>NW_019154085.1:99710855-100262215 GCF_002288905.1 Enhydra lutris kenyoni | reverse complement strand
AAAAAAAAAAAAAAAAAAAAAAAAAAAAAAACCAAAAAACAAAAACAGTAATTTGAAAAGATGCATGCACTCCTATGTTTCTTACAGCATTATTTATAATAGGCAACATATGGAAGCAGTCTGGGTCCATCCATAAACAAATGAGTAAAGAAGATGTGGTCTACAGCTGCAACGGAATACTACTTAGCCATAAAAAAGATATCTTGCCATTTGCAACAACAGAGGTGGACCTGGAAGGTATTAGCTAAGGGAAATGACTCAGAGAAAGACAAATACCAAATGATTTCACTTATATGTGGAATCTAAAACAAAAGAAAACAATAAGCTTAAGAAAAAAAGCAGAAATAGATTCATAAAGACAGAAAACAAACTGATGGTTGCCAGAGGGGAGGGAGAGGAATGGATAAAACAGGTAAAGGGGAGTGGCAGACACAGGATTCTAGTTATAAAATGAATACGTCACATGGATAATAGGTACAGCATTAGGAATATGGCCAATGATACTGTAATAGTGTTGTATGGTGACAGACAGTAATGACAGTATGGTGAACCCAGCATAAGGTATAAGACTGTTGAATCACTATGTTGTACACCTGAAGGTAATATAACATTATGTGTCAATGGTCCTTCAATTAAAAAATTTAATCTAGGGGCGCCTGGGTGGCTCAGTGGGTTAAAGCCTCTGCCTTCGGCTCGGGTCATGATCCCAGAGTCCTGGGATCGAGCCCCGCATCGAGCTCTCTGCTGGGCGGGGAGCCTGCTTCCCTTCCTCTCTCTTTCTGCCTGCCTCTCTGCCTACTTGTGATCTTTGTCTATCGAATAAATAAAATCTCTTAAAAAAATTAAATTTAGTTTAAATAAAAGAACATATCACTTGTGTTCTACTCATAATAGTTTAAGGAAACTAACCAAATGGAACTCAAGTTCCAAATCCAATCTTTAGGAAAAAAATGTTCATTACTGGGCTTTAGATAAAACACCAATAAGTTTAATGATTTTTAAGATCTTTTCAAATCTCTAATAATATATGCTAAAATAACATTTTAGATAAGAAGGTAGTCATAAATGCTACTATTTGTGAGAACTCTTTAAAAACAAATAGTCTAGGAGTGCCTGGGTGGCTCAGAGGGTTAAAGCCTCTGCCTTTGGCTTAGGTCGTGATCCCAGGGTCCTGGGATGGAACCCCACATCGGGCTCTCTGCTCGCCAGGGAGCCTGTTTCCTCCTCTCTCTCTCTCTGCCTGCCTCTCTGCCTACTTGTGATCTCTGTCAAATAAATAAATAAATAAAACCTTTAAAAATAAATAAATAAATAAATAAAAACTAATAGTCTAAAGTAACAGTGAAAAATACAAAGTCTGAAAGTACTGGTCAGACAGGAAATTACTGAGTATATAGTCCACTCTTGAACATTCAAACAATGTACATTGGAGGGGGGAAGATAAACATTTCCAAAGAATTGAGAAAAGTAAATAAATAGTTATTTCTCTCCCCGTCACTTCTATCATCTATCTACCTATCTATCCCTCCCTTCATTCATTTCTCCCTCCTTCTCTCCATCTAAACATCTGTCCATCCACTTTAAAAATTCTTCATATATAAAAGAAATAAATTGTTTCAAATCTATTTCTATTTATTTATTTATTTCTAAATAAACATAAGCAATAACAGTAACTTAAGGCAGATCGAACCCACTCTTTCAGATACTATAGTGAAAATCTTACAGGTACTTTTTTCCCCATCACAGGATATAGGTGTGAGTCAAGGAATATTTGGATCATGAAGAATTTCACATCTATAATAACCCTGATTCTAATCTCTTTTCCTTTTAGTGGCTCAAGGTAAAGACTAATTCAAATCAGTATAAAATTAACCTACTTGTTCTTTAATGAATTCATATATTCTAAGTCAAAAGGTATACTTTCTCTATTCACTTGTAATATTTCTATAAACTATACAAATATGATTTTTTTTTTTCCTAAGAAAAAACTGGGAAGTCTTGTTTTAGGCACTTAGAGCATAAATCTGTATTTTTGTCAGCCTAACAATATCTATTATTACGCCAATCCAAATGCTCATTTCTTCATTTAACAGCCCATTATCCAATTCCTATACTATGTTCTGGGTGCTGAGTTGACTTCTTAGCACTTAAAGTAAGATAATAATATGTGAAGAATTATTATTATATGAAGAATTGTTATTGTTAACAATACCAACCATCTGTACAACAGCAACATCAATTTACCCAAGAATCTTTTTGTTCGATTATGTAAATGATTTATAAAACATTTCATCTTAAAAGACCATTTACAGAGCATGTGACTATAACTAATTGGTTGAATATATATGCTTACATTGCTTGCATCTTATACTAAAACTCTAAAAGGCTTATCAAGACAACATTTTGCACACACATTTGATTAAATGAAAATTCTATTCTCAAATGGCATTCATGGGAATCTTTAAAAATACTGGCAACTTCATCTTTCTTAAGACACCTATCCCTAATTTTCATGTTTACATTTGTTACTATTTGCCAAATTGTATTTGATTTTATTTTAAAGATTGATTTATTTATTTCAGAGGGAGAGGGTTGAGGGGAGGGGCAGGGGGAGAAGGAGAGAGAGTCTTAAGCAGACTCCCTGTAGAGCCCAAGGCAGGGCTCAATCTCAGGACCCTGAGATCAAGACCTGAGCTGAAATGAAGAGTCAGAAGCTTAACCAACTGTGCCACCCAGGAAGCCCTGTTTGTCAAATTTTAATAAAAATACCTACATTATGATTTCTTCGACTGGTGCCATCACGTTATTGTCCACAATTTTTACATTCTTTTTCACATTTTTCTACTCAAGTGTTTTTCACCTATGGTTTGCTTAAATCCTTTTTTTCCTCCCCACCTTATATTTTAGCTTTCAGGTAGTTCAACTGAAAAAAAATATTTTCAAAAGACATCACAGCTGTTCAATGGTACCCAGTATTATTACTGCTTATTCTTTCTGTGAGAATTTGGAGCTTGTCACTACATTTCTGAAAGCAGTAAGAAAAACTGGCAAGAACAAGAGAGTTTTCAATGATAAAGAAAAAAAATGCAACAACCTGCAGAGCAAAGACTCTGGAAGTCAATTTTCAGCCTGATCCCTTGTGTGACTTTAAAATCTACTCTGAGGAAAGTGCATAGTTTTCACAGTATGAAAGGATAAAGAATACACTATTCAAAATTTCAGTCAAAATTTCCTTATTTCAAAACTTCATCACCAAGTAAAACACCTAGCTGTCTTAAAATGGTCAGTATTAGTTTTTAAGTACAGAACATGGGCAGTGTTTCTTTTAATGCCATTTAAATCAGGGTTATCAAATCAATCTCCTCTAAGAAGTAAAAAACCGGCTATTCCTATAACACCAATTTGCTGATACTTTACACAAACATAAATGCATATCCCATCGAAGCCACAATAAGTGATGCTGAAAGCAGGACAGGTGGTAAAAAGAGCTTGAGCATTTTTCAGTATGCCGTTGTGGGTTTGAGAAAACAGAATTCCCATACTGTAGTAGGCAGCCTCTAAGGCAAGCCCCAAACCCCTTCCATGATATTTATGCCCTTCACTTATCCTCCTCCCTCCTTGAATATGGGTTGGACTTTGTAAATTACTTCAAACCCACAGAATGTGGCAAAAGTGATAGAATGTCACTTTCAATTTAGAGTATAAAGGTCTTTGACTTCCGTCTTGGACACTCACACACACTCTCCCTTGGAGGACTCACCTTGGGAAAACCGGGTTCCATGTCATGAGAAAGCCCTGAGGAGCAACCTACATGACAAGCAACTGAGTGAAGAGATTTCTGGGCTACGGCCAGCAAAAAACTGAGACTCACTTGAATGAATTTGGAAGCAATACTCCCCTGGTCCTCTGATGAGACTCCCACCCCTGACAACTGCTTTACTCCAATCTCATTAGAGACCTTAAATCAGAAGATAATAAATGTTGGCTGTTGTAAGTCTTAAGTTTTGTGGTAATTCGTTATGAAGCAATAGATAACTTATACAGGTGCTTTGTGTTCTTATTCCTTCTATCTTATGATGCCTTCATGAGAGCTCAAAAGATGGTAGATAATGTTATTTTTTAAGATTTTATTTTATTTATTTGACAGACAAAGATCACAAGTAGCAGAGAGGCAGGCAGAGAGAGAGAGGAGAAAGCAGGCTCCCTGCTGAGCAGAGAGCCCGATGTGGGTCTCTATCCCAGGACCCTGGGATCATGACCTGAGCGGAATGCAGAGGCTTTAACCCGCTGAGCCACTCAGGCGCCCCAATCATGTTATTTTTTAAAGCATAAGCTTGAGTTGTTTACAAACTCTAAGCTTTAAGTCAACTGATACTTTTGCCCAAGTAGCATTTAATAAGCACTTACTTCATATAAAGTATGGCACCAGTTTAGTAGGTATGAAGATAAAGTGCCTTAATTTCATGATTATATATAATGAAATAACAAGAGAATGGAAATTGAAAGATTATAAAGAAAATAAAAGTTTAAGTACCCATACAATGAAAATAATGATAAATCACTTATTTAACAAACAGACCCACTGTCTCTCTCCTACTCTATTTTTTTTCCCCTAACAACTTTCTCTCTCATTGATTCCAATCCATGCTGAATAGAATTAACACATTATATTTTAGGAAGTCACATGGTAGTCTCTCTCTCTCCTGCTGAATATCTATTACAGCTATTAAGTCATGTTTGCTTACTTATTAAATTGTTCAAGGTTTACAGAAGGTGCTGAAGTGTTCAAGTCAGAATTCTCAGAGTTCTAATCCTGGTTTTGTCCGTGACTAGCTCTGAAGATCTTAAGAAGTAAATTAACCTCTGACCCATAATTTGTTTCTCCCATAAATTAAAGACATTCATGTTTATCTGTTTCAAAGGGTTATTCTGAGAGTGAAGTAAGATGAATCAAATACAGTGCAAAGAGCCCAGAAGTGAGTCTTGAACATATTTAGAACACAGTAAGTGGCAGCTACAGGCATGGCAGCACACAGGTAAGTGAGACATATTGCCAGCATCAAGGTACATGTAGTTTTGAGAGAGATTTCTAACTAAATGACAACATCAATAACATCAATAAAGTTAAAGTGGTTAAAGCCACATACATGATTAGGAACAATTTATAGTAAAAACTCAGCTTAAATACACACTGAGTGCCAACTTTGTGCCAATAACTAAGATATATGTAAGCAAGGCATAGCCTTGACCTACAGTAGAACATTAGGAAAAGATAAGTGGACATACATAAGTCACTGTCAAATCAGGCAGAGAAGAGCAACTACAATTTAAAAAGCACAAGCTACAGTGAAAATGAGGATGTAAGATGAAATCCCATGAGAGCTTCAGGAAACTTCTTGGAGACTCTATGATTTTAGATGGACTTTAACAAATGGGTAGGAATTTTATTTACCTATAGAAAGAAAAGACATACGCAAGGCAGAAGAAACCATATAAGAAAGTGTCCTGGGGCAGGAAAGTTCAGGAAAAGTGTTTTTAACCAGATTAAAAGACAGAAAGAGGTGGTGAAGGAGAAAGGGAAAGGGAAGGAAGGAAGTAGGGGAGCAGAAGGTAGAGTGAGCAAGATGTAAAGAGAGAAAGTTTCCTGTGTGTATACATCACAGACCGGTGAAAAGTATTGTTGAAATGCAGTTATATGATGCTGCCTCGTTTTCCAGAATTTGATCCTTTATATGCCTGAAAAAATCACTTTTAGGTATAACAGAGCTTGCTAATGCACAGCAGTTTCCTTCCCAAAGACAATTCTCTGACACTGCAAAGCATTTCTATTTATGAAATTAGAAATTTCAATAACTATGTATCAAGGTACAGAGACATATCTTTCTGCAGTTATTATTTAATGTATATTGTATATGTTTCTATGTTAGAAATGCACTAAGCTAAATCCCACCCCCACCCCAACCAAGTCAGCCCCATGAGAGCACAGCCTTCCTCTGAGATAGGCACTGAGGGACATCTCACAGAAAACACAATTTGCTTCCAAGATGATAATCTAAAAAAGATACAAAAATAGTTCCTCCAAACCTCCCTTGATTCCTGTTAGTGTAAAAATACTGGTATCTTTCTAGACTACAGAACAAAGTTTTTCAAATAAAGTTTTATGTCATCTAAGATGTTTTTAGCCCTCTCTATAGGGGTAGATATGAAAACAGTCAAATTCAGCAGCCTTCTGGCATTGACAGTGACCAGCACTCTGAAGAGTGAATGTGTTTTTGCCTATGATAAAGCAAAATTCAGTGCCTTAAAACATAATATATCTAATGTTTCCCCCCCCCCCAAAATTGAAACCATAAGGGCTTTGCTGATACCCTCTGCAGAATCCCTCATGAAAATACAAAACTCTGTTTTTCACTATATGGTCACTATAAATATTTCATGCTATTTAGTTATTCTAAGAACTCTTGTTAATTAATTTCTTAGAACATACAGGTTGACCAAATTACTATCATTCTCAAATCTGAAGCCAAGTTACATAGGACCACAGGCAAAGATAAAACCATTCTGAACAGTAATGAACAGATGCAATGTATATTTGATACTTAGAGTAATGCTTTTAAGAACGTTAAAAATTTTCAGGACTGAATTTATGATCTGAAAGATGAATATATCATATCCCCGTGGATAGCTTCTCAATATTATACCTATAGTTACTCTTCACCAGAGTTAAAGCACTATTCATTTTAAAGCCTAGGAAGATGAAAACATGTCTCCAAAAGATGCGGTAGATTAAATCCATTCAGCAATTAACAGCCCCAATATCAAAGGAATTATTGGAATGTCTAGGAAAAACATGCAAAAATAGTTACAGTTAAATGGCCATGTCATATGTCACCTACCAAATTCCCTTCTTAAACACTTCACCCATCATTCCAGCTTCTGAATCAGACTTGAAAGAACTCCCCACTGCTCAAAGAATGAATTTTAAGATACCTGGCCTGGAATTCATGTTTAGATGTAATTTGGAATCAACCCTTCATTTCATGGTTATTCATAACAAATCTCAAACTAAACCCCTACATATTATCCATCTCATCTAATTCAGTCTCCAAACTATGTCTAGCTGATGGTCAAACCAATCTAACAATTAAAATGCTTTCTCATCTTAATAATTCTGAAACATCAACATGAAATTCAAGTCCCATCCCTTCCTTCATCTGTAATGACATCTGGTATCACTATTCTAACCAAAATTCGCCTCTTTCTTGTTAAACACTTTCAATACTTACAATCTGCACTATTTATTTAGTACTTAATGATACCAGAGAGTATACATTAAATATGGACGTCTCTTCGGTCTTTTAACTCTAGCTACCATTTAGAGTTAAAAAATCTTAAAGTAGCATTGTGTAGTGAATTGAGACTACATTAAAAGGACTGACATTCATTTAGTGAATTCCTTCCAGCCCCATCCTGAATGAAATAGATCAAAATACATCACATGGAGTAAGAGTAACTATGACTTGTGAATTTTTTCTTTTATCCATATGTGTGTGGATATGTATTTAGTGAATTGCAATGAGTATTTCTTACAGGACTATATGATTAAAAAAAATTGCAAGCAACCATCCTAGTAGACCATGTCTCTTACTTATTTAAACACTGGGTGTCTAATGAAGAATTACATATTAAATAAATGGTTAAAATGGGTAGGACAGGAGATGACATGAAATTAAGAAAGAATCAGATACAGATAAGGAAAATCAAAACTAAAGGAGAGAATGAAGACATTGGAGCATCAATGAATATGTACTGAATGAGAAAAATGGGGAATGTGAAATTGCCAAGGTCATATTTCATTTTCAGTGCTGCCTGGAGTTGTCTCTGATTTGTCCCAAGGCTATGTGGCACACTGAGTACATGTCTGTGGATCTTAATAAAACTCAAGTGTGGGGCGCCTGGGTGGCTCAGTGGGTTAAAGCCTCTGCCTTCGGCTCAGGTCATGATCTCAGGGTCCTGGGATCGAGCCCCACGTCGGGCTCTTTGCTCAGCAGGGAACCTGCTTCCTCCTCTCTCTCTACCTGCCTCTCTGCCTACTTGTGATCTCTCTCTCTCTCTCTCAAATAAATAAATAAATAAAAATTTAAAAAAAAAAAAAACACAAAACTCAAGTGTAATCTACAATAGGTCATAATACCAGCAAGGGGCACCACCTAGCAATGGGAGAGACAGGCTTTCCTTCCACACGGAAGATGGAACATTTGGCACTCTTAATAAAATCCGTTAAGTGGTATTTTTCTAAATTCATGATTTTCTCATGACCAATTCCTTTCTTATTCTCTTACACAGTTCAGAAATCGGAATCTACTTTTCACATACATTATGCAAAAAAAGCTTTATATTTTAAAACAAAGATGACATACAAATAAACATTAATAGGTTACAGAATTGAAAGAGCATCATCTGTTTAAACAAGATCATTCTAAAATACATGGCATCTTTGTCTACCCTATTTCTCAAACTATATTTTAACTTTGTTACATCAAGTATCCAAAATGATACAGAGTATTATGAAGCACATTCCATGTGCTGAGTGTTGTCTGTTGCCAATTCTTTCTTCCTTTCCATTTTGAAATGGCTTTTTAGTGGCATACCTCCTCAGTGATTTTATGCTTGTCTTTGTGACTTGTTCTGCCCATTCAATGTGTGTTGATCTAATGAACCACATCCAACCAGGCTTTGAATCTGTATGTGTGGTTTGGCTTACATATGCAATCCTTCCCTAAACTATGCAAGTATTACTCACTGGTTAAACATCAGTCCTGGAATGTGAGACACATGCAACAGACATGAACCAATAACCTGAAGCTGAGTCACGCCAACCGATGTGCAGTCCCTTCAGACAAGATCAAACCTTTTGGGACTCCTGGGTGGCTCAGTGGGTTAAAGCCTCTGCCTTCGGCTCAGGTCATGATCCCAGGGTCCTGGGATCGAGCCCCTCATTGGGCTCTCTGCTCAGCAGCAAGCCTGCTTCCCCCTCTCTCTCTCTGCCTGCCTCTCTGCCCACTTGTGATCTCTGCCCGCCAAATAAATAAATAAAAATCTTAAAAACAAACAAACACAATCTTTTGTTGTTAGTCACTGAGAGTTTTGATGGCTTACTTTAGTAAAAATGATTAATATACTTCACAACTTCTAATAACCAAATTAACGCCCTAAAAATAAATCCCCAAAATCCACTAGCAATCCTGAAAAGCCTCAATGGTTTAAGTTTTTCAGCATGAGTTTCTTGGTATATACACTCCTATATTTCTCATACTGTTGAATATTTATTATGGGAATCATTTTTTACTACTTTCCACTCTTTCTCTCTCTTTTTAAAAGATTTTATTTGACAGAGAGAGAGCGCAAGCAGGGGCAGCAGCAGGCAGAGGAAGAGGGAGAAGCAGGGAGAGGGAGAGGGAGAAACAGGCTCCCTGGTGAGCAGGGAGCTGGATGTGGAGCCCAACAGAGGGCTTGATCCCAGGGTTCTGGGATCATGACCTGAGCCAAAGGCAGATGCTTAACCAACTGAGTCACCCAGAAGCTCCTCCATTCTCTCAATGAATTAAGACCCCTTCTCCTGGCCATTTCAAATGCAATCTGGTGTAATTCATAATTACTTGAATTTGGACATATAGCAATCAACAGACTTACTGGCTGCCATCTAATGTATTTAATAACGAGTGTGTATGTGTGTGTGTGTGTATTTTGAACATCTTCAGGATTTTTGCACTATGACTTTCAAAGGAAAATGAACCTATCCTCAGAGAACAAAGCTGTTTATCATGTGTTTGGAAATAAATACTACACCAATGAAGCAACTCTTAACTTATTAACAAATAACCCTACTACAAGGGAATATTTTTGAGATTTTTTTTTTATACAACAGTAGGGCTTCTTTGGATTCATAGTTATTAAGAAGATAAAGCATTTAAAGTAGCCCACCCCAGTATCACTTTTAAAGATGCCAAATATGTCCCTGGGAAGATCTTAAAAAGACAGAATATCATATATAAGTACTGTCATGTACTTAACTAAAAGGACAATGCTTGATCAAATAAATTGTGGTGAAAAAGTCAAGGCAAAGGCAGCCTTAAACATTCACTGGATAAACAGTTATAGATATTATAACTAACTATACCTTCAAAGATCATTCTAGTCCAGGGACGAAAGGCTGGGCATCTTACTAAGATGTGCTAGAATGCCAAGAAGTGTGTGACTTCTGTTGTAGATAAGCTCCATGTAATATTTTATAAAATGAAAAACTACATCCAGGGAAATGAAAGTACTTGCTCTAGGACACAGCTATTATTTCCAGAGAAAAGAAAAATGCTAATATTTTATTGGTCCATTTAATCATTACTGTGGCTTCTTGGGATGGTTTTACTGCTTCCATAGAAAGTATCACGATTTTAATTTATGTTTTCTCCCATGGAAATACATGGAATTTGGAGATTAGTAAAACAATATATTATAATGAGTTTATCTTCTCAGTAGAAACCTTGAGAAAAAGAAAATCACGACAGCAGTGACTATGGAGATTCTAGGACAGTACATGGGAGGATAATATATGGGGAGAAAAACTATTATATTAAGTGAAATTTCTAAGCATCAAATTTATCCAATTTCTTTCATCCATCACTGCTTGATTTATACATCACTGCTTTCAATATTAAGATTACCTTATTTTATTTTTGGTAACTGTCATTTTTTCTTAAAATATCGATTTTTTTTCCTCAATATCAATTACTGACCAACACTTGCTTGAGACACAAAGAAGCATTCTGAGTTTTTTTTTGTTTTGTTTTGTTAATGGTTATGTTAAAGTTTAAGCGTAGAGGTACACATCACAGTCAATAGGTGCTTTACATTATGTGACTTTATATAGTAAGAATGAATAACTACTGATCTATATGCACTCACATTTTAGATTTCTGAGAAAATGTTTTAAAAAAGTAAAGAGAAAATAGTGATGATTATATGCAAATGATGATGGAAAGTCATCATCGAATAAAATCTAGGGACAGACGACTAGAAGAAAACAGGAAAAAACTGGTGACAAGATGAAGTGCTAAACCCAAAACAACACATCTGTAATGACCAATATGTTAAAGACAGACTAGCCCAAGTTTTTTGACTTGTGACAAACTGATACAATAAACTAATATGTGCCTTCTTTCTACAAAAAACACAGACAAATTATTTATCAGATATTTTAAAAATACCTAATTATGGTATGAAGAAAGAAAAAAAATTCCATGTGATAGAAATAAAAATGGAACAACAGAAATGATAAAAAGCACAAGAATTAAGGACTCCTTTTAGAAGGGGTAAGATGACTATGGAAGCCATTTATAGATCCTAGAAAATGGAGTTTTAATGTTTTCATTACTTACAAAAGGCATACCTACAAACAACAAAGAGAACAGTCCAAAGTAAAATACTAGAGAGTGACATGACTGATGCCTGACCAGGAACAAACAACCCAAAAACAGCTGGTATAGGAATAACAGACAGAGAAGACCTTCAGGCAATAAATACTTTTAGATCCATAGATGGGGCATCACTTAGTAACATAAAAATGGAATAACCCTATAATAATTAAGTAAGCTGAACAAGTGACTAGAAATACCCCCCAAAATACTTATCCCAGACAGTTTCATAGATAAATTTAACCAAACTTTCAAAGAATAGGATAGGTAATCCCAATCTTACACAGACTCTCTCAAAAAATGCAAACAAACAAATTAGATCAAATTTAAAAAATAAGAACACAAACCCCAAATTTTTTCATGAGCACAATACAATCTCAAAACTAAAAATTAATGACAGTAGAAACAAAGAAAATCAAAAGCTAATTTCACACATGAATATTGATGAAAAACCTAATCACAATATTAGTAACATAAATCCAGTGTTTAATCTGAGAAAGCAAGACTGGTTTAACATTAGAAACTCAATTCAATTCATTCATTCAGAGTTAACTTGTTTCTTAAAAAATCAGCCCAGGAAGCAAATAAAAGTATTTCATGGAATTAAGTGCTTTTTTCTTTTTTTCTTTTTTTTTTAGTGGAAATAGAATGGAGCTTCCTTAACATGACAAATATTTTCTATCACACACCAACAGCAAACTTTATGTTTAATTGCAAAATACTTAAGTAATTCTCTTTAAAACTAGGAATAAATCAAAAGGACAGCTTGCATGTAGTCACACATACAACAAAACAAAAGGTAAAGGGATTATTAGAAAGAACAAAACTATCACTATCAATAAATAAAATTGATTTATATATAGAAAGATACAAAGCAGAAATTTTAGCATCTATGAGAATCTCTAAGCAGCTCTTGGGTTTGCAGATAAGAATGAAGCAATTTCTGTAACTCGGCAACAACCAAAAGATGAAATTTAAAATAATTACAAAATTATATATTCACACATATATATATGCAAACATACAAAAAACATATGTAGAAAACAAGTACAAGTGTTTTTAGAAAACCATATTGCTTTATCTTGTGATTTAAACATAACCTAAATAAACCAGATGTTGTATATTGTAACTCTCTCCAGAATGATCAATGGCTTCTAAGAAATTACCAGCAATTTTCTTTCTTAACTTGAAAAATGTCACTGTGATGAGTGAATGACATTGAACTACCAACTTATATCTGAGGTAAAACAAGAAAAAGACAAGCTGGGGAGCTATGTTACAAGTTATAACAACTTTATATTGCTATAATAACAAATATAATGTGTTGGCGTAAGGGATAAAAAAGAATAGGACAATGGAGCAAAACAGAGGTTTTGGTACCAGACCTACTCATATATGGAAATGCGATTTAATATACCACTAGTATTGCAGGTAAGTCAGTAGAGGTTGCTTATTCAGTTAAATATTTTATATATCTATATGGAAAAAGTTAACCCTAACTTACCCTATAAACAACAAACAAATTCAAATGAATTAAAACATAAATATGATCACGAAATTATGAAAAGTTTTGAAACTAATGCAGGTGACATCTTAAAGGACCTCAGGATAGAAAACTATATAAACAAGATATAAAAATATAAATAATAAGTAAAATAGTAACAAATCTGATTAAATCAAGATAATCTTCTACTGGTCAACTAATAACTACAAACAACATGAAAAGGCAAACCACAAACTGAAAAAAGACATGTTTAAGATATACAACTGGCAAATAATTAGGATCCAGCCTACATATAAAATGTCTACAAATGAAGTTCAATTAAAAATACTTTGAATGCTGAGGGTTGATGGGGGGAGGGGGGTTGGGAGAGGCGGGGTGGGGTTATGGACATTGGGGAGGGTATGGGCTATGGTGAGTGCTGTGAAGTGTGTAAACCTGGCGATTCACAGACCTGTACCCGTGGGGATAAAAATATATTATATGTTTATAAAAAATAAAATTTAAAAAAAAATACTTTGAATGAATGCTTCATTCAAGAGGAAAGTAAGGATGACCAATGGTTTTATATATATGTGTGTGTGTGTGTGTGTATATACACACACACACACACATATATGTATATAGGATATGTATACATACATATATATGTATATGCATTTATCTTTATTAGTATATAAAAAACATGAACCAAAATGTTGACAAAGAATTAGGGCAACTGGAATCTTGTTCCCTTCATGAAATGGTTTGGCATTACCCAGAAATAATCTAAATGTCCAAAGAAAGGGTAGCAGACAAATACATTGTAGTATACTCATTCATACAATGAGATACTCAATTAAAATAAAAATGAACTACAGCTACACATCAACATGAATGAATCTGAGGAATATGAAATGTAAAGCAAATTTAAAAGACTGAATATATGTGAGTGTGTTAAAAATATGAAAAAGAATGTGGTTAGTTTTGTGGGTATATCCGTACATGGTAAAACTAAAAGAAAGGCAAGGTGGGGCACCTGGGTGCCTCAGTTAGATAAGTGTCTGCCTTCTGTCCAGGTTCAGGGATGGAGCCCTTCAGTCATGGGCTCTCTGCTCAGTGGGAAGTCTGCTTCTCCCCCTGTCCTCTCCCTGCTTGTGCTCTCTTTCACGTGTGTTCTCTTGGTCTCTATCTCAAATAAATACATAAAATCTTAAAAAAAAAAAAAAGGCTACATAATTATTTATTCAAGATGTGAGACTGGGGACTCAAATAAATGAATAAAAATATTTATTTTCTGAATAGTATACTTAAACAGCTTGATCTATTAGATATGTATGTGTGTATATGTGTGTGTGTGTGTGTGTATATACATATATATTATATATATATATATATATATATATATATATATATACTCTTGACCAAATTTATTGAAGTATACATATTCTACTCAAGTAGACATCAACGTTTATAAATACAATGTATGGTTCATGCTGCATCTACTCTAATCAAATATGAAAAGTGTAACACAAAATAAATTTCCATCAATACTGCTTAAAATGTGTCATCAGTTAAACATTAAAAAGCCAAAAATTTGATTTGGAAATAAAAACAAATATTAGAAATACATAAGAGGGAAAAGAAAAAGTAGTAATGGAAACTTAGAAATATTTAGAATCAGGTGAAAATAAAATACCGCATATCAAACACTTGAAATAAAGTTGTAGGGGTGCTCAGTGATAAATTTAGTACCTTAAATGCATATTTTAGAAATGATAAAAATTAGAAATTAGAAACTAAGCATCAACTCATGAAGAAGGAGAAAAAAGAAAAACAAAAGGTAAGGAATATTTTCCCTTGTTTCATAGTACCACAGTAAAATAAATCTTGTCTCTTTACTGATGCTCTGATATAAATGCATCACAAATTAAAAGATGTATCAAAAACCATTTAGGGGCACCTGGGTGGCTCAGTGGGTTAAAGCCTCTGCTTTCAGCTCAGGTCATGATCCCAGCGTCCTGGGATTGAGCCCTGCATCAGGCTCTCTGCTCAGCGGGGAGCCTGTTTCCCCCTCTTTCTCTGCCTGGCTCTCCACCTACTTGTGATCTCTGTCTGTCAAATAAATAAAATCTTAAAAAAAAAAAAAACATTTAGACAAATTGTTTAAAAAATGTACTACTGAATAAGAAACCTGGAGACTATTGCCTTCTACTTGCTTTAAGACTAACGTAGAAGGCCTCCAAAATTACTATCCCTGCTTGTCTAAACCCTTATTCCCAGATAAATTTTTTAATGATTAAGTCTTTTAAGTACAATTTAATTAAGCAAAATAGAATGGATAATTCTACTGGGTATCATTTTGTTTATTCCATCACTTCAATGTTTCCCAAAGTGGGAATTGAAGGGGTATGAAGCATTTCAAAGGGATTCATAAATGATTTTCACTTAAAACATAATAAAGAATGTAGCTTCACCAATTTTCTCTGGAACTACCCAATAGGTCATCATTTTCCCCAACAGAAAGGGGAAGATACCAGCTCTTTGTATCCTGATGGTTTTGAAAGCTTTCTAAAAAAGCATTTTGTGAGCTCTCTTTACTGAGCTTCAGTGATCTACCTGCTGCCTCACTACTACGGTTTCATACATCATGTGGACCTGCTGTGGTAGTCAATTTCCCATCCAGGTCAGATGGGAGAATGCTATTACACCCCCTCAGATTATCATTTCCCTGTAAGAAGGACTGAAATCAACCCAGTGACCCTAAGAATTTCCCCTCCAACCAGTGGAGTTGGGCTGTCCTAATAAAACACATGCATGTTAGTTAAGCAGCAAAAAGAAGGCATCCTGGCTTAGCTTCTCAATTTATATTCTATCCCCACTTGTTCTGTTTTGGTTCCTTTGCCTGAATTTTCAGACTAGTGTTTCAGTGAGACACTTTTATTTCAGCTTCAGCACTGGAGCTTGGTTACAATTTCCTCCAGCATCCCATCCTGCAGGCTGCTCTCAAGGCCCTCTCTAATCCCTTGCCAACTGCCTGTGGCTGAAATCCCAAACTGGTATGGCACCCTAGACTCTGTTTATTTAAGGTCAAGTTAAGATAGTCACGACCTATATAGCAGAACTTGAGTGGGACATGAGTTGGGAGGATGCCTCGGCCCTCTGAGAAGAGTTACAATAATGTAACTGATGGAAAAGACATGTCAATAGGGAGATAAGTCAAATACTTCTGCCAAATAGTCAGAAGAATATGAGAAAGGTTTAAAAAAAAAAAAAACAGATAAGAAACTTTATATAACCACTGGATGTAGTGCAAGAGACTCAATGTGCCTTTCAAACCATTTATCACCTTTAAACATTTGCTTCTGGTCTTACAACAGACAACAAATGTTGGCTTCTATACAAATAAACTCTCTCCTCTTATCCTCTCCAACACACATACTCAGGAAATATGTGGCAATTTTATTTCCTTTCAACAAAAAAGTGAGTGATAAACTGAACTGCACAGATTTTGAGACAAAAAGGCCAAGGTAGTTTAAAATGCTCAAGACTGAATGGGAATTCCCCCATGATGGCAAGGCAAATTTCCCACCTTCCGGGTCCACCTAACACCACTTGATCACAAGTTCCCTATCACATTGATAGGACACACACCAGAAATAATCCAAGTAGAAATGACCTACTAAAGTAATTATATGACCCATTGCCTTTTAGGATCACCACAACTGGGCCATCTAGAACACAGTATTTTTTTTTTTTTTAAATTTCTATACTGTTTTTAACTGGTGGCAATGAAATCCTGAAGGGCACAGATTAAACTGATCCCATGATGCAAGTTAGAAATGTGGATGGGTGTTTTCTTTTCTTTCTTTTTTTTAAACCCACAGATTACAGACCCTCCTCCTGATTACATTCCACTAGAGTGGTTGGGATTTATTGGCTAAGAAATACACTGTTCCTAGCCAATGTTTCTATGCAGTATTTTCTACTGTTCCACTTCTGCTAACAAGGACAATTCAAGGGCAAATACTAATTATGATTTTGACACAGTTTCACTTTCGTGTTTAGCTTTGAAAGTAATTCCACGGTATGCCCCAATTCCCTCGTCAGTTTCCTCTACTTTTAATTTCTAATTTAATGAACTAGTGAACTCAGGAAGAGGTTCTGACTTTAAAAGTATTTTCCTTTCCCAAAATTTTAGTTTCACTTTTCAAAAGAACACTTCCAATTATGATATATTATGGAGAATAAATTGAAGAAAATTTACAACTTTAAAGAATACCACTACAAAATGGCCTTAAAAATATCACACATCCATCACTTTAGCCACAGTAACTATTCACTATTACTCATTAGTATAGCCATTTGAGGTCCAGTTTTCTAAACTACAAAATATATTCATGAACAAGAATACTTTACATTCACGGAAACAATGGCATTTGTCACTGAGATCTTTAGGCCTGGCAGGGGTCTTGACTTTATGGAATCATTCCATAGCACAGTGACCTACCTATCTCACACCTGGCCTTTGTTGAGCTGGCCACGTGACCCTCAACTAAACAGCATGCACATTCACATGATTTTCACATTTCTTGCTTCGAGAATAGAAAGTAAACAAATTAACAGATCATATCATGAAAGAGAACGCAAGTCCAAATTACCACCAACAGAATGATTTGAAACCATATCCTCCTTCCTAACTGCCATGTAAGAAAGATACTGTGATATTAACAAAAGACTTGAAAATGATACCCTGATGCTTTATCTATGTAGTTTATAAGAAACAGTGACTGAAATTTGACGGGTTAATTTAAGGAAAAGCAGTGATTGACACTGATAATTTTCAAAATTATTATTTAAAAAGTTAATTTGTTATTTTTAAAGGTATACATATATGAGATAAAAAAAATCCTTGCATTATAAATTAGAATACAACACGTATTCCACTGAAAACCATTATGAATACTAGAACAAGTATAATTAAGTGACATATTTCCAAATATAGAAATGCACACAGAAAATGCGATTATACACACACGTGCGCACGCACACACACACACACATATAAAACACCATGTTCCGTTTGTGTGTACATGATTCTACTTTTTAAATCATTGTATAATCAATGCAAACAGACAAGGGCAGAGACTGTTTTTGGGCCATCTAAGAATCACACTTAGGGCAGGAAGTTCACGTGAATCCACTAAATGAAATTTATTGTGTTATTCTTCAAAAATTTTGTGTCTACTTAACATATGAATAACTGTGAGTGGAAAAAATTCCACTGTAATTTGGGGATTAGTCAATAGCTCCTTATATTTTGAGCAAGAAAAATATTGAGACTATCTGTATATATAACTTCGTATTTTCATATCCAACACTGCATTTATAAGTTTATAGATAGATATACAAAATTTAGTAAAAACTGAATTTTTATCATTGTACAGTAACTTTTTACCACTAATGATGATTTTTGGCTTAATGTCTAATTTCTCTCATAAAATACAGCCAGAGTTGATCTTCTCATTATTTCTCCTGTTAATATTTGCTTGATATACTTCTTTCTGTCCTTTTTATTTTCTTTTAAACATCTTTATTGATGTATAATTGACATTCAATATACTGCATATATTTAAAGGGTAAAAAAAAATAATTCTACTTAGGACAATAATACGTCTTGGAATAGACTATATATTTTCTAGACTCTCTTGTAAGTGTGGCCATGTGATAAAGTTCTTGGCCAATGAACAGTAAGCAGACTTTTTTGAAGCTGACTCTGAGGAGGCTCTTTAAAAATGGGTACGGGGGCACCTGAGTGGCTAAGACAGTTAAGCGTCTGCCTTCAACTCCGGTCATGATTTCCAGGTCCTGGCATTGAGCCCCATCTCGGGCTCCCAGTCGGCGAGGACTCTGCTTCTCCCTCTCCCCCTCTCTCCCTCCTTGTGCTCTGTATCTCTCTCTCTCTCATAAATAAATAAAATCTTAAAAAAAAAAAATAAAAAGAGGTACAGCTAGCTGAAACCTGCCTCCTTTGCTTATCTTTCCTCCCTTCTGCTACCTAGAATGCAGGCACAGTGACTGGATCTCCAGTGGCAGTTAGAACACAAGTATTAGCAGCGGGCAGGAAAGAAGACAACCGCTGCCCATACCCTGCTCTGGAAGCCCAATCTCTGGATGAATTTTATAGAAGAAATAAGGATCCACTTTGCTTAAGCCATTATTATTTGTGCTGTTCTGATGAATGTGGCAGAATCTAGAGTTCGGTGGTAATTACACATATATATTTATAAATATCTATATTTATATAGTACATATGTATTCTATATAATTATATATTATAATATAAATATATATTTATATATATTTAAATAGAATAATTCTGCCTGCAGTGAGAAATCTGTTTCTTCTCATTTAAATACCTAAGTACATGTTTATTATTATTTTTTTAAGATTTTATTTATTTATTTGACAGAGAGAGAGAGATCACAAGCAGGCAGAGAGGCAGGCAGAGAGAGAGGGGGAAGCAGGCTCCCTGCTGAGCAGAGAGCCTGATGCGGGCCTCGATCCCAGGACCCTGAGACCATGACCTGAGCTGAAGGCAGAGGCTTTAACCCACTGAGCCACCCTGGCACCCAGTATATCTTTATTATTGAATATTATTCTAAAATTATTAGTCTATATTCAATTTAATTTCATCTTTAATTATATGTTAACTAAATATTATGGAGATTTAATTTGCCAAATTGAATTCTAGAGGTTTAATTTGAACATTTTTCAAATTTTATTTATTCCTAGATTCTTGTCTTCACATTCTGACTTTCCAATCAGTTAAACTCTGAATGGCTTTGTTGTCTATAAAATAGGGATGACAACTATTTCAGCGAGTTGCCATGAAAATTAAGAGACAAAACGAATGTAGCTGGCACACAGTGAGTGTTCATCTGACATCCACTGTGGATCTGCTTAAGCCTCTTGTTTCTAATTCTTATGCCCAATATACTAACTTCAGACCCATAAAACAAAATAGATTCTATTTCTGTGTACCATCATAGTAACAAAATTACCTGAAAGCACTTTTGTTCTATTGATGTTTCTGCCATCAATAAACCCTATTCACCTAATAAACTGAAATATTTTCAAGTTTTAAGGACACCTGTTTCCATTTAAAGATTAGCAGTAATAATAAGAACAGAAAGAAAAAGAAAAGGCAGGCCACAAATTTTTAAGTTCCACCTGAAATTCTATGTGTGTTTTCTCTTTCACAGTTTGACTCCTTTCCTGAACAGAAAACCTCTTCTAGAATTCTTTAAAACTTTAAATTCAATTCCACTGGCATTACTGTCTTGAAAACATCCTATTAAATAATTTTAAACCCAAATACAACATAGATTATATCATCAAAACAAACATGTATGTATGAATGGATGAACATAGGCCATGATTTTATGTGACTTAGAAAAAAAAAAAAAAAAAAACCCAACACCTATCTGAAAATGATAGAATTTCTACTTAAGTTTTTCACCCTATCCAGGTAAAATGGTTAATAGGACATATAGCATTCTTACTATTAAAGTGAAAAGAAAGCTGAAACCACAGGTCAGAAATAAAAATCTTTATTAACAGCTCTGCCATCAGCAAACTCTCTATATAGCTGGAGGGTTAGAAGAGATAGTTTTCATTTCAAAGACTGCAACTGGGAAAGAGAAGCATTGCACCAGAGAAACCAATTTATCTGAGACTTTGGAGATTTGAAGAGTTTAAGCAAACTTCATTCAAGTACCTACAGAAAATTCTGATAAATCTTTATTCTCAGGACTAAAATAAAAATCTTAATTATTTTAAACCAACAACTACAGGGGCAGCTAGGTGGCTCAGTGGGTTAAAGTCTCTGCCTTTGGCTCAGGTCATGATCCCAGGGTCCTGGGATCGAGCCCCACATCGGGCTCTCTGCTCATCAGGGAGCCTGCTTCCTCCTCTCTCTCTGCCTACTTGTGATCTCTGTCAAATAAATAAATAAAATCTTTAAAAAAAAAAAAACTACAGTGAGCTCCAAATCCATCAGAGTCCCCTTCCTATAGGCTCTACAGATTGAACTAAACAAAGAAAAAAGCTGCTCTCTATAAATCATAATTAATCAGATGAGAAGGATCAGAATACAGATAATACACAGGATAAAGCATTAGCTTGAGTTAAACTACAGTTTAACTCAGCAACAATCTTGATAATTACTTCAGATACAGTCCTCCCAGCTGACAGGTCAACTACCATGGGGGTCAAGTTTGAATAGATGCAATTATCCAAATATTTAAGTAAAAGTTACTCATTGGAATTATTGAGATAATTTTTAAAAAGTGACTCTAATAGGGAGAAAAATGAGGTTTTGGGGGAATCTATGACCTACTGTTCCCAAATGTCATATATTTTAATCAACATTTTATTGAACAAATTAGTATTATTTGTTCAGATCATAGTAACAAATACTAATAGTCAATTTTTAGAAACAAAAGTCATGGATCAGATAGAAAGTTGGCTTTCTTAGGACTCATTAATACTGTAATTTATGGGATTATGTGATCTGATTTGAGAGGGTTCTACTGGTGTCTGCTTAAGGATGTCATACTAATATGTGATACAATGTGAAGTTCATATGAGTAAAAATACTTTAGACATAGCAACAAAGTATACTATTGTATAGCAATTTTCTTATTAATCTTTTAGTTTCTATTTTAACTCCAGTTAGTTAACATACCGTGTTACATTAGTTTCAGGTATTCAACATAGTGATTCAACACTTCTATATATCCCCCAGTGCCCATCACATGTATGCTCCTTAATTCCCATCATTTATTTCACCCATCCTCCCACCCCTCCCCTCTGGTAACCATCAGTTTTGTTCCCTATAGTTAAGAGTCTATTTATTGACTTCTCGCTCGCTCTCTCTTTCACCCTTGTCTTGTAGCAATTTTCTGTATAGGCTTCCTTACTGATACAGGTGGGAACTGCTCAAAGAAAATCTACCCAAAACCTTTTTCAAAGGCTCATCTTCTGTCACATTCTTAAACTTTAACTCTTCAGAAATAGCTCAGAACGTTGTACAAATATGTAACTGTCCATCACTTTGTAACGAGCCATTTCTATTATATTTATGACCCCTCACTGCTTCAAACAGGGTTCTGTATGGGGTTTATACTCAATAAATAATTATACTGGAAAATACCTGCACCTAGAGAAGTATGTACATCAGAGTAAATAATCATTTTTCACATTCTACTACTTTTCCTAATTCTCTCCCCCCTCCTTATTTATGCCTAAACACCACACATGTCTGAAGTACAAATAAAAACGACTTATCAAATTCAGAAAATGAAACAATGATAAAACATTATTATAGTACAAATTCAGAATTTATCAATTTTCTAATAACATCCTTTACAGTTCTCATTTTTTTTCCAATCCAAGATGCAATCTTATATTGTGTGTTCTATTTACTTGTCATATTTCTCTTATCTTTTTTTTTAATTTATTCTGCAAACTTTACTGACATTGACATTTTTGAAGAACACTGGCCAGTTATTTTGCAAAATCATCTCAAACTGAATTTATGTGTTATTTTCTTATGTTTAGATTTTTGGTAGCAGTATCACTAACACAATGTTGTGTTATTCTCAGCCCATCTTATCTGGAGGCAGATGATGTCACTTTTTCCCACCTTTGGTGATGTTAACATTAATCACTTATTTAAAGTGATGTCTAGCAGATTTCTCTACTGTACAGTGGTGTTATTTCATTTGCATTTAAGAAGTATTTTGCGATTGTGTGAATCAACTTTCCTCATTAAACTGTCTCCTACTCGTCTGAGCACTCAATTTTTGAAAACCATCTTTCCTTCTAAATATAAAACTTTTGCCTTCTATAATAAAGAAAGGGATTTCTTTCATTCCTTTTTGCTTTCTTTTTATTTCTCCATCTGTCCATCTCTTCCTTCCTTCCCTTTCTCTCAACATATACTCATGAATTTCTACTTTATTCAGTATCTTGGGATTCAGCCATTATGTCCTCAAATACTCTTCACATTCCCCCCCACCCCCACCCCCTTGGCACCTTTTCATGTCTTCTTGGCTGTTTGTGTGCCTTCTTTGGGAAAATGTCTACGCCAGCCCATTTTTTGATTGGTATATTTGGGTTTTTAATATTGGGTTATAGGAGTTTCTCATATTTTTCATATTAACCAATCATCAGATATGTAATTTATAAATATTTTTTCCCATTCTGCACCTTGCCTTTTCATTTTGCTCACTCTTTTGCTGTACAGACGCTTTTCAGTTTGATAGAGTCCTACCTGTTCATATTTTGTTTTCTTGCTTGGGCTTAATGTGTCGCATCCAAACAATGATTGTCAAGACCAACAACAAGGAGTGTTTCCCCTGTTTTTTTTTTTTCTAGTAGTTTTAGTTTTTGAGTTAATATTTGTGAGTATAAGCTAGGGGACCAATTTCGTTCCTATTCTGGTGAAAACTGGTGAATATCAAGTTTTTCCAATACCATTCACTTTTTATCATTACATACTCCTGGCTCCCTTGTCAAATATTAGCTTACCACATATACACACAGGTTTATTTCTGGATTCTCAATGCTGTTCCAATGGTCTATGTGTCTGCTTTGTACTTTGTACTAGTACCATACTGTGTAATTACTATAACTTTGTAATTAACTTTGAAATCAGGATGTGTAATGTCTCCAGTTTTGTTTTTCTTCTTTAGGATTGTTTTGGCTATTTAAAGTCTCCTATGAATTTTAAGATTGTATTTCTGTTTTTTTGAAAAATGCCATTGAAAATTTGATAGAGATTACACTAAATCTGTAGATTGCTTTGGGAAGAATGGACATTTTAACACTTAATTATTCTGATGGACTTGGGCTAACTTTTCATTTCTTTCTTATCACCTTGCATTTCTCTCCTCAAGGTCTTGTAATTTTGAGTATACAGATATTTTATCTTCTTGCATAAAATTCTTCCAAGTATTTCATTATTTTTGATGATACTGTACATGGGATTTTTAATTATATTTGATAGTTTATTATTAGGGTATAGAAATGCAACTAAATTTTGCATACTGATTTTGTATCCTGAAACCTTATTTAATTTGTATATTGATTCTATCATTTTTTAGGCAAAGTCTTTAGGATTTTCTATATATAAGATCAAACCAGCTGCAAATGGAGATCATTGTACTTCTTCCTTTCTGATTCAGATGATTTTATATTCCTTTCTGATGGAGATGCCTTTTATTTCTTTTTCTTACCTAACTGCTCTGGCTAGTACTTCCAGTACTATGTTGAATAGGGATGATAAAAGTGGGAACCTTTGTCTTGCTCCCAATCTTAGCAGAAAACCTTTTAAACTTTCACCATTGGGAATTCTAGGTTTCTCATATATGGTATTTCATCTAGGTATTTCATATATGCCCGTATTAAGTTGAGGTGCTTTCCTTCTATACCCAATTTGTTGAGAGTTTTTATTATGAAATGATGCTGAATTTTATCAAATGCTTTTTCTGCACCTATTGAGAAGATCATGATTTTTAAGTTTCATTCTATTAATGTGGTGTATCACATTTATTTATTTGCATGTATTAAACCACCAAGGCAACGCAGGGACAAATCCCCTTCACACTGATGTATAAGACATTTAATATATTATTACATTTGTTTTGCTAGTACTTTGTTGACAATTTTTCATCTATCTTCATCAAGATACTGGCCTGGAACTTTCTTTTCTTGTGCTGTACTTGTTCTGGCTCTCTTAGCAGAGCCACAGTGAGGTTCTCAGTGCTTCCTCCTCTTCAATTTTTTGGAAGAGTCTGAAAGGTCTGATGTTGATCTGCTTAAAATGTTTGGTGCAATTTACCAGTAAAACCATCTAACCCTGGGATTTTCTTTGTTGGGAAGTTTTTGATTACTAATTCAATCACCTTACTAGTATTTAGTCTCCAATTTTCTATTAGTGACCGAGTGTTAGAAGACTGTGTGTTTCGGGACTTCACCCATTTCTCCTGGGTTATCCCATTTGTTGGTATACAATTGTTCATGGTAGTCTCCTGTGACCCTTTTTATTTCTGTGGTGTCACTCCTAATGTTTCCTCTTTCGTTTCTGATTTTATTTATTCGAATCATCTTTTCTTCATTGCTCTTGCTAGCAATTTGTCAAGTTTGTTATTTGAAAAAAAAACAGGATTTAATTTTGTTGATCATTACTACTGTTTTCTAGTCTCTATTTCACTTTTTCTGCTCTGATTTTTATTTATTTTCCTTCCATTTGCAAACTGTGAACTATTTTGTTCTTCTTTTTATATTCCCTTGAGGTATAAAATTAGATTATTTGTGATCTTTTTTCTTAATGTAGGTGTTTATAGTTGCAAACTTCCCTTGTAACACTGCTTCTGTTGCATCCCATTAATTCAGTATGCTATACTTCTATTTGTCTGAAGATTTGTGTGAAGATATATTTTTATTTCCTATTTAATTTCTTCTTTCACCCATGGGTTGGTCAGTAAAGTACTATTTAATTCCATATATTTGTGAATTTTCTAATTTTCCTCCTGTTACTCATTTCTTGTTTCATGCCATTGTGCTTGAAAAAGATACTTAGTATAATTTCAATATTCTTACATTTTCTAAGGCTTGTATTGGGATCTAACATACAGTGTATCCTGAAGAATGTTCCATGTGTGCTTGGGAAGAATGTGTATTTTGCTACCGTTGAAAACATTCTGAATATGTCTGTTAGATCTATTTGATATAATTCAAATCTATTATTTCCTTATTGATTTTCTGACTGCATGATCTATTGTTAAAAAGAGAATATTGTGGGGCACCTGGGTGGTTCAGTTGGTTAAGTGACTGCCTTGGACTCAGATCCTGATCCTAGTCCTAGGATTGAACCCAGCATCAGGCTCCCTGCTCAGCGAGGAGACTGCTTCTGCTTCTCCTTCTCTCTCTCCCTCTGTTGCTCTCCCTGCCTGTGCTCTCCTGCTCTCTGTCAAGTAAATAAGTAAAATCTTAAAAAAAAAAAAATAGGATATTGAAATTCCCCACTATCATATTGTCTGTTTCTCCCTTCAGATCTGTTAGCATCTGCTTAATACTTTTATGTGTTCCAATATTAGATACATATATATTTACAGTTGTTATCCTCTTGATATACTGATCTCTTTATAATCCTATACTGACTTTTCTTTGTCTCTTGTTAGTTTTTTACTAAATGACTATTTCATCTGATATCAGTTTAACTAACCCTGCTGTCTTTTGCTTTCTGTTTGCATGGAGTATCTTTCCCATCCCTTCACCTGAACCTTACGTTTGTTTAAAACTGAAGTGATACTCTTCTTGGCAGCATATAGCTGGAGTGTTTTGTTTTGTTTTGTTTTTTAATTTAGTCAGCCACTGTCTTTCCATTTGAGAACTGAATCCGTTTACATTAAAAATAACTTTGATAGGTAAGTACTTACTGATATCCTCTTATTCATTGTTCTGGCTGTCTTGTAGTTCCTTTGTTTCTTTCTTCCTTGCTTGCTGTCTTTCTCTGTGAACTGATTCTTCTTCTGCAGTGTATGCCTTGATTCCCTTCTCTATCTTCTGTGTATATACCTTAGTTTTTGCTTTGTGGTTATCATGAGGCTTATAGAGAACTTCTTACAGATTTAACGGTCTACTTTTAAGTTGATGACAACTTCAGTTCAATTGTGTACAAAAACTCTACCCTGTTACTGCCCCCCCCCATATTTTGTATTTTTGATGTCAACACTTTCCTTTTTTATTCAGGATCTATAAAGAACTTCTCAAACTCAACACACACAAAACAGATAAACATATCAAAAAACGGGCAGAAGATATGAACAGACACTTCTCCAATGAAGACATACAAATGGCTATCAGACACATGAAAAAATGTTCATCATCACTGGCCATCAGGGAGATTCAAATTAAAACCACATTGAGATACCACCTTACACCATTTAGAATGGCCAAAATTAGCAAGACAGGAAACAACATGTGTTGGAGAGGATGCGGACAAAGGGGAACCCTCTTACACTGTTGGTGGGAATGCAAACTGGTGCAGCCACTTTGAAGAACAGTGTGGAGATTCCTCAAGAAATTAAAAACAGAGCTTCCCTATGACCCTGCAATTGCACTATTGAGTATTTACCCCAAAGATACAGATGTAGTGAAAAAAACATCTGTACCCCAATGTTTATAGCAGCAATGGCTACGGTCGCCAAACTGTGGACAGAACCAAGATGCCCTTCAACGGACGAATGGGTAAGGAAGATGTGGTCCATATACACTATGGAGTATCATGCCTCCATCAGAAAGGATGAATACCCAACTTTTGTAGCAACATGGACGGGACTGGAAGAGATTATGCTGAGTGAAATAAGTCAAGCAGAGAGAGTCAATTATCATATGGTTTCACTTATTTGTGGAGCATAACAAATAACATGGAGGACAAGGGGAGATGGAGAGGAGAAGGGAGTTGAGGGAAACTGGAAGGGGAGGTGAACCATGAGAGACTATGGACTGAAAAACAACCTGAGGGTTTTGAAGGGGCGGCGGGGGGTGGGGGGTGGGGTGGGAGGTTGGGGGAACCAGGTGGTGGGTATTAGGGAGGGCACAGATTGCATGGAGCACTGGGTGTGGTGCAAAAACAATGAATACTGTTACTCTGAAAAGAAAAAAATAATTTAAAAAAATGTCTGATCATTAACAAGTTATTGCTATAATTATTTTTACTACTCTTGTCTTTTAAATATTTATACTAAAGTGGCTAACACATCACCATTTAAAGCATTGGAGTATTATGATTCTGATTACAGGCTTACCATTACCAATGTGGAGTGTGTGTGTCTGTGTGTGTGTGTGTGTGTGTGTGTGTGTGTGTGTGTGTGCGCGCACGCGCGTGCATGCATACATGTGTATATATAAAAATAAAACTAAATATATAAATATATTTCCCCCCCTCCTTTGACTGGATGATTTCAAACAACCTATCACCTAGATGACTGATTCTTTCTTTTGCTTGGTCAAACTTATTGTTAAAGCTCTCTGCAGAATTTTTTAGTTACTTTACTTATTTTTAACTGAAGGATTTCCATTTTCTTTTTTTAATGCTTTCTATTATTTCACTGAACTTCTCATTTTGTTCATGAACTGTTTTCCTAATATCACTTTATCTATATTATTCACTAACTTTAAGAGAATTATTCTGAATTCTTTGTCAGTTCATAGATTTCCATTTCTTTAGGATCAGTCACTGGAGTTTTATTGGTTTCATTTCTTGGTATTTCCTTGATTTTTCATGATCCTTGTGGCCTTGTGGGTTGTTGTTTGCACATTTGTGAAAGTAGGCACCTCTTCAGTCTTCACATATTGGCTTCAGCAGGCAAAGCCCTTCACTAGTCAGCTCACCCAGAGATCTTGGGTGAGCCATTTGGTGGCATCAGTGGGTGGACTTGCTGCTAAATTCATTGGTTGGGCAGGCCTAGTGCTTGGGCACAGGGGGAATCTGGGTTCACTGGGTATGACTTGCACCTGAGTCTGTGGTGCTGAACCTGTGATCTCTGTCTATATGGGTAAACCCAGATCTTGACTCCAGAGAGGCCATCCACATACAAAGAAACACTGGGGAGCCTGACTTCCTTTCCACACAGGCCTTTCTGGTGCTTGAATTGCCAGGAACCTAGTTTTATAGGAGCTGCCTGGAGACTGGGACAGTAGAGACCAACCTAACAAAGTACAAGCCTGAAGCCGGGGGCTATGGAGTAAGCTCTCAACTGAGAACTGGGTGACTAGCCTACAGGATGGGTCTGTAGGGTTCAGTGTGGCACAGCGGCAGGCTGGGAGCCTAGATCTGTGGGAGCCAGACTGTAGGGCCATGGGAACCTGTATCTGGGGAGTCAGTCTGAAATCTAGGACCACAAGGGCTGGCCTGTTGTTGGAGTGGGCCTGGGATGGGGCTGCAGTAGTTGGTGTAGCACTGATCCTGGCTAGGAACCTAAGTTCATGGGGCTGATTGGGAGCATCTGATAGTATCTGGGGCTGGGGGAGCTGGTAGCTGCTGAGATGTGCCAGGGGTTGGATCTGCAGGAGTCCACCAGGAGTCTGGTGCTGGCTGGGGATGCAGGAGCTAGTTGATATCTGGTGGGGCCAGGGGCCTGTGTTTATGGGATCCTGCCAAGATCCTGGTGACTTGAAAGCTGCTGGAGGCCATGGGAGGCACCTGGGGCCACCAGTGCTGGCAGGTACCTGGGTAAGCCTAGTACCTGGATTTGCAGCACCCTGCAGGGAGATACCCAAGGCATCAGTAGTTGGTCTCATGCCTGTATGGGCTGGTTCTGACTTTGCAGTAAAGTTGTGGAGTCACTTTATTCTCCTTTTCCCACAAAGAAGGTCTCTCTTTCCAGAACAGGAAGCCAGACTTGGGGGAGGGGAAATGGGAGGCAAGGTGAATGTATTCTTCCTACCTTCCTCAGTGTATCTTTTCTTATTTCTGTGTTCTGCCCAGGTACTATAACCCATCAGCTGGTATCTTTAGCTCTTACGAAGGTATTTTTATGTGTGGATAGTGTTCAGAGAGATGTTCTGGGGATCAGAGGTGGGAAGCAAACACTAGAAATATCATTGCCACCACTTTGCAGACATCACTCCCCACTTTTCATTTTTGCTTTTTTTTTTTTTTTTGCTTTTTCTTTTATACTTTTACACTTCCATTATCTTCCATAGATATTTGAAAAACTTATAGCTCAGATTTGGGGTATTTGGAGTTCAAATAAAAGCTTTCTAATGAGAAAATTATATAAAAGTCACTTTTCCCCACTGACTAAATTTGTAGATCAACGGATGCACTGGAGATGGCTAAAAAGGTAGCAGAAAAGTAAGATATGTGTAGATGTGTGGGGAACAGTATTTAGGGGAAAAAGGTGCTGTGTTTAGCAGTGACAGCCTCAATCTCAATATGCCTTAAAACAGTCATTAATAAAATTAGGCCAGTCACACATACTTCTCGAACTTTTCTTAGAGAAAACTGTGGAGTTTTTCTTAGTAAAGCTGTTGGAAATAGCAGAAAAGTATTGGAAATGGTTGTGGATTCCAATCAAGATAAAGGAATAGATACAAGTACTTCAGTTTCCAAAGTACACAGACCTGCTACCACAGTTGGTATGATTTCTAAGTGCATTTTTTTTTTTTTAAGTAAGTGCAGTTTCATATCCCTCCAAAGCCACTAGAGTAAAAAATCCATGAAATACTTTTCCAAACCAGATCTCTGACCCTCTCTGGCTTTCATTCTCCTGTCCACTGCTGCCACAAAGAAGCCGCCTTAGCACACAAGACTGTCATAGACACATAGGATGATGGCATTTCATTCGTACTCCATAAACACTTCCCCATAGAAATTACGTTTGAAATTGCAAGTTAATACCATTCATTAATATATTTCCAGAAGGTATAACAGAAGACTTCGCTAGGCCAACAAGGGACTGAGAAATGAGAAACCACATAGTACTTTGACTGAAATTAAGACTTTCTTGGTTGCCAATAATTATCTATAAATACAGTTTGGGAACATAAGTTGTTATTAGGTTGACATCCATAGCAATATTTTTTTTCTGGAAACTTCTCCAGAAATCTAAGAAAAGTGCATAATATAACTGTTCTGAGACCTGAGACTATCACTGCCTTTCTCCATTGGCTCACAGTTGTCCCCCTTGCTCATACTCTTTGATTCCCCATTCCCTACATGCCCTGCTTCCATTCCATTTTCCCCCCTTCCTTCAAGACCTTTTTGCTTACTGATTTTGTACATGGTCCACTGTGTCCTTTAATGAATTTCTCTCCTTAAAACAACCCAAACTTTACATTTTAACCCCTGTCACATAAAGCAGGATCTGTGTCTCAGTTCAGATTCATGGTAGGTAGCTGCCTTATCAGTTGCCCTGCAGTACACTCACAGATTTGGGGTAAAGAGTCTGAACATTATGTATCTATTTTACAAAAGAATTAAACAATGGACATTGCCTGTAAAATCAGACTTTGCTAGGAGGATACATAAGAAAAAGATGCGGATCATGTGATAGAGTCGAACATAAGCAACTATTCTATCCAAGGACAATGAACAGACAGTGAACAGGGGAAAAAAAAAAAATCCAGTGGCTTTGGGAAATACTTAAATAGTGAATTCAAAGGCCAAAAGCACTATACTTCTGTTACCCTTTCAGTGTTTGATCAGCTTACTGAACACACTTCTTTACTGTGGTAACTCACCCATTGCAAAAATTCAATAAATACAAGATAATCATAGTAATACACAATAGCTATAATCACCATCATTCAGGACTGCCGGGCCAATTTTATGAAGCTATTCATTCACCACAGCACCCTTCCTGACCCCAGAGATTTATTGTTCCTCTTCTAGAACCAGAATGACCTTTTCCGCATCAACTAGGCAGCTCTTTAAGAAAAGCAAAGTTCCTTTTTCTTTTATGATTTGTCCATGGACTTGGATTCTCCTTCTTCTATAAAGCTTGTTTTGTTGTTGTTGTTGTTGTTGTTTTTTAAATACATAACTCAAAAGTAATACAATAACTTCTTTCTAAACTCTCAGATCATATCGTATAAGAACTTGGCTTAAAAATGCCAATGAAATTATTTAAGATATTTCTTAGTGTAGTATGCAATGACTTGGCATCAAACTTCATTTTCAACCTCATTTATCTTCCTTTGCAAAGCAGTTGACGTACTAAAAATAAGCTCCATTTTCTATCCTTACTGCTCATTGATTCCTGTTATTTTATCCATGAAGTTTTCTCTTCATGGAATACATATGTCCCCCTGCATATTTAAATGCTACCAGTTATTGAGGTCCACTTAAAATATCATTGTTTACAAGGCTTTTTCTCGTCACTCCATATAGACATAATCTGTTTGAACTTTCCTGATCATTCACTTCCTTTAAGTGCTTAATATTTCTTACAGTGTAGTTTATATCAAAACATTAATTAAATAGAAAGACACTTAGTGAGACTCATCTGCATTATCACTACAGTGCCATTCTACCTGGAAACACTAATTCAAAAAGATATACATACCCCCACATTCATTGCAGTATGATTTATAATAGTCAAGACATGGAAACAACCCAAATCTCCATCAACGGTTAAGAAAATGTGGGAAAGATCTATGCAATGGAATATTATTCAGCCACAGTGAACTCTTCCCATTTGTGACATCATGGATTGACCTTGAGGGCATTATATTAAGTGAAGTAAGTCAGACAGAAAACTATGAATGCTCTGTGATCTCACTTGTAGAATAAAAATAAAAACAAAAACAAAAAAACTAAGTTCATGGATACAGAGAAGAGAATGGAGGTTGTCTGAGGTAGGATGTGGGTAAAGGAGGTGAAGGGGGCCAAAAGGTACAAATTTCCTGTTAAAAGCTGAATGAGTCATGGGGATGTGATATATAGCATGGTGACTAGAACAAGGGATTGCATATCTGAAAGTAGTGAGGACCACAGATCTTGAAAGTTCTCATCACAAGAAAAACATCTGTAAACTGTATAATGACAGATGCTACCTGGACTTATTGTAATCATTTTTCTTTTTTTTTTTTTAAAGATTTTACTTATTTATTTGACAGACAGAGATCACAAGTAGGCAGAGAGGCAGGCAGAGAAAGAGTTGGGGGTGGGAAGCAGGCTCCCTGCCGAGCAGACAGCCCGATGTGGGGCTCGATCCCAGGACCCTGGGATCACGAACTGAGCCGAAGGCAGAATGCCACCCAGGTGCCCCGTGATCATTTTTCAATATAGATAAATATCAAATCATTAATTGTCTACCTCTAATTAATATAGTTTTATGTTAATTATACCTCAACAGAAAAATTAAAAAAAAAAAACAACTAACCGGTAAAAAACTCAATTTAAAAATCTTATAGGATACATCTGAAACTGGGGTGTCTAGGTGGCTTAGTCAGTTAAGTGGCCAATTCTTTATTTCGGATAGGTCGTGACCTCAGTGTCAAGATCGAGCCCCAGGTTGGGTTCCATGCTCAGCAGGAACTCTGCTTAACATTCTCTCTGTCCCTTTCCCTCTCCCCCGACTTATACTTTCTCTCTCTAGAATAAAATCTTATTTTTAAAAGAGAGATACATCTGAAATAACTAATCTATTTTTGAGGCTAAAATTCAGTTAATGCGGCCACTTTGTTGGTCTTATTAAGAAACTTACAAAGAGGTCATAGGACTCATTCCTTTATTCCTACTGTGACTGAGTTTTACATGAAAGAAAACTTATGTATTAATATGGCAGGCATTCCTATTCCATCCCAGAACTTTTGCAACTCTGCGAAATAAAATCTGAAAGCAAAGGTAAAGACAGAAACAGTCTTGGGACACCAACAGGAAAAAATATATGGATGATACATACCGGAGGTCGTTGGACAACACGGGTGTGATGACACATACTGATGGATGGCTGACATTGAACAACATGGGTTTGAACTTCATGGGTCCACTTACACATGGGCCTTTTTCCATTTACAGCACTGTCAAAGTATTTTCTGTTCCTTATGATTTTGTTAATAACATTTTCTTTTCTCCAGCTTATTGTAAGAATACAGTATATAATACATATAACGAAAAATACAGGTTAATTAACTGCTTTTGCTATTGGTAAGGCTACCAGTCAACAGCAGACCATTAGTAGGTATGTTTTTGGTGAGTCAATTTACGCATGGATTTTCAACCGTGCGGAGGTCAGCATCCCAACCACGGTATTGTTCAAGGTCAACTGCATATAAAATCTATGCTAGTTTTAAATTTGTTTTATTTCCATTAAAATGTATTCAGAGTTGTCAGAATAAAAATTTAAAATATACAACAATGCAGGATTTTCTATTTATTTTTCCGGCTTTTAAATATAATGCATTCTCTCTCACACTCTCATTTTATAGTATTCAGAACTATTCTTTGAATCACTAAGATATATTTTATACTACCAGTCCAAAAAATTTACCACAGACAAAGTTCTGATTTAATTATGTAAGCTATTTGTTTTGGCTTTAAATTCTAACTTCTCCATTGCAATTTTTATAGTGCCAGAACATTTTTCAATTACTTACATCTTAGCAAAATATTTTGCTATCACTATGACTTAATTATAGCAATTGTAGAAGTAATTAAAAAAGACCATCATATTGTACTGAACATTCACTTATATAAGTAACATAGTTATTTACATATTAATAGATTGCCAAGTCTTTATTTTCAGTTCTGATACTAATATACACAAAAATAAATGTCACATAATTTTCTTTTAATGTCAAATGGGTTTTTAATCTTTGTGTCTTAACTGAGCATTTAGTTTCTTACCTCAAGAGGCCACTTTCTATAGGTTAGTAAATGCCAACACATTAAAAACTTAAAAGATAATACATGATATACAAAATAATTTTGAATTTCAAAATAACAAGAGATTCTGTAAGTAGTTGATTAAACTCTAATTTTTTTTTTTAAGATTTTATTTATTTATTTGAGAGAGAGACAGTTGAGAGAGAGCATGAGAGGGGAGAAGGTCAGAGGGAAAAGCAGACTCCCTGTGGAGCTGGGAGCCACATGTTGGACTCAATCCTGGGATTCTAGGATCATGACCCAAGCCAAAGGCAACTGCTTAACCAACTGAGCCACACAGGTGCCCATCTCCGCCAAATATTTATCTCACCTTCCCATAAGCATTCTCTGGTGACTATGAGGAGAGAAAAGGGTAAAAGAAAAATAAGCAAGAAGGAAAAAAAGAAGAGGGGTCAACATTTCGAGTCGACAGACTTTATGATATAAATCTAGATAAATCAAATACTTGATTGCCTGGGTTATGGCCTTTTATTTATTTTTTTTTATTTTTTAAAATATTTTATTTATTTACCTGACAGAGAGAGAGATCACAAGTAGGCAGAGAGTCAGGCAGAGAGAGAGGGGGAAGCAGACTCCCCACCGAGCAGAGAGCCTGATGCGGGGCTCGATCCCAGGACCCTGAGATCATGACCTGAGCCAAAGGCAGAATCTTAACCCACTGAGCCACCCAGGTGCCCCTACATAAATTATTTTCCATAACTACCATTAAGGTCAAAGATCATGATAAGATTTTCCACTCAACTACTTTCTGTTAAAAACAAAACTCTTTTATCAGGTGACTAGTTTCAGAGTTTTTGTAATCATAGTACTTGTAAAAATAATAAATAATTACATGAAAATATGAGGAAATAAAAATGTAGAAAAATAGATTTTTTTTTTTTTTTTTGCCAACCCTTATTGTTGTTTTGTTTTATTTTAACCTAAGCATAGTTTTATTTTCAGGCTTTAAGAGAACTACCAGGCTTTATTTGTTCAGTCAGTGAAATGTTCTATCACTAGGATTAAGGTTCATAATTGACCTTATACCAAACCTGGTACCAAAAGTGGGATGCTGCCACAATTAAATGAGAAACAGTTGTCACTTTCTTAGTAATAAGGCATTTAGTGCCAAGAAACTAATATTGGAGTTTGGCAAGATGATTTTTCATATTATGCCAAAGCAAAACATTAGTAAAACTCTTATATACAGTAAACTGGAAATCAAAGCATATGCCCAGTATTTAGTAAAACACAAGAAACATTATGCGTGCACACACACACTCTCAATGTGTTTATATGCATATATACATGCCTATACAGATGTATATATTTAACCATATTTATTTGAAAAATAGTAAGTCCATGTGAAATTACAGAAATATCACCAAATACAATTGATTTATATAACATGTATTAATCATTTTTCTATTAAATATTGCCCTGTAAACTTTTCAAATTATGAGACAATAGCTTGTCTTACTTTTTTTAGCCATTTAAAATTATACATCCAAGTGTAATGTACCTCCTAGTAGTCCCTATGATAGTAATGACAGTCGATGAGCCCTTACAATTTCAGAGGCATCTCTCATGAGTATATTAACATCTTTATAGCAACCTTATAACTAGAGCTAGCCCTATTTTCAAGATAAAATTTGAGGTACAGAAGGGTAGGCTGATTTGATGATAGTCCAACAACTAACAGAAAACATTTAATTAAGGACAGTTCTGGTCTAAAGTATAAAGCGATTTTCTATCACAGGAAGCCCGTATAAGTCCAATGAATGAATAGTCAGGGAGCGCTGGAAGTGGCGTGGCAGGCAGGAGAAGTCTAGCTTGTGTATCTCTCTCATTATGATGCCATGACTACATGATTCCCAGCACAAACACCACCAGTGCTAATAGGGAGCAGAGGGAGTTCAATGAGCTATTACTGATTTATCGTAAATCACAGTATCTAGGAACATCATCTATGAATAAGTACGTAACTGTTTTATATCAGTAATCTACATAAAGGAAGATTCTGAGGATGTCAGAAATGATGTTGGTTGTGTTCTTTCAGAGAAAAAGTTAAGAAAAAAGATAGAGGAAGTTCGCAACTACCAAGGATAATCAAAATGTGACAGTCTAGTGAAATGTTTAAACACGTAGTTTGAAAAAAAGTTAGTCTTGGAGATACTAGAAAAACTGCTCATTTTCTGTTTGCTCTGAAAATGTACTACTATCATAAAATTCTTTGTTGTATCACAATAAGCTTCAGAGATGGAGAATCAGACCTGGTATTTTTAGTACAGGATTTTCCAGTTATTAGCTATGTTCCTGAAGGGTAAATCACAGTTATTGTAGTTCTATTCATAAGATTTTTTTTTAAAGGTTTTTGTGAAAATTGCATTTGCGTGCATAGGGAGTAGCTAGTAAAGACCTTAGCTTCACAGAAGAAAGGCAGGAAAGTTTTATGATTATTGTGGTGGTTATTGCTAGATACCGTCCATTAAGGGGTTGCCAGGAGAACAATGAGATCTTTATCTTGAACTCAAGTTATGTTAAATTCTAAAATCAAGAGTATAAATGTAATGCCCTTCCCTCAAATTCTTAACTCACTGTAATGCGAAAATGTTACAGCTGTTTGTACTAATGGAGAAAATGGACTTAACCTACCCTCCATGACAAAGGGTCTCCTGTGAGTTACCCAGCTTATTCTGCATAATGCTTAGTAAGTGGCTCTTGCCAATCAATCTCTCTCTTACGGATTGGAGTTAAAAATTCAAAACTTCCTTTCAATCATCAGAGAAGAAGAGTCATTGGATGGGAGAAGGCCAGAATGTCAGAATGCTTTCAATTTTTGATGTCATTAACAACTGATGGCTGATGGCCGGCTGAAGGGCTGTTTATAAAGGATTCCACTAGAGAGAATGCTACGATCCATCAGCGAAGTCCGCCTTAGAAAAAGAAAGCAAATGAGAACCCCCGATGCTTGTTTAGGGAGTTACTACTATTACAAACATGTTGCCTGGAAATAAGAGGACGAAAGAAATCACGACTCCCCATCTTCATCTTCATTATTACTGGGCAACCGCTGGTTCCCACCAGACGTCTGAAAGGTCTCCATGATTAACTAACAAAGGTCAACTGGACACTAACACATTTGCTTGACAACCACGTCCAGAGGATACTCCGAAGGACTTGGGTTAAAAGGCCTACCAGCATGATGTTAAACAGTAAGAAACTTCTTGAATCTTTTTTATTTTATCTGTAAAACACTGGTAACATTTACCTCAACATTTTGCTTTGAGGATTTAACAACAATGTTTAACACTGTGTCAGGCAGACACACAAAAAGCTTTTGATAATATGGTTACAATCATCATCACAGTGACAGAGACGTGTGTGTGTGTGTGTGTGTGTGTGTGTGTGTGTGTGTGTGTGTGTAAAGGGGAGAATGTATATGGACTTTGTTTTGGTTGTTTCCTGCACTTCTTTGTCAAGAGTAAAGCTTTAATTTTAGCCACAAATAAGGAATGATGGTGGGGACTTACCAATTTAAACATCTGACTGAGAAGTCGCCCATGAGACCGACTTAAGTGCTGATAAAGTTATCCCACAAAATGTACTTCTTGGGGTCATAGCACCAAATTTCAACTTTAGGATAAACTGAAGCACTTCAGAAAATGACATCATGTACTTGGCTTTGAAATAATCAAGTGAGACAACTTGATTTTAAAATAGAATTGTAACGCTTTAAAATTTCCCTCCATCTGGGCGCCTTGGTGGCTCAGTGGGTTAAGCCGCTGCCTTCGGCTCAGGTCATGATCCCAGGTCCTGGGTTCAAGCCCCGCATCGGGCTTTCTGCTCAGCGGGGAGCCTGCTTCCTCCTCTCTCTCTGCCTGCCTCTCTGCCTGCTTGTGATTTCTCTCTGTCAAATAAATAAATAAAATCTTTAAAAAAATAAAAATAAAAATAAATAAATAAATAAATAAAATTTCCCTCCATCTGTAGTTTTTTTTTTTTAATAAATTTTATAAGTTCGAAAGCAGAGACCTATACCCTAATAACTCAAATGACAAATACTTAAAAAAATAATTGAGGAGAAGTCTTTATTACTATTTTTTAAAAGATTTTATTTATTTGAGAGAGAGTGAGAGAGCAGGAGTGAAGGAGGAGCAGAAGGCGAGGTACGCACAGGACTAAATCCCAGGACCCTGGGATCACAACCAGGGCCAAAGGCAGATGCTTAAGTGACTGAACCACCCAGATGCCCCTTTATTACTATTTTTACTGTCCAGATCATTATGTTTAGTCTCCTTCACTCTTGGTATGCACAGGGTTTTTTGAGCCCCCGTGAACCATTTTCCAGCCCATATTATTCTCACAAAGAGAAGTCTGTTTTCTGAACTTCCTTGCACAGAGGTTTTCTAGAGCAATTTGCCTTTCCCTGTGGATATCTGAGAGGTCACACTGAGATTAAAATTAGCAAGTGTACCATAAAGACTAAGAAAAAAAAAAAAGTTAAAAAGAAAAACCTAAGCATTTTCATGTTAAATGAGAGAGAAGGTAGAGAAAGGCTAACAGAGTCTAAAGATCCTGTTCTCATCCCAGAGAGGTCATAAATCTACCCTTCAAGGCAATAGGGAGGGGCTAGTTTACACTTTAGAACAAGAGCGGACTTGTATGTCAAGGTCATATTGTTATGTTCAACTTCCAGAATAAATAAAGCCCTGGCAGAAATGAAGACTACTAAATACAAGTGTGCATGAGTGTGTGTGTGTGTGTATTGTTCGGGGTCTGGAAAAGATCTTGGAAATAGTGCTTCCTCTTCAGGAGTGAGACAGACAGCAATTTTTCCATTTATGTACTTCAGGATGATTCGACAGTATGTATTATTGTCATATTCAGGCAAAACAATAACACTGGATTAATAACTGTAAGGGCACACACATATATACACACACACAGCTCTCCCCTAGTCAAAGTGGCCACAAAGGGCAGCAGCCAGGATGTAGTAACTGCTACTCTCCTGGTTCCAAATGTTCCCTAGTAGTGCAGAGACCAGAGCAAACTCCTGCTGAGAATTAAGATTCGAAAATTTTCAGGGCCAGTTTTAGGAAAGTTCAGCTATTGATCTGAGAATCCATTGTGCCGGGAAGAGAAAGGCCAACGTGTTTATTAGTCTTTATCTTCTACAGCCATGTTTCATGAACTGTGGGACTTGACCCATTCAAAGGTTATCTAATCAGTTTAGTGGGTCATGAAACAAACATCTTGAAAACTGATAGGACTGAATAGAAGAGAAATAGAAATTATAGTGCAAGGTGTGTAAGAAAAGGATCAAGTTTTGTTTTTTTTTTTTAAAGGTATTTCAGAGGTGTGTGTTAATATAAGAGAGGGAGAGATAGGCAGAGAATTATGATGCAAAATGCATTTCCTGTTTTGGGCCAGAGATAAAAATGGTAGACAGTGATCTGGATAATAAAACTGGGGAATAACTGAATTTGAGAGAAAATAGCCATTTCTTTGACTTCATCCTATCACTTACTAGAATCCACACCTTTCTTTAAGGTTGAAATCACATGAAAGTGTTTCCCCACTCCTTTCACTAAACTTTCTACTACTTTGAGGATTACCTTGTATCTGGTATCTGAAATTTTCTGTTTTGAAGCCCCCTGTTACTGCTGGGGCAGGAGAAGGGTCGAGAGAGAAAGGCCAGAGAAGAGAGATAGGATGGATGAGTGCAGAGTAGAGAAGGCAGAGGCCGCATTCCCATATTTAGTGTGCCAGAGATACCGGAGTTTTGCCAGAGTCTGAGGATGCTAAAGATATTATATGGGCCTTAGCATCCCAGATGCACACACGGCTTCCAGAAAGCACAATGGAAGCAGTTACTAGAGAAAATACCACCTATCTAACCTCAGTTGAACTGCATGTAGACAAACTTTACATACACACACACACTTGCATATAGGCAGGCATGGTCTAACACAATAACAAACCTTCTTTAATTTGTTTGCAAGATCCCCTTTGAGTTTGTATTACACAACAAATTCTGTCATTGTAACCCTTTAAAATAGGACACGACAGTCACTCATTGGCTTTGCCACTTTCAGTTCATTTTTTTGGAGAGGATAATCTACAGTCAAGATTAAGATAATTATGGACATTATCAATAAAGTTGCTAAACATCTATATTTATGGCCCGGCACTGTTCCCTAACAGGTAGTGTAACAAATTAAGTTACTTAACTTTTCTGAGTCTCACATTGCTCCATATACAAAATGGAGTCAAGAAACCCACATCTCAGGGTGGTTGTTCTGAGGATATCTAATGATGATAGATGCAGAAAATTCTCAGCAAGGCTGGTACATATTAACTACTGAAAAAACAGCAGCTGTTATTATGATTATTGGGAAATATTAATGCTGCACAGATTAAGAGCTCAAAATGAGTGTATTCGCTGATTTCAATATGCATTTTCGGGAGCTTGTCATGTGCAATCATTATGAAAAGGCATAAAATTAGCTCCTTTGCCTCATGTGAAGATACAGTAGGAAATGCATTCACATATGTGAGCATGCCTTTCCCAACAGTGACCATAAGATTTCTGTGTATATGTGCAGAGGAGGAACAGCCAACATGACTCAGGGAAACCACAGAAGGCTTCAGGACATCTGTGAAATCAAACCTGGGCATCGAAGTATGTGCAGGCTCAAACCAGAGGGTCAGTGGAAATGTCATGAGCAAAAAACTTAATGAGAAAAGGAACAACATAGCACTTCTGGGGACTAGCCTGACATATAAGCAGCCCCTGGTTAATTCAATGCTGTCTTCCCCGGGCTCACCATATTATATATATTGTATTTAAAACTAACAAAAAGCTCTGTTGTTGTTTTTCCAGAAGAAAAAAAGGCAAGCCAAGAAAACGTCTATTAGGAGTAACTGAATTTAACCCAAATCTCTAAGAGCTGAAGGCACACTTTTAACACTGCCTCCCAAAGGTAAGGAGTTTGGTGGTGTTGGAGTAAAGGGACTAGAAAGTTGAGCCAAAGTTCTTGAATGCTAAGGTGGAAAGTATGACTCAGTTTAACAGATGCCAATGACACAGATTTAGAACAAAACAAAACACAAAAAATAGACTAGGCCTTATGAAGACTGTGCCCATCAAAGCATGTTTTCTTGATTAGACCAGAGCGAGAAAGGCTAGAAAGGCCCATGCGGATGCATGTGCAGGACCCAAAACCAGTGATTCTCAAATTCACTGGGCGTGAAAATCACATACAGAATTTATAAAAATCTAAAGGTCTAGTCCATACAAGCCTGAACCTCTGTGTGCATTATTAACTCTCCAGATAATTCTCTACCCACCAACGTATGAGAAGCACTGGTCTGACAAGAAATAGGTGGGACTGACTCAGAGTGCAGGCCCTGAGAGTATGATGAGGCAACAAGGGGAGAATCACAGAAAAAGGTGAGCCAAGGGACTCGATTTATTTTCTATGTATCAACTTCTTCAGTGAAAGATTTGGGGGCTAGAGCTTGTTCCAAACAAAAGTACAGAAAATGATTTCTGGTTAGCTTCATTGTATCTGAGGGATGCGATGAGGAACAGGAGATATTCTCCAGAACGGAGACTTGGAGCTCTCATAATTCTTGGAACACTTGTGTTCACTAACCATTAAAGACATAGTTCCTTCAGAAGAATGAGGTGTTTGATTAGGGCAATTTCTAAAGTCCCTTTCAATTCTAAATGGATGTATAAATTGTACAAAAAATTAAATATTAACATGAACTGCAATATAAAATAGGTACTTGAAAGTCTTCATAGGAAAATGTAAGGAGTTTAGGGGCGCCTGGGTGGCTCAGTGGGTTAAAGCCTCTGCCTTTGGCTCAGGTCATGATCCCAGGGTCCTGGGATTGAGCCCCACATCGGGCTCTCTGCTCAGCAGGGAGCCTGCTTTCTCCTCTCTCTCTCTGCCTGCCTCTCTGCCTACTTGTAATCTCTGTCAAATAAATAAATAAATCTTTAAAAAAAAAAAAAAAGAAAAGGTAAGGAGTTTAACAACAACAAAAAGATAACAAATACATGTGCCATAGGACAGGTATACTCACAATAGAAAACATGTTATCATATTTTCATATAGATTTAATAAAAGTAAAATAATACACACATTCTTGTTTCAAGCTACTGAGTTTAGAATTACTTTTCTGTATTTCATAAACTTAGATCAGTAATTGTATGTAATTTATTAGTCCATAGATCCATGCTACTTTTCTACTAGAGAATTTTAAGTATCATGGTTTTAACTCTACATGAAACACAGCCGTATACAGTCTAGTAAAGTAGAGAACTCCCTGGAAGGATATGACCTATTTCAAATAATAAATTAAAAAAAATAAATTTTTTTCTTAATGTGTGGAACACTGAATCATCCTTCTCATCCACACCCCATAGTCTCAGCTTGCTTCTCCTAAGTTAATTAAGTTAACTAGTTTTAGTCTCACTTTTAAAACTTCCAAGGTAAGGCATTAGTTCTCAGTCCTTGAGATTGAGTTACAGACATTAGGGATTAAAAAAACATTTACTGTATTTCTTTTCCAGCAAACCACAGTATTAGAGTATTATTAGAGCATTACAGATTTTTCTCTTCATAGTCTTTTTATGTCTATAGTTTCAAAAGGTTTACAATTCTCTTGACACCAAAAAAAGAATCCCCAAAAGAGTATTAACAAATAAATTATTACCAGTTCTTGGGGGGTTTCAATAGAATCTTTTCTAATATGAATCTTTTTTCATTAAATATTTACTAAAATGTCAATGTGTACAAAAATATAACAAGTTTATAAAGCTCTCTCTTTCCATAGACTTAAATAATGAAAACTTATTAGAAAAGTCCTAAAAGAAAATAAAAGTAGAGAAAATTATAATGAAGGCTTAATAGAATGCTAAGTGTTAATAGGAGGAACACTACCTACAAAAATGAAAAGGAAGTATAAAATGGCTGAGCAAACTATGGTATATCCATGCAACAGGATGCTATTTAGCAATACAAGGAAAGGACTACCGATATACCCAACAGCATGAATGAAAACCAAATGCATTCTGTTAAGTCACAGAAGCCAGTCCTGAAAGGCTACATATAGTATGTTTTATTTTGGAAAGGACAAAACTATAGACAGAAACATGTCTGTAGCTATGAAGGACTGACAGTCAAAGAAGGGTGACCAAAAAGGGCCACGAGAGAGTTTTAGGGAACTCTGATGTGTTTCAATTCTGAGAGCAGTTACATGGTGTATGTATTTATCAAAATTGAGAACCGTTCACTGATAAGAATGAACTTTGTTGTATGTAAATTATATCACAATAAACTTGACAAAAGGGAAGAAGAGGGAAAACAAGTTTGAATTCCAAATGGAAGAATCAGCAATTCCTTTATTGCAAGATAAATATTTCTAAATGATTTCAACTATTTGGAAGCCTAACCGCACACTGATAAATAACTTTTTTGAAGATTTTATTTATTTATTTATTTGACAGACAGAGATTACAAGTAGGCAGGGAGGCAGGCAGAGAGAGAAGGGGAAGCAAGCTCCCTGCTGAGCAGAGAGCCCAATGCAGGGCTCAATCCCAGGACCCTGAGACCATGACCTGGGCCGAAGGCAGACATTTAACACACTGAGCCACCCTGAGCCACCCAGGTGCCCCTGATGAATAATTTTTGTTAAAAACAGTCTGGACTGAAATGAAAAACACAATTTCTTTTCCATTAAATCCCTATGTTCAGATAATTCAGATGATCCAGAACACATTTTAGGTAAGTGGGAAAAAAAAAGAAAGCTTATGTGTACTTCAGAGAGAACTCTAAGCAAAAATTTAAAATTTAATCTAGAGAAGATCAATCCCATCCAAGTGTCTTGATGTTTTAATAATGCAAGATGTAGTATCTTCCTGCATTCAGAGTATAAGAATGTCCTGGGAACATGGCTATTTATATGGGGTTTCTAGCCTTTAATATAAATACGAAATGTGCCTTAGTATCCACAGTCAATATTTATGTGCCCTGGTTTGGTAATTTCTTTTTGTGTTTTGACTTACTTGAGATTTGTAGTTCTTTAGACAGGAACACATCCATTATGCCACATGGAAAGCTTAACCTATTACAATCGGTTATACAAAGTTAACTCCATTAACAAGCAAAATCCGAGGTCCAAATAAGTAATTTGAAATAGCAACTTCTGCTCTGAAATCAATTTCCTCCTTCACGATATTTAATTAAATTGTGCCTCTTCTAGCTACTATTGGAAATACTGAATTGATAGAACAGTTATAAGTAATCAAAATGAACGTTTTAATAAACCCTGTTACAGATAGAAGTGCTCAGTGAAGTGTCATTTCAAAAGTTTCAAGTATCTCAAAGCCAACTAAGATTACGTAACACAATACTACATTGACAGTTTGAAGATTTTCTTCATGCTTGTTCAGTTTTACTGTGCTATATGGATAGCTGACAGTATACTTGTAAGTACTAAATTTAAAAATATGGGTTTACTATATCTGAAATGATTTTCATATGAATATAGAAGAGAATCACATGACGACCAAGTGGCAACTTTTCTAACTCAAAACAGAAGCAGATCTCACTGATTTTTCTCACTGTGTCTTTGCAGAAATGTGTCCAATTCAACATAACAGTTTGGCATATACTTACACATATATATACTCATAAAGATATAGATCTAGAGCAATAAGTAATTACATTTATTTTTTAATTCATTAATTTACTTATTTGAGCCAGAGAGAGAAAGAGAGAGCACAAGCAGGGCAAGCTGCAGGTAGAGGGAGAGGCAGGCTCCCTGTCAAGCAAGAAGTCCAATGTGGGACTTGATCCCAGGAGCCTGATCTCAAGACCTGAGCTGAAGGCAGCCACTCAATCAACTGAACCACCCAGGTGCCCCAGTAATTAAATTTCTTAATTGTGCAACATACACACACTGTGTCAGAAAGTAATACTTAACAAGTCTACCTCACCTGCCAGAATTTGCTCACTGCATCATGACGACTAAATCTGCAAACCAGGAAGATGGCAGCAGCATTTTTAGTGACAAGATGCTTATCATATATACTGTTTGTTGAAGAGCAAGTAAAACTGAATACAAGCTTTGTTGACAAGTTCTGTCACCAGCTTGCATTGATTGGTGTCAAATGACATATTTGACAACGAGAGTTTTGACGGAGATGATACTATCAGAGACTCAGAGATAGTGGTCATAGCCAAGTGGAACGAGCTTGGCAAAAGAATGAAGACAAGCAAAGCCCCTTAATCCAGACATGAAACCCTGGGCCCATTCTCGAATTCTTGCCTTTACACTGTATAACACGTACACTGATATTTATTCTATCATGACAAGTTTTAACTTTTTTCCTCAATGTTTCTTAAACTTTATTTATCTAGATGAAATGTATGAACTCCTGAAAACATACAAGCCACCAAGACTGAATCATGAAGAAGTAGAAAACCTGAACAGACCGATTACTAGTAAGGAGATTCAACAGTAATCAAAAATTTCTCAATAAATGAAAAGTCCAGGATCAAAGGGCTCCGTTGGTGAATTCTACCAGATATTTAAAGAATTATTCCCCAAATTTCTCCAGCTCTACCAAAGAACACAATAGCAGGGAACACTTTCAAACTCATTTTATGAGCCCAGCATTACACTGATACCCAAATAAATGATACTATAAAGACAGAAAACTACAGGCTGATGTCTTTGGTGAACATAGATGCAACCCCCCCAGATAATATTCACAAACAAAATTCAACAGTACATTAAAAGGATCATCTACTATGATCAAGTGGGATTAATTCCTGGGATGCAAGGATGGTGCAACATAGGGCGATAATAAACGTGATACACCACATTAACAAAATAAAAGATGAAAACCATATGGTCATCTAAACAGATGCAGAAAAGGATTTAACAAAATTCAACATCACCTCATGATAAAAACAGGAAAACAAACTGGGTATAGAAGAAATACACCTCTACACAATAAAGCCCATAAATGACATCCCACAGCCAGCATCATACACGAAGGTGAAAACTGAAAGCTTTTCCTCTAAGATCCAACCTAGACAAGGATGCCCATTCTTGCCACTTTTATTCAACATGGTACTAGAAACCCTAGTCAAAGCAATTAAGGCAAGAAAAAGAAGTAAAAGGCATTCAAATCAGAAGAAAGAACCCTAATTTTCTATTGTAGAGGACATGATATTATAAGTAGAAAACCCTAAAAACTCCACCAAAAAAAAAAAAAGTTAGGCTAATAATTGAATTCAGAAAAGTGGCAGGATACAAAATCGACAAAAAAATTAATTTACATTTCTATACACTAATAAGCTTTCCGAAACAGAAATTAAGGACCCCATTTACAGTAGCATCAAGAGTAATAAAATACTTGGAATAATTTTAACCAAAGAGGTGAAAACCTGTACAATGAAACTCATGAGGCACTGATGAGAGAATTGATGAATATATAAATGGAAAGGTACTCCATGTTCAAGAATTTGAAGAATTAATATAAAAATATCTATACTGGGGCCCCTGGCTGGCTCCGTTGTTAGAGCACAGGGCTCTTGATCTCAGGGTCATGGGTTCTGAACCCATGTTGGGTATAGAACCTACTTTAAAAAAATGTCAATACTATCCAAAACACTCTAGAGATTCATACAAAATCTCTCAAAACTCTGGTGACATTTTTTTTTTACAGAAATAGTTTTAAAAACTATCCCAAAACTTCAGTGGAACCAAAAAAGACCCCAAATACCCAAAGAAACCTTGAGAAAGAACACTGGAAACATCACACTTCCTAATTTCAAACTATACTACATGCTACAGTAATCAAAATAGTATGAGAGTGGCATAAAAACAGATGTGCCAAGTGACAAAACAAAACAGAGAGTACAGAGAGAACCCCATGTATGTATGTTCAATTCATTTTCAACAAAGGAGCTGAAAATACACAATAGGGAAAGCACAGTTTCTTCCATAAATGGTGCTGGGAAAACCCAAGAGCCACAAAAAAAAAAAAAAAAAAAAAAAAAAAAGAAATTGGACCACCATCTTACACCATACACAAAAATCACCTCAAAGTAGATAAAAGACTTGAACATAAAACCAGAGAACTAAAACTCCGGGAAGAAAATATATGGGTTAAGTTCCATGGTACTGGTCTCTGCAATTAATTTTTAGATTTAATAACAAAAGCAAAGGCAACAAAAGCAAAAAGAAACAAGTAGGGCTACATCAAACTAAGAAGATTCTGCAGAGCAAAAGAAACCATAAACAAAACAATGCCCCATTCCTGTGGAATGAAGGAAAATATTCACGAAGCACATATCTGACAAGGGGTTAATATCCAAGACATAACTCATACAACTCAATTACAAAACAAACAACAAATAAATAAATAAATAGGGCAAAGGATCGGTGCAGACATCTTCCAAAGACATTCAAGTGACAAATGGCAAATGAGTACATAAAATGGTACTCAACATCATTGATCATCAGGGTAATGTCAATCAAAACCACAATGAGCTATCACTTCATGTCTGTTAGGATATCTATTATTAAAAAGCAAAGATATAATAAATTATAGCGAAGACGTGGAAAGAGGGACCCCTGTGCATTGTTGTTGTAATGTAAGCTGGTACCATCACTATGGAAAACAAAAAAATTAAAATAAAACTACCATTTGATTCAGCAATCACACTTGTGGGTATAAAACCAAAAGAAACTAAATCATTTTTTCAGAGAGATTTTTTTTTATCTTAAGAGGGAGGGAGAGAGAGAGAGAGAAAACTAGAGAGAGAAAGCAGAGGGAGAAGGAAAGAGAGAATCTTTTAAAGATATTTACTTGAGAGAGAGAGCAAGAACAAGCAGGGGAAGGAGCAGAGGGAGAGAGAGAAGCAGCCCCTCTGCACTGGGCACAGTGCCCCATGTGGGGCTCGGATCCCAGAACCCTGAGTTAAAATCAAAAGTGGGATGTGTAACCTAATGAGCCACCCAGGTGCCCCAGGGAGAGAGAGAGAATATTAACCAGGCTTCAGTCTCAGCATGGAGCCCGAATGCAAGGCTTGATCTCATGATCCAGAAATAAGGACCTAAGCCAAAATCAAAAGTGGACACTTAACTGATTGAGCCACCCTGGTGTCCCCAAAGAGCTACCTTTATGTCTCTTTCATATCTCGTTATATCCCCATTTATATCACAATAGTATGAAAACAACTTCAGTGTCCATCTACAGATGAATGTAAAAGAAAATGTAGCAAATATATACAACGGAATACAATTCAACCTTTAAAAAGAAGAAAATCCTTCCATTTGCAACAGCATAATCGAACCTGGGGGTCTTATTCTAAATGAAGTCAGACAAAGACAAATATTGCATAGTACCACTTACACATGGAATCTGAAAAATGAAGTTGAATGCATAGAAACAGCAGAATGGTGGTTGTCAGGGGCTGAGGAGTAAGAGAAATAAAGAGAGCTTGGTAAAAGGATACAAATTTTCAGTTTAAGATGAATAATGTCTGAGGATCTAATTTATAACATGCTGACTACAGTTGCTAATACTGCACTGTATAAGTGAAATTTTCTAAGAGGGTAGAACTTAGGAGTTTTCACTAAAACTAACCAAAAGCTAAATTTGTGAGGCAATGGATCTTTTAATTAACACAGAAATTAATAATTAATACATAGATGCTTCTCCTCCAGGAAAGCATGAAGGGAATTCATTCAGAATGTATACATATGTCAAATCACTGTTATATACTTTAAATACATAATTTTGTAAACTATGTCTGAGTAAAGTTGAGTAAAAAGTTATTTAATTTTGATTTAAAAGAAAAATACGAACAGGTAGGGGCACCCAGGTGGCTCCAAAGGCTAGGCATCTGACTCTTGATTTTGGCTCAGGTTATGATCATGGGGCATGAGATCCAGCCCTCCCTTGGGCTCTGTGCTCAGTATAGAGTCTGCTTTAGATTCACGCTCCCTCTCCCCCTCCTGCATGCTCTATGTGTATGTCTCAAATAAGTAAAAAAAAAATCTTAAAGAAAAATGTTGTGGGTTCTAGGGCAAGTGGGTGGTTCATTTGGTTAAGCGCTCAATTCAATTTCGATTCAGGTCATGATCTGGGGGAGGGGAGGGCAGGACAGGGTGTGAGAATGAGCCCCACACAGGACTCCAGGCCATGGGGAATCTGGTTAAGATTCTCTCTCTCCTTCCCTCTCTGCCCTCCTCCCCTATTTTTTCTAAATAAATAAATAAATTCTTTAAAAACTACAGTTAAATTAAAAAGCATATAAAATACTTATAGCAACAGAATTACTGTTAATATGTGACTTACATTTAGCCATGCCCATTAATAATACATTTCTCTACATAATTTCATTCAAGCCCCCAGTTTCAACTATCCACAGTTGACTCCCAAATCTACATCTCTAGCCCAATTATCACCTGAGTTGCAGATCTACATATTCATCTGCTTGGTTTTAACATGAATGTGTTTGAAAGCATCGAGATGAAAGTCAAGCACCTGCCCATTGCCCTCACTTGGTCCTTGTTCATTGTTGCCCATTTTACAGAAGTCTCATCTTCCATCTAGCTGATCAGTCATAAATCTAAGGCCTCTTTACCACCTCCGTCTCACTTCTCTCCTCAACAAATCCATCACAAAGACCATCGAATTTGCTTGTTAAACATCTCTTTCTCTGTGATCTTTTCCCCATCTTTACTGTCCTTTCAAGTTCAAGCTGTTACGATCTGTCTTATGCAGTATTTTATAGCTTTCTAACTAGTCTCTCTGCTGCCCTTCTTCCTCTTGAAAACTCCTCCCCACAAACATCAGAGGAATTTACCTAAAATGCCAATGGACCAATGGTTTTATTTTATTTTTAGGATAAATAGTCTGGAATATCAGAAATCGACTATGATCTGTCTTGTACCTAAAAGGTGAGTACGATGTAGTGAAAAAAATTCAACCTGGATTCAAAGCCTAGCTCTGCCAGGATTGTGTGACCAGGGGTCAATTTTTAATTTAGTGTTGTCATCCGTAGAAATGAAAATAGCCATATCTACTTCAAAACTGAGAGTATTTTATATAATAACCACACAGTGTTTGATACACAGTAAACATTATTTGTTACCTAGCAATTTTTTATACTAGTTTCCCCAGTCATACTTCTCCCAAATTCGCTGTTACTCTCTAACCTCTAGCCACCTATGCCTTATTTCAGTTTCTAGGTTGAAAAAAGAAAAAAAGGCTACATAGCTTTTCTTCTTCTTCCCTATACTGTTAACCCCTGACTTGCACATAGTTAACCCTTAATTCTCTCATTCTTCAGACAGAGGAAGGCTAGTTAGTTCAGGTATTACTTTTGCATGCTTTGCTAAGACCACACTTTTATCTTCACAGTGTTTTCACAGTTGTAACTTTACATTCATTCATTTCCCTATTTACTTGATGGATGTCTTTCATTTAACACACTGTAAGTCCAAAGAGTGCTGAACTCATGCTAGTTCGGGATCGTGCTAGTTCGGGAACTCATGCTAGTTCGGGATCATGCTAGCTAGTATTACAGGTACTTGAGCACCTGTTATACTAGCTAAGACACAGGGTTAAATAAATGTTTATTGAATATATTAAATGTGATTTTCAGCTTTTATATTAATGGGTATAATTCTGAAGTATCGTTATAATGATTTCATTAATGTTTCAAAGTATTTATATGGCATGATTTATCAAAGAACACGTTTTGATGAGAGTGAAGTTCGCTTCCAAATTCTATGACAAGTACTGGTGTGATACACATTGTGGTGCATCTCTGTGCGTGTTATTATCACTTTTGTAGAAAAGTCTCAGAATGTCTCCTCTATTTTTTAACCCCCTAGTCTGCATCCCAAGAGCTTTCTATTTCTCAGGGTTTCCTCACACTTTCAAGTATATTGTTGTCGCTAGACTACATTCTTTCTTACGTGTTTCTTTTTGATTTCATATTTTTCATTTAATCTTTTTCTGCCTTGCAGGGGGACATGTCCGATGCTCAGTCATCATTTTGGACACAGTCTCCTGAAACTGTTCACTTTTTCCCCTCAAACTGCTATAAATAACAGGCATTATCTAATTCTTAGATTTTTTTTTTTTTAAAGATTTTGTTTGTTTATTTGTAGATCGCAAGTAGGCAGAGAGGCAGGTGGAGAGAGAGGAGGAAGCAGCTCCCTGCTGAGCAGAGAGCCCAATGCAGGGCTCATCCCAAGACCCTGAAATCATGACCTGAGCTGAAGGCAGAGGCTTAACCCACTGAGCCACCCAGCGGCTTTTTCTTAGCTTTTTATACACTTTGTGGTCTGTACCCAGGACTGTTAGTTTTTCCACTTTCAGGAATCTATCTGAATTTAGAATTTACTTGTAAAAACCCCCTTGAAAAGCCATTGGCATGGCCATAATTAAACTCATGCTTTCTAGCTCCCTCATCGGGCCTCGCATCTCTCCCCAGTACACTATGACAAAGTTATGCTGCATGTTACCCTAATCCTATTTGTTAAAAAGAATACACACAGATTTATATATACACACAGATACTCCTAAAACTGAGTATATTTTTGAGTCCACTGTACCACATATTTTTATTAAAACATTGACTAATTTACTACTTTTCTCTCCTAACTAGAAGCATACCAGTATACACATACACAAACACACACCCAAACACACAGTGTTGTACAGTCCAATACGGCCAGAAAACTATTTCAAAAGACTGAACTCTGGATTTCTTTGTGAAATTTTTAAATGTTGTTAACAAATTCTAACAACCACAGAATACACACTTTGGACAAAAAATAAATACAGGGGCACCTGGGTGGCTCAGTAGGTTAAAGCCTCGGCCTTCAGCTTAGGTCATGATCCTAGGGGTCCTGGGATTGAGCCCCACATTGGGCTCCCTGCTCAGCGGGGAACCTGCTTCCTCCTTTCTCTCTCTGCCTGCCTCTCTGCTTACTTGTGATCTCTGTCAAATAAAAAAATAAAATCTTTAAAATAAATAAGTAAATATGTATTGGAGTAGACATGCAATACATAATTCATTTGGACTAGGTTGGAAAATTTGTCACTGGTGATGTAGTTAATACCTTTTGATGTTTTAGAACCAAAATAAACAGTATGATTTTAATTCTAATTTACTAACTGTATAATATTTTAGTTACATATAAATAAATTATATTTATATATGCATTATTTTTTTGAAGAATGGATAAAATAATTAAAAGTAAATTATGTGAAATACATAGTGCAGTATCTGGTATAGGGATAGCAAACGATTGTTACATTTCCCCTTTGAACTTCTCAAGAATCATCAAAAGCACAGCGTATTTTGTTTGGTCTTGGTTTTGGAAGTATCAATTAAATAAACTCACAGGTAAGGCAGGCCCATTAATTTCTCAAGCTCATTTGTGTCAGTGACATATTGCTCCCCTATCAAGGATTAGTTATGCCTATACTATACATAATCACCTATAAACAGATGACAAATAATTTTTACTGAATGCATTTCTCTTAGAACAATATTAAACTCAACGTGTAACTAGATCACATGGAAAAATCTACCCAAATGAGACAAATTGGAAATATATATATATATTTTTAAGTAGGCTCCACACCCAGCATGAAGCCCAATGTGGGGCTTGTTCTCATGACCCTGAGATCAAGACCTGAGCTGAGATTAAGAGTAGGATGCTTAATGGACTAAACCACCCAGGGGCTCCACTATTTTTTTTCTTATTACTGTCTTACAAGAATTCACAACATCAGGCATGCCTACCATTTTGCTAACTACCAGCAGATTACAGTTGTGTATGGAACAAAGTAGACAATATAAAATAATGTCTAAGAGTAGAGACCATGGTGTTACCCTGTCTTCAAACACTGAACCTGCAACAATGCCAAGGGAAATGGGCAATTAATATCCCTGAGTATCAGGATCTCCATCTATGATAGGAACTTTAGTTTTTATGGGTTAAAGATTAAAATGGATGATGCTTATAAAAATCACAGTGAGTACTTAATAAATCCTAGTCGTTGGTGGTATTATTAGCATCATGCCATCACTCTACCACAGCAAGTTAACTAGGTTGGGCTAGCTGGCTCACACCTCTCTAGCTATTGATGATGGATGATAAATTCTGATAAAAAATTCAGCCACGTGGAGTGCCTGGGTGGCTCAGTGGGTTAAGCCTCTGCCTTCGGCTCAGGTCATGATCTCAGGTTGCTGGGATCGAGCCCCACAGCAGGTTCTCTCCTCGGTAGGGAGCCTGCTTCCCCCTTTCTCTCTGCCTGCCTCTCTGCCTACTTGTGATCTCTCTGTCAAATAAATAAATATTTTTTAAAAAATCAACCACTTATGTTTTTATGACAAATTTTTTATGACAATTTTTCTTCTTTGTTAATGTAAGAGCCAAAGCAAGGTAGCATCATAATAGGCGAAAGAATAAGATAGTATAGTTGTATTTCTCTCCCAGTTCATTTCTAAGTCAACTACGCAACTCTGATCTATCTCTAATTTTCTGTGCCTCATAATTTGGCTAATGATATATAAGGCTGTTTTATTCTATTACCAAGTTTTCCCAACTTTTAAAGATGTATTTTTAATTTTTATCTTCAGCCTAACAGTATTCCTTGTTTTTGCACCACACCCAGTGCTCCATGCAATCAGTGCCCTCTCTATTACCCACCACCTGGTTCCCCCAACCTCCCACCCCCCCGTCCCTTCAAACCCCTCAGATTGTTTTTCAGAGTCCATAGTCTCTCATGGTTCACCTCCCCTTCCAATTTCCCCCAACTCCCTTCTCCTCTTTGACTCCCCTTGTCCTCCATGCTATTTGTTATGCTACACAAATAAGGGAAACCATATGATAATTGACTCTCTCTGCTTGACTTATTTCACTCAGCATAATCTCTTCCAGTCCCGTCCATGTTGCTACAAAAGTTGGGTATTCATCCTTTCTGATGGAGGCATAATACTCCATAGTGTATATGGACCACATCTTCCTTATCCGTTCGTCCGTTGAAGGGCATCTTGGTACTTTCCACAGTTTGGCGACCGTGGCCATTGCTGCTATAAACATTGGGGTACAGATGGCCCTTCTTTTCACTACATCTGTATCTTTGGGGTAAATACTCAGTAGTGCAATTGCAGGGTCATAGGGAAGCTCTATTTTTAATTTCTTGAGGAATCTTCACACTGTTCTCCAAAGTGGCTGCACCAACTGGCATTCCCACCAACAGTGTAAGAGGGTTCCCCTTTCTCCATATCCCCTCCAACACATGTTGTTTCCTGTCTTGCTAATTTTGGCCATTCTAACTGGTGTAAGGTGATATCTCAATGTGGTTTTAATTTGAATCTCCCTGATGGCTAGCGATGATGAACATTTTTTCATGTGTCTGATAGCCATTTGTATGTCTTCGTTGGAGAAGTGTCTGTTCATATCTTCTGCCCATTTTTTGATATGATTATCTGTTTTGTGTGTGTTGAGTTTGAGGAGTTCTTTATAGATCCTGGATATTTGAGAGAGAGAGAGAACCCACAAGCAGCTGGAGGACAGAGGGACAAGGAGAGAGAAACTCTCAAGCAGACTCCACGCTGAGCATGAAGCCACATTTGGGGCTCGATCTCATGCCAAAACCAAGAGTCGGATGCTTAACCAACTGAGTCACCCAGGTACCCCCAAGTTCTCCCAACTTCTAAACTGAGAATTTAGGGTAAAATTTTAAGAATTATAAACCTCTCTATGTTAAATACCACAAAGGATAAATATCAATCATCTCAACAGTTGATGAATATGGCTCTGTATTATTATTACTGTTGTTGTTATTCTTTATGCAAGTTTCTGGACTTCAGGACCATGGACAAGAAAGATCAGTAATAAAAATGAAGGTATATATTTGTGGCCTGAAGTAAAATAAATATAGAAACATACTTAAAATCAGAGCTGGGAATCTTGAACCTATGTAAATATGCACTTATTCTCAAGACTGGGATGCAAAAATTGCATCCCTATTATGTAATAAATAGTGGAGAAATTGATGTAATATAATTTTCCTCACTTCATGGTCTAAAAACCAAAATTACTCAATCTAAAACCTCAAACAGGCAAATGCAAACCTATGTTATGAGTGTTTATGATCTTATGCTGTAGAACTGAAACCTATTTCCACTCTTTAAGCTATGTAACTATGAACTCTTCGTGGCCCTGTTTGTTACCTAAAAAACAGAGATAATAGTTACCTTTTACTTTGATAAAGAACTTCATACATGTTATCAATGAACACAGAGCCTACTGTATATTAAGCACTCAATGTGATTTGGTGGGCAATGATCATGGCTATTAGGGTAGGTAATATCAATGCTTCTAGCACTAATAGGTTAATTGATTTGAATTTGAACATCCAATGTTGGCCCCTTTAGGAAAGAAAAAATATTATAAAAACTACATGGTGTTTCTCTCAATTAAAACACAATTCCATTCAGTAGCACTATTTGTTTAAACTATGGCCAAAAAACAGTCATCACAAAACTGACTTACAGTTCATGAACATTAGGGAACCAAAAATTAGACATGGGAAATTGGAAGTATAGTGTGTTACAATTATTTCCAGTATATACCACTCTACAGAGGATTTCCTTGACATGACAAGAAAGCCAAGGATTTTACTCACAATGTTCTCAAGGAAAAATGTTTAGATGGAAGATACAGCTTGGTGCAGTGGACTGAAAGGGAATGAGATCTAACTGCTTCCAACTAATTTATTTTAAAGGAGGCTGGAAACTTCACAGCATTAGAATTACTTAGATGATGCTGGAATTTTTTGTGGGGGTTACTGGTTGGGGAGCTTAGGAAAACCTTTTAAGAAATCAATTATTTCTTGTTTATTAAAGGACATTTTATTTCTTCACAAAATTTGACACAGCTGGCTACTGCTTTAAATTTTATGCTGGTACAATAACCAGAAACCATATAACTGAAAAGAAATGTATTTTCCCTAAGGTGTATATTTTATTCAAATGTCATGCTCTAAAGAAGTCAAGTATAAACAGAAGAGAATAAAAGTTTTTCTAGAAAATGTAGGATCTAGCAAACTCGCTTGCTATACATAGTCATACATTGATTAAAATCACAGAAAAGATATGTAAAGCTAGAGATCATGCTTCAAGAAGAACCAAATCCTTTCTTTCCCAAGAACTCAAAGCTACTTATTTCTTGAGTTCATTTTTTTACATATATCTGACAGCTAAGTTACAAGCGCCTTGAAGTAACATTTTACACAGGCAAATGCAAATACAGTAATTGCATCCTTTTGAATACATGTCAAAAAGCTGTATCAAGACAGTGAAACTCAATATAAAATATTCAGTTCAGCTCAACACATGTTTATTGAGTCTTTTCAAGGAACTGAGAACTCTCTGACAAAACATTCGTAATTAACTGAGACATTGGAATTGTGCCTGCCCTTGAAAAGAACATAATCTCATGGGTGAGAGACAAAAACTGAATAACAAAAAAAGTTACGTAATATGAGAAGTAGGCAAAACAGAGCATGGAGGAGATGTATATAAACCTAACTGGAAGTGTGAGAAAAGGTGATGTCTGAGCTGAGTCTTGGAATAAGTAGGTTAAACAAATAAATAAGGCAAGGACAACCCTAGATATGAGTAAGCAATAACTGTGTGAGCAAAGACAAAAAGACATGTGAACCAGGTGTGTTTTGGAGACAAAATAGGTTCAATATATAGACTGTATATACACAGAACCAACACCCGGGATGTAGTTCTCCAAAGAGCTTGATTTTCACGTTCAGGATAGCAGATGCGTGAGGACAGGTGATGGGTGGCACGGTGATAAAATAAGACTGAATGTGTGTCAGGTAAGTCCATCTGGCAGCCTTTTGTAAAGGAATGGCATTCTTTCTTTATTCACCCTCAATTAATAAAATACCTATGTTCAGAACACATCTTAGCTACTGAGGAAGACAAATACATAGAAAGTTATTCCTACATGGAAAGAGTCCCAGCATAACAGAGGAAGTAGTCTACAAGCAAAAAGTTAAAAATGTTATAAGTCTTAAGTAAATAATAGTAACTACCACTTACAAAAACAGAACATCAAATGAGCTTTATACGACAAGCACTTTATACATGTTTACCATACACTATGTCATTGATTACTCCCAAAAGAAGTCCAATAACTATTATGAAATAGCTACTATTCTATCATTTTGCAGATGAAGAAATGAAGATTTAAAGCCATGACATGGCTACCCCAAGGTCAAATAGCTGATCATTAGCAGACCTAGGATTCACGATTAGGTTGTCTAATGTCTCCTCTTTGCTCCTACTTAGAAGTATCTTGGTAAAACCCTATAGTGAAAACAATTTACCTAGGAGAAGATGGGAAATTAACATGTGAATTAGGTCTTGAGGATTAACAGAAGCTTATCTGACAGATAAAGGGAAAATTCCAAACAGATGCTACATATCGATTTGAAAGGTATATTGCAATTACACTCTTAAATATTTTAATGCATGTTTTTTATTATGCTAAGTCAAACACTTGCATATTTATAAAATCAATCACTGAAATTTTTTAAAGTTCTGTGCAAATGAGGTAATACTCTTGGTTAAGCTTAACCCCCCGCCCAAGGATTCCTGCAACTGCAGCAGAACTGGAATAATAAAGCTTTTCATCAACTTGCTGAAAGCCAGGGTTGTCACTAAACCATCTTCAGGGGATGTAGCTTTCATTCCTTACATTGACTTGGCACCCAGACCAAACCCCCATTCATTCCACAGCCACAACCGTTCCCAATTTGCATGGCACTCTCCAACCCACTGGCCACATGTGCCAGGTTGTTACGTTACAGCTTCAAGTCTGCTTCCCAATTCCTGTGCATGGAAGGCTTGCTTCTCAAGCAGAATTTCTCTGCATAACTGACCTCCAAATGTTAAATACTGTTTTAAAAAATTAAGTGCCCCTATTAAAAAAAAAAAAAAAAACCTGTCTATTTTTTCCATCTATAAACCCTGCCCTTATCTCAGTACCTCAGAGACCCAAGTCAGTTTATCAAGCTCATCAAATTCCTAAAAATCTAGTGATTACAGTAAACACTCCAATAGTAACAATCGAGGTACTACACATCTAAACTTACCATTCTAGTACTTAGGACATGGATATCTGCCGGTCATACTGAACATACTGTCCACTGTAATGCTTCTATTACTATTCAAAGGACTAAGCACAGGGATGTTCACAAACATAAATATTAATTGCAGGAATACAACTAGAAGCAAAACAAGGTATAATTAGGACAAGATCACAAAGAAAAATACAAACTTTATTCTTTCCTACTAAAATCATTAAAAAACAAAATTACATGATTTAACAAAAATACCAGAGGAAACACTTCTGAGTCACAAGGAATAAAAATAAGAAAAAAAAATTTTAATCTGAAAAGAAGAAAGATGTACATTTTCAGTCAGGATGAAGATGGATAAAGCAATCACATATAGATCCATGAAGATCTGATAGAAGACATTCCCTGAAGCCTTAAAGGTGAGGACAGATTGCTCTTATTACCTCTTCACACTGCAGGGAGGGAGGTGAGAGAGGGTACAAACACGAGCAGTTTCTTACGAACAAGAAATTTGAAAATAAGTCAGTAACGTGTTTGAGTTTGCAGTCTCAATTTTTTTCTAAATTAATGGTAGCCAAGAACAAGGCTTCCTCCTCCAAGGTATCTCTTACTAATTCTGAAATTCTGTGAAATCAAATTGCATTGTATCCTGATAGAGCCAGAAGTGGGTAAATACCCCAGCTATCTAAAATGAGTCCTCGGTGAAGACTTTTCCTCTCATCGTTATGGAAACTACTCTCCTGTAACTGCACCACCATCCCTTCAACTATATTCTACAGGCCATATGAGGGTTATATTAAGAATTCACTTAAAGTATCACAGAGTAATAAAAATTAAATATTCATGGGCATGGCTAGTCATGTGGTGGGTCTTCACTTTGTACTAACACAAACGAACTATTCACATAATTCTGAAAGAGAAGTAAAACAGACTCTTAATTTCATATGTGATAAAGTCAATGTAACTCAAGCATTTCTCCGAATCAGAATGAAATATAGAACTCACTGAACTCACTTAAGACACAGCATGTATAACCGTGTTAGTTTAAGAATTTATGAACAAATACAACCAAGTATGTATATACACACTGATAAAAACTTTATTATAATAAAAACATAGTGAAGTAAAAGACATTTTAGCATACTTGCATGTACTTCGGGTAGGCAGCAATTGAAGACCAGTGGTTTCACACTATTGTTACATAGATTACCATTCTACCGAACATAAAAATATCATTTCCTCTTATATTAAAAGAGTGTAAAAAGATTTAAAAGAGTGTACTACTATATAGTGACCCCCTGAGCGACAGCATGGACTTTTCAAAGGGATGCTCCACAAAAGTTTATGTTGAATCTAAGAAGACGTGGATCAAAGCGTTGCATTTCAGTCATAGTAACTGAAAGCTGTCTCTGATCTGAATGGCCAGTGTGTGTCCTTTGGCAAAAGGAGACAGTGTCCATGCGATGCATATCGGGCAGATTCTCTCCATAAAGTAGACTGCCCCCATCATCGCTGCCTAATATAAAACCACCTCACATCTTCACAGGAGCTTGTGTCAGCAGGTCATGCCATAACAGACTTGGGCAAGGAAGTCCATGCCAAGGAGTTTCTAAAGTACTAAAGTGCTTAAGGGAACAATAAGTACTTAGTCTAAAGGTAACGTAGATAGAGATTAACCTCACAACTTGAAAATGAGCTAATTGGTGGGTAAGGTACAAATACTTGACAAAAGCTTTGGCAAAGCTTCATTGAGAAATAACTGCAGGCTAAGGTCACAGCTATACCATGCATCCTGGGTTACTGTTTTTGCATAATGCTGGATGCACACTTAACTCAACAAATCAAATGGTTCTGACCTGTCTTTTGCATAAGGTGCTAAACAGCTATAGTACCAAGTACTGTTAACTAACATTTACTTATTAAATAAGAAAATGATAATATATTGAATGGGAAAACATTTCAACCACTCAAATAAAGCATTTGCTACCTCCCACACACCAAGAAACAAAACAACAACAACAAAAAAAACAAGCAAATTGCTAACAGTTTATCTTTGCATTTAACCCAAACTTTGACACCATTTGTTTCTTAGTGAGATTGAAAGCAAATATATTGGCGAAATAGGAAAGTACTGAAGCAGCATTAACTTTACTGCTTCTGATGTACACAACCGACTGCCAATCAGTATACTACTGCCATATTAAATGAAAGAATATACAGCGAATGTCCTCCAAATGACAATATTGTAAGTAGAAAAGGGAAAAAAAAGAGGATTCCTTGAGTTATATACTCTATAATATATATTCTATACACTTGACTATATATATTACATGTAATATGTATATTGTGTGCTATTCCTTGGATTCTATAACATATATGGAATACTGAACACAATTCAATAAGCAAGGCAAGCCAATGTTATTAAATCCAAAATGTGTCTGCACTGTATGACAGATGATGTATGACTAATCTCAGAAGGAACTAGTATAAGTTAGGAAATGGTAATGATACTATTAACCAATGGACATTTATTCAGGGTATGGCTATGCTAAGTGATTTTCATTGTGTTGTCTCACAACCTTCTTCTCAGGTGGGCACTGCTACTTGAGCCATTTTGCAAGGAAGAAACCTGGAGCCTGCTTATCTATTATCATTATCCTTTCTTACTTAAAGTCACACAACCAGGAAGGAGCAGGCCAAGCCTCTAAGTCTTGGTCGGCATGTGTCAAAGCTCAATCCCTTACTCACCACAATGGGTGTTATATCTCCTAGCAAATCCAATTGTGTTAAGAGCCATTTAGAGAAATTCCAGAACACATCCATAAAAAAATCTTCATTTTTCTTGTTCAAGCTTGATCTTTGACTGTATATCCACAGAAACTGGTAAAACATTTTTAAATAGGCTGGCAAATTGAGTAGTTTTGTGACCCAGGGATAAATTACCATTTCAAAAATAGTTTCAGGCACTTCTGGGGTGATGGCAGAGTGGGGAGGTCCTAAGCTTACCCCACTCCACAGATACAACTAGATAACATTCACATCAGTGTAAATGACCCAGAAAACCACCCAAAGACTGGCAGAATAAACTCTCCACAGCTAAATGTAGAGAAGAGGCCACATCAAAGAGGGTAGGAAGGACAGAGATGCAGTCAGAAGCTAAAGGAACATGAGGGACTATCTGCAGGAAGGAGGGACCCCACAGGCTCAGAGAGCTAAGAGAAACAGACTACCACACTGGGGAGCCTACAATGGGGAAAAAAAAAAAGTCCCCGTAACATTTGGCTTTGAAAACCAGAGAGGCCGAATTTTGAGAGTTCTTAAAATCAGCATGACTCAAAACATGGGATTTTAAAAATCAGCAGGCTCAGTTCTGGAAGGGCCTGGAGAGCCAGAGGAAACTAAGTCCTTGCCCTTAAAGAGACTGAACAACAAACAGCCTGCAGAGCTACAGCATAGAAGCAGCAGTTTGAAAAACACCTGTGATAAGTGTGCGGGAGATCTGTTTATGAATCTCAGAGCATGTGCTAGAGGGACAGGGAACCTTGAGAGATTTCTCCAGGAGCACAGGACATGGCAGGGAAAATTTCATTCCCCCACCTCCCCAGCATAAATACAGAGCTACCTGTAGGAACCAGTGCAATGCCCAACACTTGCTACCCAACTTGCTAACACTGTGTCCAGCCTCTGTGTTCTCCTATAGGCACCCTCCAGCCAGGCCTGGCTCCAGGTCTCCTCCCACAGCAGACCCACTCAAACCCTACTGACTCTGCTTCCCCCACCCCATGTTCTCCAGCAGACCTGCCTCCTCCAATATGCTCTTGGTCAGGCCCACAGGCCTGGCAGTATGTGTGCAGCCCTGACAGGGGCCAACACTACCAAAGTGACTCCCCAGGAAAAGGGAAAATCACTACACACAATAATCAGACCATCGCCCAAGCAGAGGGCCAGGAGCAGACAGCTGGTCTGACTGTAGGCCCTGAACACCAATGAAAGCTTCTCAGGGGGACCATATGGGGAAAGCATCCTGCATTTTTGTGCTACTCTGTCTCTGGCAAAAGCCTGGTCTGACTAAACTTGGGCCCACGGTGGCCTTAGACTGGCCAGCTAACAACACAGGGACCAGGTATCCATCTATGACCACAACAGGCAAAGAAAGCCGTTGCAGATGACTGGACTGAAAGCAACAGCAGAACACACACAGCACACACAGAAAAACCCCTGAAGCACCAGGTTCTGGTGAATAGAGGACACAGCACAGCAGTGCACTACAGGAACTCTCCCTCATAAGGCCATTACTTTCAAGAGCAAGAGATGTACTATCTGTCTTAACACAGAGAACCAGACAGATTTAGACAGAAGGAGGGACAAAGGAATATCCCAAATAAAAGAACAGGACAAAATCTTAGCAAGAGACTTGTGTGAAAAGGAGATAAGTAATATGCCCGATAGAGAACTTAAAGCAACAGTCATAAAGATACTTACTGGACTTAAGAGTGGAAGACGTCAGTGAGACCCTTAACAAAGAGAGAGAAAACATAAAGAAAGAACCAATCAGAGATGGAGAACTCAATAAATGAAATTAAAAATACACTACATGGAATGAATAGTAGACTAGAGGCAGGAGAAGAGGTCAGAGACCTGGAGGACAGAATAATGGAAAGCAATCAAAGTGAACAGGAGAGGGAGAAAAGAATAATAAAAAAGTGAAAATAGATACAAGGAACTCAGAAACACCATGAAGGATAATAACATCCACATTATAGGGAGTCCCAGAAGGAGAAGAAAGAGAAAAGGGGGAAAAAATTTATTTGAAGAAATAATAGTTGAAAACTTCCCACATTTGGGGAAGGAAACAAATCTAGATCCAGAGAGCATGGAGATCCCCCCAAAAATTCAACCCAAGGAGTCCTACCAAGACACATAGTAATTAAAATGGTAACAAGTAATGTTAAAGGAAGAATTTTAAGAGTACCAAGAGAAAATAAAACTGTTACATACCAGTTACATACCAAACCCCATAAGGTTTTCAGCAGATTTTTCAACAGAAACTTGACAAGTCAGAAGGGAGTGTCATAATATATTAAAAGAGCTAAAGAAAAAAAAAATACCTGCAGCCAAGACTACTCTATCCAGAAAGACTACCATTCAGAACAGAAGGAGAAATAGTTTCCCAAACTGAAATTAAAGGAATTCATTACCACTAAACAGCCATATTCTCATAACTATGAGAGAAGAGAGCAAAAAAGGAACAGAATTACAAAACAACCAAAAAACAAGTATCAAAATGGCAATAAGTACATACCTATCAATAATCACTTTGAATGTAAATGGATTAAATGTTCCAATCAAGAGACACAGGGTGACAGAATGGAAAGGAAAAAAAAATCAAGACTCATCTGTATGCTGCCCAAAAGAGATTCATTTCAGACCTAAAGACACATGCAGATTGAAAGTGAAGTATTTATCACACAAATGGCTATGAAAAGAAAGCTGGGGTAGAAATACTTATATTGGACAAAACAGACTTTAAATCAAAGAATATAATGAGACAAAGAATACCATATAATCATAAAAGGGACAATCCAAGAAGATATAAAAATTGTAAATATTTATGCACCCAACATAGGAGCACCCAAATACATATAACAGTTAAACATAAAGAACTGATCAATAATAATAAAATAATAGTAGGGGACTTTACATCACTTACATCAAATGGACAATGATCTAAACAAAAAATCAATAAGGAAACTATGGCTTTGAATGATACATTGAACCAGATACACCTAACAGATATATTCAGACATACCACCCTAAAACAGCAGAATACACATTCTTTTCAAATGCACATGGAACATTCTCCAGAATAGATCAAATATTAGGCCACAAAACAAGTCTCCAGAAATTCAGAAAAGATCAAAGTCATACTAGACACCATTGCCAACCACAACCCTATGAAACATAGTATCATCACAAGAAAAAAATCAGGAAAGAGCACAAAGACAAGGAGTTTAAATAACATGCTACTAAATAATGAATGGGCCAACTTAGAAATCAAAGAGGAAATTAAAAAAAAAATACACGGAGACAAATCAAAATGAAAATACAATGGTTGAAAGAAAATCTTTGGGACGAGCAAAAGCTATTGCTAAGAGAGAAGTTTATAGCAATACAGGCCTACCTCAAGAAGCAAGAAAAATCTTAAATATACAACCTAACCTTACACCTAAAGGAGTGAGAAAAAAAATAAACAAAGCTCAAAACCAGTAAAAGGAAGGAAATAATAAAGATAAGAGAAGAAATAAGAACAGAAACTAAAAAACAAAAACAAAAACAAAAAAGAAAAAACAATAGAACAGATCAATAAAACCAGAAGCTGGTTGTTAGAAAAGACCAACAAAATTGTTAAACCTTTCAACAGAAGAGAGAGAAGGAGAGAGAGAGATGCCTCAAATAAACAAAATCAGAAGTGAAAGAGGACAAATAACAACTGACAGCAAGAAATACAAAGGATTATAAAAGAATATTATGAGAAACTACAGGCCACAGCAATCAGACAAGAAGAAAGAATAAAGGACATCCAAAGCACTAAAGAATAAGTAAAATTTTCACTATTTACATATTCACTATTTACAAATGACATGACACTATTTTATTTCTTTATGAAGACCCTAGGGACCCCATCAAAAAACTACTAGAATTGATAAACAAATTCAATAAGGTAGAAGGATATAAAATCAATAAAGAAAAATCCATTGGGGCGCCTGGGTGGCTCAGCAGGTTAAAGCCTCTGCCTTCAGCTCAGGTCATGATCCCAGGGTCCTGGGATCCAGCCCCACATCAGGCTCTCTGCTCAGCAGGGAGTCTGCTTCCCTTCCTCTCTTTCTCCCTGCCTCTCTGCGTACTTGTGATCTCTGTCAAATAAATAAATAAAATCTTTAAAAAAAAAAAAAAGAAAAATCCATTGAATTTATATACATTAATAATGAAGTAGCAGAAAGAGAAGTTAAGAAAACATCCACATTTAAAATTGTACCAAAATAATAAAATACGTAAGAATGAACTTAAACTAAGAAGGAGAAAGACCCATAACTCTGAAAATTATAAAATACTGGTGAAAGCAATTGAAGACAACACAAAGAAATGAAGAGACATTCCATTTTCATGGATTATAAGAAAAAATACTGTTAAAATGGCCAAACTACCTAAAGCAATACCTATCAAAATACCAACAGCATTTTTCATGGAACTAGAATAAATCTAAAATTTATATGGAATCACAGAAGACCTGAATAGCCAAAGTAATCTTGAAAAAGAAAAACAAAACTAGAGGTATCACAATCCTAGATTTCAAGTTATCTTACAAACCTGTATAAACAGAATAGAATGGTACTAGCACAGAAACAGACACAAATCAATGAAACAAAATGGAGAGCCCAGAAATAAACCCCTGATTATATGGTCAATTAATCTTCAACAAAGGAGGCAAAAACGTGCAGTGGGAAAAAGTCTCTTCAACAAATCGTATTAAGAAAATTGGACACCAACATAAAAAGAAGAAACTGGACCACTTTCTTACACCAAAATAAGCTCAAAATGGATTAAGTACCCGAATGTGAGACCTGAAACCACAAAAATCATTGAAGAGAGCTTAGTCATTAATTTCTCCGACACAGGCCAGAGCAACATTTTTCTAGATATGTCTCCTGAGGCAAGGGAAACAAAAGTAAAAATAAACTATTAAGACCGCATCAGAATAAAAAGCTTCCACCCAGCAAAGAAACAATCAAAAAAACTAAAAGGTAACTTATTGAATGAGAGAAAATATTCAATAATATCATATCTAATAAAGGGTTAGTATCCAAACTACATAAGGAACTTATACAACTCAACACCGAAATAAATAAATAAATAAATAAACCAACCAACCACAAATAATCCAATTTAAAAAACAAGCCAAAGGGATGAACAGACATTTCTCCAAAGAAGACCTACAGACAGCCAACAGACAAATGAAAAGATGCTCAGTATCACTCATCGTCAGGGAAATGCAATCAAGTGGGATTTATTCCGGTGATGCAAGGGTGGTTCAATATTCATAGATCAATCAACAAGAGAAAGGATAAAAACCATGTGATCATTTCAACAGATGGAGAAAAAGCATTCAACAAAGTAGAACATCAGTTCATGATAACAACTCTCACCAAAGTGTCTTACGGTGATCTTAACCTCAACATAATAAAGGCCATGTATGGAAAAACTCAAAGCTAACATGATACTCAATGGTGGAACACTGAGAGCTTTTCCCCTAAGATCAGGAATAAGACAAGGATGTCCACTCTCACCACTTTTATTCAACATAGAAAAAACAGTTTTTGCACAGTGCAGGAAACCACCAACAAAATGAAAAGACGACCCACTAAATCAAAGAAGATGCTTGCAAATGGCATATCCAATAAAGGGTTAGTATCCAATCTGCAAGAAACAAGTGCTGGTGAGGACACGGAGGAAAAAGGAACCATCAAGTACAATTGATAGGAATGCAAACCAGGGCAGCCACTATGGAAAACAGTACAAAGGTTCCTCGAAAAATTGAAAATAGAAGTACCACAAGATCCAGTAATGGTACTACTGGGTATTTACACAAAGAATACAAAAACACTAATTTGAAAAAATATATGCACCTCCATGTTTACTGCAGCATTATTTATAATACCAAACTATGAATGTAACCAAATGTCCATTAATAGATGAATGGATAAAGAGGATGTAGCACATATATACAATGGAATATTATTCAACCATAAAAAAGAATTAAATTGTACTGTATGCAACAGTATGAATGGATCTAGAAGGTGTATACTAAATGGAATAAGTCAGTCAGAGAAAGACACATACGGGTATGATTTTACTCATATGTGGAATTTAAGAAATGAAACAAATAATGAAATAAGAGAGAAAACAAAAAACAGACTTTTAACTGTAGAGAACTAATTAATGGCCATCAGTAGGGAGTTGTGAGGGGGGTTGGGTGAAATAAGTGAAGGGGATTAATGGGTACACTTATCATGACGAGCACTGAGTAATATACAGACTTGATGAATCATTATATTGTTCCCTGAAACTAAAATAACAGCATTTGCTAACTATACCAGTAGTATTAATATTCTAAAAATATAAAGTTTCATTGGAAATCTTACAATCTAAAACAAAAGGGCAGCGAAACAATAAGATCAACAAAGGAAACCAAGAAACCCATTTTTCTGAATAGCACACAGAATTTAGCAAAATGATGCTGGAGTTAACAACAGTACTGTTCATGTCATTACATATTAATCCTGAAAGTACAGACTTATCAGATTTACATCACTGCTTAAATAGTTTGGATTGCTGTATACAAAATAAACAAATTTCATTAAAATATAAATGTCTGGAGTATTTCTTTTCATATTACTTGGATTTATTTAATCTTCTCTAGATCATAGAAATGTAGTGCTTTTTAATCTGTGTTACTATCAGTGTCACTAAATCTATGAAACATACACGTTGAGACAGCTGTAGCTCTTCCTTGTTCCTGCCAGAGAAGCAGCTTCTTTCTGCATCTGCTCTGATATGAATTCATCTCCAGGACACACCATTTCTTCCTTACAGTTAGGGTGTTGCTTATTTTTTCTTTGCTGTTCTGAGCTACAAGATCACATTGCCCAGAGTTTAGGTTTGCTTGCTCAGAAGAACAAGAACAAAAGCAAGATGATTAGAGTAAAACAACGTGTAAGTTACAAACAAGAAAGTTACAATGGACCAAAAAACAAACAAAAAAAACAAGAAAGTGATAAGAAAGCAATACTAGAGAATCAAACCCCACAGAAAAAAGTCTACTTTAGCGAGAAGGCAACTGAATGAGATTACTGCTATCTCACATGCCAAGACTTTTCATGTTTAAGCCTAGCTATAGAACATTTCAAGTACAGACATATAAATATAATATACACTACTGTATTATACATTATAAATATATACTTATGTTAATGTTGTGTGTTATATATTAGATATATACATTTATTAAAGCAAATGCACATCTTACACTTGTACACAAAAGCAATTGAAGAATGAGTGAGTACTGAATATAAGATCTGTACACAGCTTCATTTTCTGCAAGGACGCTTGTGTTCCCTACAGAGGCATATCTGGCCCCTGGAACAGAATGTGGGTTTCATTAGGCACTAACATTTTCCTGAAGTTGAGAAGGGATGCCTTCAGCCATACCTTAAAGGTAGGGAAAGGTGTTCAAGATCACGGATGCCTCCTTGGGGTCAGGATAGTGTAGTCTAGGATAGAAAAGAATGCCTCAGAAGTAAGTATCATCCTCACAACTGAAGACTGAGGTCTGGCCTGAGTCATTCGACGTTTCGACATGGTAGCAGTTTACACTGACTCAGTTCTCTAGCCTGAGAACTGATCTGTTGTCTGTAGGGTCAACCCCACAAAGGGTTTCAGAAGTATGTCACAACCAACTGGAAGTGTCAGGTACAAAAAATGAGTTATATTATTTTTATAGCTTTGTCAATTTCCTCCTAAACCTACACTTCTAGACTATCTGAAACTGTGACTTTGACATGGCCCTTAATATTAAGTTTCAAGCCCGGGAAGCTGCTCCTGACTCTTCAGAGAGAGCTGGATGTCCCATTTCTATGGCTGCAGAGTGAGCAGCCCCGTTTCCTCTCACCTGCTAGCCTGCACACTGTCCTGCTCCAAGGACCTCAAGGACAGAGCTACAGTCACTGTGCATACCCAGCACCTACTAAGGTCTCAGAAACACGGGCCGTGATCAATACTTGCTTCATGAATAATGGAGACAAGAGAGAATGGTACAGTACAGGAGGTGAAGCCGATTTTAGAGCTACATGAATGCATTGCTCAAAGTCAAGTAGCAAGAGGCTGAGGCTGAGGCAGAGGCAGAGACAGAGACAGAGACAGCTGCCATTTAACACTTCCCCTCTAGGATGGTACCCCTCCTTCTGGCAGTTTATAATGATATTAAAAGAAATTACTCTTTTACTCAATACTATGCAGTTAAGGCTAAATGAAGGTAATAAAATACAAAATAAAATCACAATGTAGACATGCTATAAAGCAAAGTTTCCCCAGAGACATGGATTCTGAGCCTAGCTTTGCCACTAAGGAGCCCTTAAGTTTTAGCAAGGTGATTGAATTGTCCTGAGACTGTTTCCACATTTTTTTTTAAAGATTTTATTTATTTATTTGACAGATAGAGATCACAAGTAGGCAGAGAGGCGGTGGGGGGAGGGGAGCAGGCTCCCCGCTGAGCAGAGAGCCTGATGCGGGGCTCGATCCCAGAACCCCGAGATCATGACCCGAACCGTAGGCAGAGCCTCAACCCACTGAGCCACCCAGGTGCCCCAGTTTCCACATTTTAAACCAAAGGCTTGGATTAGTGGACTTTCTAACCCCCAAATTCTATCATCCTTAGCTTATAACTACTAATAAATGCATCTACGGAAACTCTTGGGACTCTCCATCTATCTCCACTGTCCCCTTCTTGACAACCCACTGTTACATGAGAGGCATTAAGATCCCCAAGAGTTTCCCTGCATCTAGCCTAACTCTCCAATTTATCCTCCTCACTCTGCTGAGTCATCTTCACCTAGAAATGCAAATCTGACCTTGGTGTCTCCTACTGAAAATCCTCCAAAGGCTTCCTTTCCATTGCCTCAGGCCCCATCCCAAGCTCCTCAGCACAGCCCCCACAATCTACCTGCTGTGTTCCGAGTTTCACCTTAAGACCCTCTAATTTTGGCCTCTTTGCTCCAGTCTCACCAGGTGTCCTTCCACTACATTAAAATGACAGGGTTCCCTCATCTGGGAGTCCGGGTGCTCCTTAGCGCCACCTCCCCCACTACGATCCAACTAACTTACGCTAGTAACTACTCAAAGGCTGTAAAGCAATTAGCAGAGTGCCTTAAACACAAGAGGAACTCAAATTCTTATTAAGTTTAAAATGACTTAAGCCAGGAAAAGGGATTTTCCTTTCTTCCCTTTATTTTTCTCTGGTAATTGCGCTTTAAAAACTTTGAGTCGTGGGGCACCTGGGTGGTTCAGTGGGTTAAGCATCTGCCTTCAGATCAGGTCATGATCTCAGGGTCCTGGGATGGAGCCCCACATCAGGCTCTCTGCTCAGCGGGGAGCCTGCTTCCTCTCTCTCTCTGCCTGCCTCTCTGCCTACTTGTGATCTCTGTCTGTCAGATAAATAAATAAAATTAAAAACAAACAAACAAACTTGTAAGTCCTTACCTTGGTTTGTAAATGGATCACAGTAGAGCACCTACTGCACTGGAGAAAAACTGGAACTAGGAGAGCACTAATTGCCAAGGCTGCTAGAGGAAAACAAATACTCTTCTGTAACTGTACACAAGTTACTCTGCAAAAAGCAAAGCAGGCCTAACTGAAGAGACAGCTGCAAAACCCACAATGATATAATGTGTTTGCCGATCTGCAAAATCATTTGAAAGTTGCTGCTTCAACAGCTGGTATCTGGATAGGGTAAGCATCCTTCAGTCTAGTTAAAATTACACAGAGCAGAAATGTTTATTATGCACACAAAAAGGAGGTTCAAATGTTGAAGTTACAGCACTTTGAAAAGTCTGGAACAGTCAACAGAACACTTCTTGGCAGTTGGAAAAAAATCTCCCATAACCATAATTGTTCAGTCATGTTCTTTTCTAGTTTTACAAATCTCATGATCACATACTGGGAAACTGTTAGAGAGACACCACCTTCAACCTGCTCATTCATGTCACATAATTCTTTGAGCCCGGCCTGCATCTAGATTAAGCAAATAACGTGCACATGCTTAACCTTTAACATTCATACTTAACACTGCTTGGCATTCACAGAATAAATGAAAAGCCAATTGGTTCTACTACCTCAGAAAAATAGATAACACAATCCTCTCAATACCAGACGCCACTAAACAGAGGTGGAAATGGTTGCCTCCAAGCCACCTTGTTTCCCCAATCCCACTGACAAACATGTTTCCCCAATCCCACTAGGATCCATAAATTTGCCTGAATTTTCCACATCACTCATCCCTTTAGTTTAATGAAATGTTTCTTAAGGTGCTCTGTAGAAATGTTATATTAATAGATTGGCTTCAGAAGAGGGGAAAAGAAAACACACATGGTTCCACTGTCAAATGTGGGAAGAAATGTTTTAAACAAAATCAGATGTTTTCCTACTACAGTCTTTTCAGAGTATTGAATAGGAAGAATCTAGGAGGAAGCTTCTCCCACATGTACCTGTAAATAGAACTCTTTGTTCATGAAACTCTTGTTCTGAGAATATTTACTAACCACATAACAGAAAACACCAGTTTAAGGTAACACAGATTCTTTAAAAAAAAAAAAAAAAAAAAAAAATGCAGCAGGGGGAAGCCAGGGTGGCTCAGTTAGTTAAGCAACTGCCTTTGGCTCAGGTCATGGTCCCAGGGTCCTGGGATCAAGTCCCGCATCAGGCTCCTTGCTCAGTGGGAAGCCTGCTTCTCCCTCTGCCTGCCGCTCCCCCTGCTTGTGCTCTCTCTCTCTCTCTCTCTCTCTGAGAAATAAATATTTAAAATCTTTTTTAAAATGCAGTAGGTTTCCTATGGCATCTATTACATTATCTCACACTAACATATTTACCTAACTAACATATCTAGTAAGCAGCCCAGTCACTTGGGAGGGACAAACATTTCCTTGTCCTCATGGTCCCATTAAAAAACAGTGTACAAAAAAAAAAAAAAAAAAAAAAACCAAAAAAGTGTACACTAGTGTCCTCCAGGAATGAGAAGTTGTTTCCTCCCCATTTGGATTCCTCTCACTGATACAGTCGTTGCTCCCTGGAGAAGGAGTTGCCACTATCCAATAGGAGGCAGGGAGAAGAAACTAAGCCACTTCTTCTTCATTTATGACTTGTTTGCCCTGAGAGTGTGGATACTTTCTTCTCTGTTCCTCCAGCCAGCATCAGGGCCCAAGGTTTCATCCACAGAGGCCACTGCCCTGAGCCTCGGGATCCTCAGTTATACAAAGTAAGCGGTAATAACCTGCTTTGTGGGCTGTTTGCAGATTAGAGTCTATGTGAACGCAATGGTTTCTGAAGTCCTGTTTGTCTCAGGAGTTAGTCAATTCTTCTCTGTTACTAGCATAGAATTCGCCACAACTGCATGTTGGATCAACAGCCCTGGTAGTATATACTGTGCCTGTCCAAGGCTTTGTTTTTTAATTCCTTGAATGCTGAGGACAATGTCAGACGCATGCCCAGTTCTTGGTGTATGTGTCAATAAAGATTTCCCTACAACAAGTTAAATTACCTTCTGTGCTACTTGTTTTTCTACTGTGCCTAAATCAGAAGTGGTCACTTAGTGTTTCAGGAGACTATAGCTTATGCAAAGCTTTAAGCAGAGACAGGTTGATGAGACATAATGGATTTTGAACTGTAGAAAATAATTTCCCTAGGTTTTTTTTTGTTTTTGTTTTTGTTTTTGTTTTTAAGAGAGAGGCAGGGAGACAAAGATGGGGGGTGTTGGAGAGGGGAGGCTGAGGGAGAGGGAGAGAGTCAGAATCTTAAGCAGACCCTAACCCAGCACAGAGCCCAACACAGGGCTTGATCTCATGACCCTGAGATCAAGACCTGAGCTGAAATCAAGGGTTGGATGCTTAACCAACTGAGCCACCCGGTGCCCTTAGCTTTCTTTTTCTTTACAAGTAATCTAAAATCAGGTCAAATCAGATTAACTGAAGAAAACTCAAATTAGGGAAGGGAAATCTTTTTTGCTCAAAGTCACTCACTCCTGCAGAGTTCATCATTTATATATTCCCTTGAATGATAAAATTTCTCTATGGTTTTTATTCTTAACCTTGAGGACTTACTTCTGAGTATGAACTGCTTTAATAGGAGAATTACAGTAAACTTTGTAGGCAGAGAAAGAATTTCTTTTGGACATAGAGGAGGAAAAAAAAATTAACCAGAAGTAAACATGACAAAATATACTGTATAAGTATAAAAAATATTGTGTTTGGAGAGAGAGGTTCAGGTAGTTCACAAAGCAGTTCAAGAAGAGAAATGAAAGGCCAAAAGTGCCAACACCATGGTAGAGAGTGTGTGTGTGTGTGTGTGTGTGTGCGTGTGTACACATATATGTGTCTTTCTGTTTGCCCCCTGATCCTTTCTCCCCAGCTCCAGAGCAGAACTGCTACACTAGTTGCATAAGGCTGCAAGTTAAGTACTGTAATCTGGGGGAAGGACATCACCATTAGCTCTCATCAGTTCAGCTCAGCTCAGAATGATGCAACTCAGCATCTCCCTCTCCAATCTGTTCACCCTGGAATTAGGAATGGAGAAAAATCGTATAAAAGACAAACGACAAGTATATATTTATATGCTTGGCCCTCCACCTTCTCACCTTAGTATCACACTTACAGAACTGACTCTTCAATAGAGATCTGAGAAGCGACAAGGGCCTTTTGAATTTATACACTGGCAACAACTTGGGGGAAAAAATTTGAAGGACGAATAGACCAAAAGTTAAGTTTAGACTGCAAACCAACCATACTGCTTGTACTGAAGACCCATCCATTCATGTGGAAGACAGAACTTAGTCACTGCAGTCAAATTACTGCTCCTGGTTGGTTGTCCTAACGCCCTATCTAGCCTTCCCCTTCTACTCCTTCTGTACCCATCTCTTCCTTGATCAATTACTACAAAGTAGTCTAAAGTTGAGCTGGACATACTGAAATTTTCCTAATACCTTTACTTCTGTGCAAGAGTTAAGTATTAACACCAAGATTTTTTTTTCCTCAAAATTATGTGAAAAAAGGGTGTGTGTAGTCTATTGCCTATAGAACCATACATAATCCCCTGAAGAAAGCAGTGTTTCTACACCACATTACCAGTCAGCAGCCACTAGCCATGTATGACTATTTTCATTTAGTTTAGTTAATATTCGACAAAAAATTCAGTTATTCAACCTCCTGGCCACATTCCAAGTACTTAACAGTCACATATCCACTACTGGACAGATACACATTTCTTTTCTCATCATAGAAAGTGTCACACGACAGTCTACTTCTGAGGAAACAGGAAAAGTTGGAAGAAATCCAACTTGGACTTAATATAATGAAACACTCCTAAATAAATACAACTGTCAGAAATATAGACTTTCTAGGAAAAAAGAGAGGCAAACAGGTCCAGTGGAAGTACTTAAACGGAAGCTATGCAATTAAACAATCAAATAAAAAAGAATCTCAACAGGAAGCAGAAGTAGATGAACTTAAAATTCCCGGGGTGTTTAATCAGAAAACTGACATCAGTTCAATTCCACAAAACCATGATTTTCCTATTTTTAATTAACAGGCATCTTTCCTTTAGTGACAAACCAGAAAAGGTTGTACTTTATGTTGCTAGGACACAGAAAAGTGCTTGACTTTAAAATCAGTGGCCTTTATTTCTTGAATTTTTAATTAATTAAATAACAGAAATGAATTATGAATCTGTGGCTGAGTTTTGAACAAATGTAAAATAATCTTGGTAATAAGCATTTTAGGAATGCACAAACACTAACATGGAATTTAAAGTCTTTCATAAAACACAGGAGCCACATCCAAAAAAGTAAGAGCAGTACATTTCACTCTTAACTTTAAAGATTTATTTATTTTAGACAGAAGAGAGAGAGAGAGAGAGAGAGAGAGAGAGAACACATGTGGGGGGGAGGAGCAGAGGGAGAGTGAGAGAGAAACTAAGCAGACTCTGCATTAAGTGTGGGCCTCATTCTTACCACCCTGAGATCACGACCTGAGCCACAATGAAGAGTCTGACACTTAACCAACTGTTCCATCCAGTCGCCCCAAGAAGTAAGAGACACTAATACTAATGTAAGGGAACGTGAAAGACATTTTCATGCTATAATTCCATAATATTTTCCTTCTTCAGAGAAGGATTTTTAACTTCAAGCTTTCCTGATGGGGTAGCAATTCTGAATATGGAAAAATATGATCCTTAGGACACATCAAGACTTGACTTTATTCACTAGGATACCTGGGTGGCTCAGTCAGTTGGGAGTCTGCCTTCTGCTTGGGTCATGATCCCAGAGCCCTAGGATTGAGTCCCCCATTGGGCTCCTTACTCAGTGGGGCACCTGCTTCCCCCTCCGCCTCCTACTCCTCCTGGTTGTGCTCACTCTCGCTCTCTCTCTCTGACAAATAAATAAATAAAATCTACTTTAAAAACCAAACAAACAACTTTACTCACTTATGGCTCCACTGTTTTGGAGAAAGATTGGGACTAAATGAAAAAAAATAATAATAAAATAAAGGATTTCCATACACCTCAAGAGTACCATGGGCTTTTGAAAAGAGTCTCCCTCAAGGAGTCATTCTTATTTCTTTTCCTTGGACTCACCTCCAATGCTGTTTATGTATAGGCATGGTAAGTAGATCCTAGTTTAAGACTTCATTAACTTAGAAGTGACATGAAAAATCTGAACTATCTCCAAAGCAGCCACCAAATTGGCTCCATGGAAAACCTGAGAGATGTTAGGGGAGGATTGATAAGATATAGTTTCAAAGTAGTCTCTCCTTTTATCTTTAGCTTTAGAAATCTTTTAGATTTTATGAGGGCTGAGCTCCCATTTATTTTTTTACTAGTATCTAAACAAGGACCAGGTAAATCCTATGAGCTGAGGAACAAAGATGCCTCTCATTTCCAAATTGACTTGCATGCCTACTTCTACTCTATTAGCATTATTTCTTTGAGATAAAGCTTCAAAATCCTCAGGAAAATGCAAATATATTAAACAAGTCAGTCATGAGCATCTTAGTTTAAATTAGTATATAAAAAAAAAAAAAACCATTATGTGGAAAGACCCAAATAGTCAAAGATAAAGAATAATGAAATCATGATACATGAAGACAGGATTCAAAAGGATCTAAAGCCTGACCTGCACTAAGCAGACCAGTCCTAGGTGAAGTGTTCTTTGCTGAAATGGAAAAAGCACTGACAAGAGAAATAGGAAGAGAATTAAATTAGCAAAGTAAATAGATACTTCTTAACACCTTCATAAGTGCTGTACCTGCACAGGGAAATAATACTCTTATAAAGTCTTACTCTTCTGCATAATAACTTAGTCCTTTCCACCAAAGACACCAAAGAGTATGCCACAATTTTTCTGAATGAATCATCCTTTGCTGTTACTTAATCAACCATCATTTTTAATCTGCTTATGGAAAAGATTAAATGCTAGGTGCTTAATGACTTTGGGAAAAAAAACATTAGCTAAATGTTTAATCTCACCACAGGGCTTCTTGTATACCTATGTGAAAATCTAAGAATTATAGCCAAGATTGGCAGTAGTAATGGTTATTTGAAACTCTGCTGCCATACCACAAATGATCTCTCTCAGTGCTTTCATTCTTCAAATATAGCTCAGCTCTGGATGGAAAAGACGTCCAACCAAACCATCTGTCAGAGAAGATAGAGTTCAGCTGGAAAAGGCAGTTTGTTTTGCTGCACTCTTACATTTTCTTGCTTCAAACTAGATGAACTGTGGGGGAACAAAAAGGACTCTGCTTCTCAGATGCAACAGCCGATGCCCAGAAATAGTGATGGGACCCAGAGCTGGTGTCATGTCTGTGTAGTCTAAGTTTGGAATACAGTCATTCCACTCTAGAGACATTTTATATAGTTCCTCTTGATTAAAGGTCAGCCATGCAGGAGGCCAGCCTCCTGCCTTATTTTAAAACACTGTGGGTGTCAGAACCGTGTTTAATCTCAAAAGTGCCAAGTAGAGGGTTTCATAGACTATTTGACAGGGTCTCAAACTCAGATCTACAACCTGTGAAGTATGCCTTATGAAATCCGTATTTTTTGACCATCCCATGAAGACAATGAATGTAAAGGAAATCGTAACGTAATGACTATTTTCCTTAAATCATCTTTCAGTCTACGAACAAACTTAAAAGCACACCATGCTATGAACAGAGACAAAAATTTTGTAAAAAGGTCATGGGCATAAAGGAGGACAAAACAAACACCAGAACCGAAAAACATCACATCCTACATGGATCACAGATTTTCCATCAAATACTTTTAGAAAGGAAGTATGATACTGAAATAAACACAGAGCTACATGGCTCTGTGTGGACAAAAAGGTCCACACAGGTATTTGTGACATTCAAACCTAACATCTAGATGTTCAAATGACTAAGAAAGCATGATTCTGTCACTGTAAAAGACAAAAGAAGTCAAGTGACAACAACTCAATAGTTATAACAGTTTTTTATTCCCAGTGTTTCAAATTCAATGAATTAAAAAATAAAACAGGAAAACATCAACAGAAATTAACCTGACACTAATACTCTCCATAGTACGTGTGGCTTTTGTAAAACGCACATACAAATATACAAAAGATTCCACATAGAAAACACACATATATAAATAGGAGCACACAAACAAACAAACAAACAAACAAGAGATTAAAGAGACCTGTGCAATCACCCAGCTAGACTCTACTAAATAAGGTAGCGGTCAGTAGTGGTCCATAGAGGATATGGGCTCAAGTGTGGACTCCAAGGTAGGTCATTGTCTGGTATCTGGAATCTACCCTTTTTACTAGCAGGTTAAAATTGGGCAAGTTCTAAGTCTCTATGGCCAATTTCCATCCTAGCTCAAGTGGGCATAATCAGATTATCAACTGATTGCTCATTGGAACTCTAAGTTTATTTAGAAATTTAATATTTTTATAAATTTGATAAAATCTGTTATTTATTAAAAATTAATGTCCTCAATAAATATTACTTATTATTATATTATTACTAGTACTTATTACTAGTAATTAAGTTATGAGTACTAGCAATACTATTGTCTATACCATCATCATTAGATTCTGGCATGTATTTAGATGGACTGAAATGTTTAAAGATGGGGGTACCAACATGGCTCAGTGGGTTAAGCCTCTGCCTTCAGCTCAGGTCATGATCCCAGGGTCCTGGGATCTAGCCCCATCGGGACCTCTGTTCAGCAGGGAGCCTGCTTCCCCCTCTCTCTCTGCCTGCCTCCCTGCTTACTTGTGATCTCTCTCTCTGTTAAATAAATAAATAAAATCTTTTAAAAAAAAGAAAGAAAGAAAGAAAAAGAAAATGTTTAAAAATGAAAGTAGAAAACTAGAATCTGGTTCAATTTAATGCTTCAAGTACGTCAAAGGCTTCTGGCTCAAAGACCAAGGAAGGAGAGCTTTTCCATCTTTTACCATCATAAGTTCTACTTTTTCAGAGGCAACGATAATGGTAGACTCTTATTTAGAAAAGGCTTCTATTCATTCATTTATCATGCATTTATTAAACGCTCCCTCCAAACCAGAATCTGAGTTAGGTGCTAGTGATTTGATAATAAAAAGGAACCAAAAAAACCTCCTTGTCCTTACTGAACATATGTTCTGTGGTGGGTGGGGAAGGGATACAATCAAAGAGACTAAGTAAAATACAGTATATTAGGAAGTGCTGTGGAGAAACGTGAAGAGTGCTTGGAAGGAAAGCAATGCAATTTTAAATAGATCCTTTCAGGGAAAGAATCACTGAGAAGTAATTTGATCAAAGTCATTAAGAAGCTGAGGGAGCACTCCACGAAGATGTCTGAGAGAAGGTAAGTCCTGACTTACGGAACAGCAACCAAAAAGGCATGTCTGAGGAACAGCAAGAATTCCAGGGTGTACATACAGATGCATAAGAGGCGAGTATCTTCCGGATGTTAGTGTACACAGTTACACACACACACAAACGGAGACTACAGACATTTGATACCTTCCCCACAACTTACAGTGGTACCAAAAAGCTGAATGGCATGAGTAAGAGAGAATTTGAGGAGATGAGTTCAGAGAAGTGTTAGAGTATTAAACGGTTCTTATAAAGCATTAAAAAGAATTTGGCTTTTACTCAAGGCAAAAGGAAGAACTGAAGGATTTTAAGCAGAGGACAGCTCATTGAAGTTTTCATCTAATCATTTAGAACAGACATATCTATCTTCATTAATCTTGATGAAATTATATTTATCATTTTCAAGAAAACAATATGAAGCTGTGATGAGGAGTGAGGAATATAGAAAAAGAGTTAAAGAGGAAATGCACTTAATCACTTAGTAGTAAATATTTCAAAGAGCAAAACCTGCATAGATGAGCTATTACATGTCACAGAGAAATAATAGCATTTATCATGACCATAGGCACATCACATATTAGCAAAATTACTCTTGGAGGAGCGCTGCAAAAGTTGGTAACAAGATCCTAAAGAATATAGACATATGCTCTGCAGTATACCCAGCTGAATTCTGAATCATGCCTACTACGGATGCCACAGAATATTCATTTTCATAAACATACTTCAAGACCTCTGCATCCTACTGCTTCATCCAAATTGGGTATGGATTGAGCCAACTCCCAAATTTTATGGCTAAGATTTACCAACACCCCAAATTCTTGCAAAAAATCAAGTCATCTCTTGAAGGTTTATGGTAGTCTTTAAATGTTGCATAGAAAATAAGATGCCAAAAAACTTGAAGATACAGCCAATAAGATCTCTTACCCTAAAATTTGAATTCTGAGTAAAATTACAGTGACTAAAAGTAGTTGAGGTTGACTTTCAGTAGTGATATTTTGACCACTTGTGAAGTGAAACTTTTCTGGCAAGTCCTAAAGGTAAATTTGAGTTCATAACCACATCTTCACTTATCCCTGCCTCCTGTTTCTCAAGTCCATGCCACGATGAAACCTTGTCCGTGTCATATTTACCCGCAACTCTGTCCACCATCTCAGCACTCCTAGGTTAATAAGCCTTGTATATCTTCATGCTCAAGATGTGACTTAGTTACAGTGTTAACAATAAAGCAACTCCCACCAGGAAGCTCTACACATTTCACCACTATATGTGGTTATATTTAACTTTATGCTTCAGTTTTATTGTGCTTTTTCTTCCAAGTGTTCTCTGATAAATTCTTTTTTTTAAGGTTTTATTTACTTATTTGACAGAGAGAGTGAGCGAGCAAGAGTACAAGCAGGGGGAGCAGCAGGCAGAGGCAGAGGGAGAAGAAGGGTCTCTGCTTAGCAGGACACTGAGATCCTGACAGGAATTATAAGGCAGACACTTCACCAACGGAGCCACCCAGGTGCCCCTCTGATGAGCTTCTTCAGGACAATTAGCCTGTGTACCATATCCACACCTCTATATATTTGAGTAAAGTGAGAGGTACAAGCAGAGAGCTCCATAAAGATTTGTGCATGCCTGTACAATCTTCAAGAGGACACTGCCTGATTTTACTTAAGTTATAATAAATGTAAAAGGCCAATCTTTTAAACCATGTCCTTTTCTCATGGGGAAAGCTACCCACTAAAAGGAAAGGAAATTGGATTTTTTTTAAAAAGATTTTATTTATTTATTTGTCAGACGGAGATCACAGAGAAGCAGGCAAAGAGAGAGGAGGAAGCAGGCTCCCAGCTGAGCAGAGAACCTGATGCGGGGCTCGATCCCAGGACCCTAGGATCATGACCTGAACCAAAGGCAGAGGCTTTAACCCACTGAGCCACCCAGGCGCCCCTGGATTTTTTTTTTTTTAATGTAGCTTTGATATATATGATATATATATATATATCGTAGCTATTGTGTGTATCAACACAAGACAAATTACAAATATATTTCAATACAGGAAACTCTGAAATCCCAATTCCTTTTTTTTTTTTTTTAAGATTTTATTTATTTATTTGACAGAGAGAGACACAGCGAAAGAGGGAACAGAAGCAGGGGTAGGGGGAGAAGGAGAAGCAGGCTCCCCGTAGAGCAGGGAGCCCGATATGGGGCTGGATCCCAGGACCCTGGGATCATGACCTCAGCCAAAGGCAGATGCTTAATGACTGAGCCGCTGGGGCACCCCTGAAATCTCAATTACTTGAAGAGTGTTTAAGATAAACATTATCTTATAGTAATAATTTTAAATAAGCTTCCACAAGATAGAAGAGAGGAACAACTAACCTCATAGGTCACTGTCAACATACCAAGCCCCAATATGAGAAGCAGGCAGATCCAAGACCCAGCAAGGCAGATGTTAACTTGTTCTGTTAATTATTTGACATCTGAGGGAAGAATATGTTCCAGTGATCAAATACATGTAAGGTGAACTCGAATTCCTCAGCCCTAGCTGAAATTTTTCTTTTCTACATTTCAAATAAATTAGAAAACCATAGGGGGAGATCTCAGGAAAAATATGGCTATGCTTTATGGATTGTCCACAATTAATAAATAAAATGAACATCTGGTCCCTGAAAAAATGGCACTTCAATGACACATATTTTTTCCTCAATGCTGAAAACACCTCAGATTGACATGAAATATTGCTCCTGTGTATTCCTTTCAAGATGTGTTCTTTATCTACGCTTTTGTTCCATTAAATACTTAGTTGTCATGGCAAATTCACTTTTTCACCAAAGTGGAAGTAATAAAGTAAGTGATGTATTGTTTGTTGGTACACAAGTTAATGTGGGAGAGAAGCAAGACAAAATTAGAGAACTCGCCCCACTGCTTTGTTTAGGATGGAGTGCCACCAAACACATCACTAGGGTCATTAAGGGAAGGAACACCGCTCTCAGCAAAACTGAAGGAGACGCAGCCTTGTGAATTCTGGCAACACATCAAAAAGCTACCACTTCCAAATGAAAAATCAAGGTCCCACAAGTTGGCATCATTACCTAACTTTTGGTTGTAGCAAAGATAATAATCATCTCTGCTCCCCTGCAGTCAAAGGCAGTATGTATCACATTACAGCAATTGCAGAAACACATGAACATAAGTAGAATTGAGAGTGTGAATACACACAAATTCCTTGAGTGCCTAAGTACCTAAGTGGCCAGCTCTGAAAACACAGGCTCAGTGGGGCACCTGGGTGGCTCAGTGGGTTAAGCCTCTGCCTTTGGCTCAGGTCATGGTCCTGGGGTCCTAGGATCGAGCCCCTCTTCAGGCTCTCTGCTTGGTGGGGAGCCTGCTTATCCCTCACTCTCTCTGCCTGCCTATCTACCTGTGATCTCTGTCTGTCAAATAAATAAATAAACTCTTAAAAAAAGAAAGAAAGAAAGAAAGAAAACACAGGCTCAAGGTAGTATCTGGAAACACAGACACACTTTTAAAAGACAAACATGCAAAACAAGCCTCTCCCTTCCACAGCTGCAAACCCAACCAAGTATTCATCTCTACACATGTGTGAGGGGTAAGGTGTTTTTTATGTTACTAGAACATAAATAATATTATGAGTACATTTTTAAGAGTACACAACAGTGATAAAACATAAGGAGGACAGTCATTACAGGACCTTGAAGACAGGTCTTTCTTGGAAGCCCCCATGAATCAGAATTAAAATTCCCTACGATGCCTCCTGAATATGACAAGTTCTTGAATGACCGAGCACCTCCATCTGCTAAGTACATGCTGCTTTTTCAACGTAAGTTTGCTCACTCATTGGTAAAGATGAACGTACAATGAATACCCACACTATCACCCCAAGACTGCACCTGACACTACCCTAATTAAGATTTATCGATGCCAAAACTCGGTACTGGAAAGTTGACCAACACAATTCTCTGATGCATAACACAGTGAAGTCTCATTAGGAAGTGCTATCTTCCTGAGGGGACCGGAGACACTGCTTCTGCCAAGACTAAGTGACAAGAATGCGAAACACTTCATAATTTCCTTTTGTATTAAACACCTTGCATTAGTGTATTAAACTTCACACGTAAATGCCCATTCTGGTCCCCTGCCATCTAGATTACAGCAAGGGTTCAAAGCCTGCTGTAAGGTAGCAGGTAACAGGGGCTTGACAATCATTTTAAGCTCTTACAAGTGCAGCATGGAAAGAACTGGGAATGTCCTTGTCACAAAGTCAGACCTCTTTTTGAAGGTCAGCTTGGCCAATGTGTCACAAACTTCTCTAAACTCCTGTCTCCTCTTCCATGCATCCGGGATCACAATAGCTAGCACACATTACGCACAGAGAGCCCCCAGAATAACAAGAGCAATACTAAAAATAATTAACTAATTAATTAATTAAAAAGTTATTTTTCTGGCAATATTTTTTTTTTGATCTAAGGATATTCCACAAGGCATACAAATTCAAATGACTTTTTCAAAAGTAGCTTGGAATAGCTTCTTTCTGTGTGATTATGTAACCTACTACATATATGTTAGATCCATTCATAGATTTTATTTTTAATACTTAGGGATTCCTTCATTCATTTAGTTGTCATAATTTAGATTATTCAAAGTATTCATAGAGCTCTAAAATGAGTTCTACAAGATAACGTATATTCAAAGAAGAATATACATTTTTTTCCCGTCACCTTCTACCTTATTTCCCTCTTCCTGTTACAGGTAAATATTTTTAAATGTTGGATGTATTTCTCCAGGCTTTTATTTTAAAATATGAACAGATACCTGTGTATGTAACTATATTATGTGTCATTTATCCAAGAAAATACATATTGTCCTTCTTGGAAAAAATGGTAGTATACATCTCTCTACCTCGTGAGTTAAGATAGGTAGGTAGATAGGTAGATAGATAGATAGATAATGATAATATAATAGATATATTTCTTAATCATTTTTATAACTTCAAAGCACTGCATTTGTACTCCTGTATCACACTATCAAAGAGAATTTGAACTGTTTCCAGTCTGCTGCTATTACAAATAGAATTACAGTGAATAGCCTCGGGTATACCTTTTTTTTTTGCCAATATATTTTGAAACAGATTTCTTAAAATGTGACTGCTGAGTCAAAACACAAAAGTGTACACAATTTTACTAAATACTGCCTAATTCCTCTCCATATAAAGTTGTACCTTTTTGCATATCTATCAGCAACTTCCACAATCTTGTCAACAAAATATATTACCAATTATTTTTTTCAATTTTTGCCAATCCAAAAAGTGATCACCGGGAGTGAGTAGAGTTTAAATTTGTGTTTCTTTTTTATGAGAGAATATAAGCATCTTTATCTATAGCTAGGAAGCATTTGCATTTCTGTTGTTGTACCCATTTTCTAGTACGGAACTTTGAGTTTCCTGTATTTTATGACCTATCTATGAATTTTTTGTAGAGACCATAAAGGACCTTCTGTTTTCTTAATAAATTTCAGTTGGCTCAAAATTACTTGAGTCATGCTTCCTTTCAGTGGAAATTCAATGAAAATTTAACAACCTTCATGTAATATCTAGATCTTTGTCCAAACTCTTTACACAGAAAAATCCAGTTACCTGATGTTCCCCCAAGACCCTGCTTCTTTAATTATTCCCCTCTCTCCCATATCTCTAGTCTTAGTCTGAAGACTATAAACACTTTTCAGTTCTCTTTATTCTAAAAAATAAGAGAAATCACACAAATAATAGAAGACAAGATTTAAAAAAAAAAGGACAAGATTTAAAAACATAAAATCTTAATTCCATGCCTATTAGTCTTTCTCCTTCCATGCTCAGCAAAACTCCTGAAATTTTACTTTCCATCTGCTCTTTCTCATGCTTCAACCCACTGCATTTTCACTGCTGCTTCCTGAAGTGCTACAAAATGTATTGACTTCCAATTCCAGACCTCTCTGCTGCCTCTAACATTGAAATTCTTCTCTTGTCATCAAAATCTCACAATTCCTTGGATTCCATGATGTCCTTATCTTGATTTCCCTCCTACTGCTCTGGCCATCAGATGTTGGCGGCCTCACAGACTTCTGTTCTTCCACCTGCCTTTTAGATTTTGTCCTGTATGGCTTTGACTACCACATACCCATTATATATACTAAACCTAAAGAAGTCCATCTACTTTCATAGTCTCTCTCTCTCTCTTTCTCTCTCTCTCTCTCTATATATATATATAGTGTGTGTGTGTGTGTGTATACACACATACCTTCACACACAGGTACATACATATTTATATACTGTTGTTTCCCAAATTTATGTTCTTATATCTCCTTCAAGATTTAGTCTCAGCCCAATAATGACCATAAGTAGCTCAAACATCACATAACAGAAACTAACTTGTCCTAGATTTCTCTCCATATATTTGAAGAGTCTTCACGTCACCTCCCTAAGTCCACAGAGCAAAAACCCTGAAGGCATTGTGGACTTGTACTACTCCCTCAGAGTAGTTAGTTCTTACTCAAATACCCAGTCTTGATGATCCATCATTCTACTCGATTCTCAAGTCCTGATGAATTGAAACTGTATTTTCCAATTCTTGACTTCTGTTCTTTCCTTATAATCAGGTTAGTCCGGTGCTTTATTAGCTCATCTGAATTTTGTTGGCAGTCATTGGCTAGACTCTCTACCCTAGTTATATTACTACTCTAAGCCCATCCTACATACTGCTGCCAGAATGAAACATCTAGAATTGACTATGTCAGTCATCTGTTTAAAGCCCTCTCCTAAGCTCCTCATCTTCTAAAGTCCACACTGCTCTGAATATCCTACCAAGACAATGATTTCTGGGAGGTAGCTCCTCTAGCCTCATCACATACCATTTCTTTGAATATTATATGACAGTCATATAAATTTGCTTGTAATTCCCCCATAATTACCAAGTGTTTGGGATCTAAACAATTTGTGCATGACGCTACCTACTTCTTGAAATGACCACCATCCCCCTCCATTCTTTGTCCTATCTCCTGATCAAGTTTCAAGTGTCAATTCAAAGGTCACCTCCTCTGAGAAGACTTCTTTGATTCCAAGGATGAGCTAATAAGCAAAGCTCTTACAAGGAACCTATAGCATTTATTGCGCTTTTATCTCAATTACCAAACTACTGTGTTGGTCTACATCTGCCTTTATTCCACTTTAAGTTCTGAGAGCTGTATCATGTCTTCTTTAAAACTCTATATCCATCAATTAACCCAGTTCCTGGTGCATAAGGTTAATTTTGTAAATGTTTGTTGTCATAAGCATATAAAATACACCTTTATTCTCTCTACAAAGAAAAAAGTATCCACATAAAAATGAGTTCATAGGGGTGCCTGGGTGGCACAGTCAGTTAAGTATCTGCCTTTGGTTTAGGTCATGATCCCAGGGTCCTGGAAGTGAACCCCACATCACAATCCCTGCTCAGCAGAGAGTCTGCTTCTCACTCTGCCTCCCTCCTACCCCTTGTTTGTGTTCACGCTTTTGATCTCTCTAGTAAATAATAAAATCTTTAAAAAAAAAAATGAGTTTACAACTAAATAAAGCCAACAGAGCGAACAAAAAGAATGAATAAGATAATAAAAACAGGGGAATCCCTGAGAGGTGAGAGATAGAGAACAGGGGAAGAAATAAGAGAAAATTTCTATTTAATTTCAAGAGTTAGAAATAAGTAAGTTAATACAATAGACTTTAAAAATTCAGGGATGCCTGGATGGGTCAGTGGGTTAAGCCTCTGCCTTTGGCACAGGTCGTGATCTCAGGGTCCTGGGATCGAGCCCCACATCAGGCTCTCTGCTCAGCAGGGAACCTGCTTCTCCCTCTCTCTCTCTGCCTGCCTCTCTGCCTACTTGTGATCTCTCTCTCTGTCAAATAAATAAATAAAATCTTTAAAAAAATACAAAATTCAACCAATTAATACATTTGTTAAGTTTATAACATAATAATACTGGGTATATTTATAGTGAGGTAAAGGTGGTGGTGAGTTGCTGTTATACTGTAGTCAGCTTTATTCTTGAAAATAATTTGAGTATTTTTCACCAGGAAAGTGAGTATAATTCCTGAAGAACTCCAGAATACACTTGCATTATTATCTATACTAACAGGTTTATAATTATCGTAATTACAAGTATAGTGACCTACACATGTAATACTGTCCAGATTATATCCTCTTGTTAAAATTAGCTTCCCAGAGTTCCTACTACACTGAATTAGAGCCACATCCATGCCCAATTAGATAACATTAAATATCTGTATTTATGTTATTTTCCTCTCGGTTTGTTTAATTGTAATCTAACATTACCATACATTCTTAATGCAATTTTCTACAGAAATTAACAAGCTTTGGTATAAACTGAGATAAAGTTAAAATATCTCTCATCAACCAGAAATTTTACATACGTCTCATTTTTTTTTTCAAATACATCATTTTTTTTAGTTCTCTAGTAATTTTTCTGCATAATGAGCTTGGTAAAACAGTTATTTAATATTTCATGAGGTCTTTTTTTAGTACAGACTCTTCCACGATACTTTAAAACTTTTGTCACTACATTTATTTCTCTGTTGAAATGTCTAAATATATGTTAATGGATGTTAAAAATTGAAATCCCTGACTTTAACTTCTCCTTCATTAATACAATGTAGTTCAGCCTCCAAAGTTCTTCAAACAGGTCAGAGACTCCTGTAATTCACTGATTGTGTATAATTGAAAAGTTAAAAAAAAAAAAAGAAGGAAAAAAAACCCCTCCCTATTTTTAAAAGCAAACCCTTGAAACAAGCCAGTTAATCTGCTAAGCATATCCTATTTTTAAAACAATGTCATAGCATTTACAAGAGCAAGAACTTGGGGGACCTGGCTAGCTCAGGTAGTGGAGCCTGCTACTCTTGATCTCAGGGTTGTGAGTTCAAGCCCCATGTTGGGTGTAGAGATTACTTAAAAATAAAATCTTAAAAAAAAAAATTTAAAAAAAGACGGGGTATCTGGGTGGCTTATGGATCCAACACTTGGTTTTGGCTCAGCTCATGATCTCCGGACCCTCAATTGAGCCCTGGGTCCAGCTCTGTGCTCAGAGCAGAGTATGAGATTCTCTGCCTCTATCTGGGCCCCTCCCCCCACTTGTTTGCTTGTGTGTACATGCGTGTATGTGCATGCTCTAATAAATAAATCTTTTAAAAAAAAAAGAGAGAGAACTCAAAAAGTTACAATCCTATGGTGATCTACCTTATTTTATGGACCTATTCTAATTCTTTTTTTTTTTTTCTCTTTTTTAGAGAGAGAGCGAGCGAGCACAGGCAGACAGAGTGGCAGGCAGAGGCAGAGGGAGAAGCAGGATCCCCACAGAACAAGGAGCCCGATGTGGGACTCAATCCCAGGACGCTGGGATCATGACCTGAGCCGAAGGCAGCTGCTTAACCAACTGAGCCACCCAGGCGTCCCTGGACCTATTCCAATTCTAAAAATAAAATCAAGCAATGCCATTTTTCTACTGTAATGTCTTTCATTATTTGATAAACACAACAAAAGACTACCTATAAAATGTAATTTTTCTCAAGCAATGGTGAAACTTGGCAATAAAGTATCCTTTAAGGTCGTCCGTATCCTCTTTGACTTTTACATTATGCATTACTAAAAAACGTTCCTCTTTTTTCTTAATGTTTGGCAGAAAACATTACTTGGGATAACAATAGCTCCTACCGGATTTTTCTATCGCATTGCAATTACTTAAGGCAATCTGCTGTCCCCGTCACAATTCAGACATTCCAACAATAAGTGAGGCGGCAAATGTTTACATTAGGATATCTATCTCTTATACAAATGTTTGAAAGTGTGTTGGGTGACGAGATAAATAGCTGCTTTTCTTATCTAACTTTTATAAATATCCAAGTACTTCAAAGACCAATATTGGCCTGGGCCATTAATTATAGCTGGCTTGGTGTTGCCTGTTACAGCTCTCCCATACAGGACTTGTGTGTGGTTGTGATAAATGGAAACATGCCTCAAGGGCAGCCTCCAAAGAGAATGTTACTCTTGTCATGTCCCTGGTTGCGCCTACCGTCACCTTGCAAAATTCTAAGAAACAGAGGAAATCCGACTTCCCGTGCATCACCTACAGATGTTCCCACAACTTCTCTCTCTTCCTTCTTTTTCAAATTTCCTCTTCTTCTACCCTACCAATGCAAATTGGCAGAGTCAGCACAGGTGTCCTTATTCCTCAATTAGGCAGCACAAGACTTCTACGTAATAAAATATATTATGGTAAAAATAAATAATAACTGAATCTTACATCATCAGATGACAGAACACAGGTTTAAGTACTGTTTCCTTTTTGACCCATGATGTCCCTTAGGATAGGTCCTACCTTTGTGGCCATCAAACTTCTTACTCGGTTTTACAGAGTTTCTTGCCATTGCTTGGCAGAAAAGTCATTCAGTAGTCTATTCCCTCACCTTGTGTGGGCCTCAAGTCCAAAGACATTGATTGGATTTGAAGTTAAAACTCCCGTTGCAATATGCTTCCCTGTCAGTTTGGCTTGCCCTGCCCACTGCCTGGTCCCACAGGACGTCTCCAACTGGCATTATTTCTGTAGAGACCTCTGGAGGCTCACATGGGGCACACATCCCTCCCAGCCTAATGTCTCTGGGTTCTGTTTCTCCCCTGTACGCTCTTCTAAGTTTCTTTAAAACCCTTTTGATCTAGTTTTTGAAGCTCTTGTTTTGTTGTGCATCAACTCATTCTAGATTTTCTCTATGAGATTATATAACAAAAGACTAAATATTCATTCCACCTGTCACAATGAGTTCACCCAGGCTTCACCAGCCCACTTTGCCTAATACCCTTGATCCACAGATTGGGAACTATTGTAAATACTAACCAGCCTCATAAAGATTGCCATGTGCCCCTTTCCTAAATGCCAGACTCCTTTTTCTTCAAAGCACTGCTACTACAAATGCATACTGACAAATATTTTTGAAACCTCCTCATTGATGATACAGAATTAAGGAAACCTAGTCACAGTCTTTAAGAAATGCAGCCTTTTGGAGACAGACCAGTAAACAAGCAATTTCAAAGTATGGTGGAGCTGAGAAAAAGGTTCTATGGAATTATGGCTGGAGTCCAAACCACCATGATAGGAACACTTAAAATGCTAGACATAGCTTGTTTCCCAAAGACCACAAGTCAGAATCAATTTGGAAGAATAGGATATTTTTCTCCCCATAGAATTCAGAGCGTTAAAAGGAAGAACCCATATCTAAGAAATGAGAGACAATTCTTTTGTGACATTTTGGGGTAGAATGACATCATAGTATTTTCCTCTATGTTATTTTCTGCTTCAAGTAAGAGAGAGTAGGTTAAAATGTGGTCACAACTAGTTGTGCAGGTCTTACATTATCAGACCAAGACAAATCTTTAAGTTATTATTTTTTTTTCCTTAGTTGGTATGTGTGGGTGTGTTTGGACTTTAAAATATTTCACTTTCCTAAAAGGACTTGCAGCAGCCTGTACTTGAAGTGGTACAAGCTGCTCTTCTCAGGTGGTCAAGTTGACCAGCTGGGACATCTTGGTTTCTACATTCCCATGTCCCCTGAAAATAAAGAAAGATGGAGGGATGAAACAGTATTCCAAGCAGATGAGCCAGAATGGAGAAGTGGGAAACACAGGAAAGGATATTCCCTTCAACTCAGGTTACATGGGGATCTTCTGAGAGGGCCTTCCCACCTTCTTCCTTACTTAAAATTAAATAAGTTTCATGTGATGCAAGGGGTAAATAAAGGGGACGTTTATCATAAAGAAGGGCATACACCATAAACAAAAGTATCTATACTGGGCCATAGAATCCATTTTTAAAATGTCAAACCATTGAGAACAGGTTAGTTTTCATGCACTTTTATTGTGTAAGGAGGGACAGGAACAATTTAAAAACATACTCCACAGAGAATTCTATTGCATTCCTGAAATCCCCAAGTTTTGTCGTTCTTGTTATTGTTCTTGTTTTTCCCCAGATCATATTCTCCCCTTCTAAAAAATCTGACTTAATGTGAAACCTTTGTAACATACCAAGCCCAGCTTAGCTGCTTCTTCCAGCATGAAATGTGACAACATAAAATATTTCAGTGGCAGAAGTCATTAAAGTAATTATATCTCAGAATCAAAGTACCTTCATAGCCATAATAACCAACTCCTATGCACAATATTGTCCCTTCCTTTATAATATATACCTTCTCAGAAGTCTGGATATATGTTTTACTTTACGGCACCAAATTACTCTAGATGGTCATAATTTCCCTGAAGTTAAAAGTATATTTAGAACATACCATATTTTCAACCAAGCAGTACATTAAATTTATTCCCAAATAAATATACTTCATGAGTAACCTAGATAAAGGTGAATGTTTTATATATATTTCTATTTTACAATGAATATATGAATCCTCGGACTTGAAGACCCATTGCTTTTGAAGGACTGCTCTCTATCAATTATAACTTGCCTTCACATTCTAAGGGGCATACATTGACAGATTATGACCTAGTACAGTACTAATGCCATGGCACCACTTTTATCCTTAAAATATTTTCATCATTTAAACAACCTTAAATTCTCCACCTGCTCATATAGTGAATATTTATATCCAAATATAGGTCTGCTGTTTGGCTGTTCTTTGCTAGTCTGCGGTAGATGAAATGACTGCAAATTATTTATGCATCTCTAATGGACACGAGGTGCTGATTTTCCATTTTGTCTTTGGGTCGACCCTGTGGTCTGGCTTTTGCCAGTAAAAAAAAAGTGTGGCAGAAGAGAAGGTCTGTAATGTCTGCAGTTACTCCCTAAGAGATCTGCAATCCCTAAATTCACTGCTTGGGGTGTTCCCTTTTGAAAGACAACTACCTGGTTAAAAGGCCGTAAGACTCATGATGTGAAGAAGTCCAAGTTAACTGTGTGGAGGGCGACAAAGGCCATGTTAAGCAGCGCCAAAGTGCCAGACATGAATGAAGCCTTCGCTGCCTTTCAGCTTAGCCTAGCTACTAGCTGAATTCAGCTGAGTTAACGGCACCACATGGAACAGGAGAGCTGCCACCAAACCCGGCCTGAATTTCCGACCAACATCATCCTGACAAAGTGAAATAGTAGTTGTTTAAGCCACCAAGTGATGGGGTAATGGGCTAGGAAGCAATAGATAATCAAAACAGAATTATACCTGAGATGCTCTCAGAACACCGTCAGGTTAGCACAATTCACCAGACTTTTTTCTGCAACTTTTTAAAGACAATGAAAGCTGCTCATTTGAAGAATTTTTGCAGCAAAACTGTTTGTCTGAAAATTGTTTTTCAAGGTCTAGGATAAAAGAAACAGATGTGCCTCGTGAGGTCTTAGCATAAAGCAGTTTCATGCTAGAAAGTGGCTTTTAAATTTTCTGTATTCACAAATCAAAATAAAGGTGAGGTGTTTTTGTTAAGTGATGCACATTTTCAGGAGGAAGAAAGTGATTTTTATTCACTTCTTTATTTCCTCTTGTCTCTTTACAGAAGGAAGGAAGGAAGGAAGGGAGGTAGGTCGGTTGGTTGTTTACTATGACCAGGAGTGCCTGGTCATATATTGGAGACCTTCCAATATAAACACTAAAGTCCACAGATATCAAGGTGAATAGGCAAAACATCCCCTTCATACTAATTTGGAAGAGTTTTCCTGGAGCATAATCCTGAGTCTCTCTATATACAAACACATATTTCTATTGCAGAATTATAAAGTTAAATTGTATATATATATATATATATATATATATATATATACACACACACACACACACACACACATACATACATATATTTTAAATTTAATAATTTACCCAACAGGTAAGTCATGAGACTTGGGACAGTCTGGGGAAACAGAAGGTTTGCTGTGTCATGGAACAAACTAACATCCCTGGGCCAAAGGATCCCTGACTTCCCTACAATCAGCTCTGTTTCACCATACTTATGCTATCTAACCTAAGGTTTCCAGGTTCATCTGGAAAAGCAATAGTCCCGAACTAAGAGACGTTGGATTAAAATGCACAGGAGAACTGATTCCTCAAGATAAAAATCGAATGGTACCACCACCCAGTCTTTATACATGAATATGTGATTAGTAACCTATTAAGGTTTAGTGTAAGTCATATTCATTCAGCTTTTACAACATGAAATCAAGAATCTTTCTGGCATTGTTTCATACACCATTTTTTGTCTGGGTCATTTAAAGGATTAAAAAAAATATATAAAAGCCCCACTTGGTTTCTATCAAAGTACCCCGATAAACTGTGTCCCCATTCTTCTAATATCTCAGGACACCAAGGGTTAATGCCTTATCCAAACTCTAAGAACCACCTTCCATTCCGTAGTTTGACTTTCCATAGCCAACAGGAACTAAATGCTTTTTCTTAGTGTTTAAAGATTAGTAGCTACCAAGTATGTCCTACCATAATGCAGCAGGTGTATTGTAAAAAAATTGATTTTCCTTTAAAAATTTTCAGAGAAAAGAAGTTATTTGGTTTTAAATAGCTCTGTAATCTTTACAGAATCTTAAAAGAAATAAGAAAAATAAACCTGTCTTTCCCATTGTTAAGAACAGTCTAACTAAAAATTCTTCCTTTGAAAGTAGCTGAAGTCTTGGATGGCTCGGTCATCCTTAAAGGACTAATAAAACATTTCATTACTACCATTTTTCTTCCTGGTGTGCTTATTAATAATTTTCAGTACTACTTGGTGGAAAGAATGGGAGTATTTTGACGAAATCAATTTTCTGAGTTTGAAATGGTTCTCAGCTTCTTCATTACATGAGGTAGTAAGAACATAATAATTCATGAATTTCTAATTTATTGAAGTAATTTTTCTTTGAAAATAAAAAAGGATTCTGCAAAGGCCAAAGCCTTTCATCTCTTCCTCAACTACTGTTATTTTCCTTCCTCTTAGCACTAAGAGAATAAATAATTGGGAATGAAAGCAATGTAGAGCCTTTCCAGGCCAAATAAGAGATATAAATAAGTGTAGTATGCTCCCTAAGGCGGTGCTTCCCATTTCCCAAATTAGGTTAATCCCAAAGGATATAAGAAAATGCAAGCACAAGACATACTCATCATTGCTTATTAAAAGTCTCTAGGTCCCTTGACAAAATTACAAGAAACCATATTTTCACAATGCTGGGTCCTGCCCCTTAGCAGACATTTGGCTTCATGATCCCATTCATTCTTCTACTAACACAAAATCTTCCTTATTTTTAAAGAAAACACAGGATGGTTTTAAAATTCTACATTAAAATTTCTAAATATGGTCTCATTTCCTTAACATGAATAAGGCATAGAGTATAGCTCTGTCTTTAGAAGTCTGGGAAATGCTCACCACTTATCTCTAAATTTTTAGACTGCAAAGGCTGGCACTTATTCCTGAGTCTAATGCACAGGATACGAAGGAAGCTAACCTCTTTTTAAGATATAAAAGAATCTCATATAGAGACCAATGTTATATAAAAGTATACAAATACATACATACACACACACACACAATTTTACAGCAGTGAAGTGAATGCTAAAGAACTGAATAATTTTTTCTTTTCAAATTGAATACTTTTACTTCAGTCTTATAAATGAGGAGCTGAGGTTCAGAGAAGAGATGCCCATGGCAGAACAACTAATAAATGGAGAAAGTATCTTTTTGGTCACAATGATACATACCATAATAACCATCAGTTGGTTTCCTTTATTAACGTTAAATGATTTATTAGATATTTACATGATAATGATTTAAATTATGTTGAATAATTTGCTGGGTGTGGCTGATCAACAAATCCTAATTTGATTCTCTTCCATAGATAATAGTAGTAATACTCAAACTGATAGTTAATGGAATAATCCTCATCAAAACTGTGCAAGTTAGACTAGTTTTCTTATTTTAATTTTTTTGGTTTGTTTTCTTATTTTAAAGATGAGAAAACTGAGGGATAGAGAGATAAAATAACTGGCATGCAAATGTATATACTAAGACTAGTTATCAATTATGAGACACAGATCGAATTCATCATGAATAAAGGTGGAAAATTCATCAGTGAAGAGAACAGTTAGAGGGTCTATCTTGATAATGTTCAGGTTTTTATAGAAAAATAAACCTAAAAATGCTATACACTTTAAAATAAATGTGTATATGGCCTTTTCTAAAAAGGGAGGGGCACCTGGGTGGCTCAGTAGGTTAAGCCTCTGACTTCGGCTCAGGTCATGATCTCGGGGTCCTGGGATCCAGCCCCGCATTGGGCTCTCTGCTTGGCGGGGAGCCTGCTTCCCCCCTCTCTCTCTGCTTGTCTCTCTGCCTGCTTGTGATCTTTCTCTCTCTCTGTGAAATAAATAAATAAAATCTTTAAAAAATAAAAATGAAAATGGAGATGGAGAAAAAGTGGGATTAGCCTGTATATGTGAAAATTTCTCCTGAACAAAGGAAAAACTGAAAATAATAGTAGTAGTGATCTATTAGGAGAATGAGTGAATAAGAAATTGAGTTGCTGGAGAACAACTCCAGGAGGGAAGCATTCCACTGTGTTTATTTGTATGATATCTGAAGTCTGAACCATGTGAATACATTATTTAGAAGTTAATGAAGACTGTCCTTTATTAAAAATCAGGAAATACAGAAATAGACTTGGTTAACATTTGTCACTGGATTAAACAAAAAGACAGACAACGTTGTTCTGAAAAATAAGGCTTAGATATTACACCTCGGTTACTGAATAACCAAGGCCAAAGCATTCATCTTTTCACTCATTAAAACGATGAAGCCAATTTGTTGCCCAAGGTTATTGCAAAGTAACAAGGAAGACAATTTTAAGCTTCCCTAAATTGTGAAGTTTATACACATGTGCACACATGGAAGTGTTTTTTTTCTGTTTTAAAATACTATGGATAAACATGAAATTATGCACAGTTAAAATTTTCAAAGTAAACTCCATTTACCATTGAACATAGAGAAGACAGGAGCCATACTCTTAATACACTGCCTAACACACAAGAGATACTCACTAAACACCCTAAAAATTGTCAAGTAGAACACATGAGAGTGTGGACAAACAGCCAGGGTTCAAAATCTTGTTCTGCCACTTAGACATCAGGGGACCTTAGTCAAATTACTTTCTCTATCCCTCAGTTTGCTCATCTTTAAAGTAAGGAAACAATACTAAATTGCACAGGGTTCTGATGAGGATTATTAACTACCAGTCTATTACTACTGTTATCTATGGAAGAGAATCAAATTATGATTTACTGATCAGCCACACATAACAAATTATTTAATATAAATCATTTAGTATCATGTAAATATCAAATAAATCATTTACCTTCAATAGAGTAAAGCAATTGATAATTAATGTGATTCTTAGCTTATCATTTCCAAAACTGGAATAAAAGTTGTATCTATTACATGGAGTTTATGGTGAGGTTTAGATGAGATATAGGCACCTAACCTTTGCATGACAAACAGGAATACTATGTGTTCAAAATTTTAACTTTCAATTATAGTAAAAATGCCAATCATTTCATCTCTAAAACTATTTTCCTTTTATATTTCTAAAGCTATGCCTTATAATTTTGTTACAGTCTTCCAGACTTATCTTCTATGGCAGGTGTGAACCTAAGTAAAGTGATAAATTAAAATTTAAGCAAGAATCTTTGCTGTTGAGAAATACAGCCTTGCTTAGAGGATGGTCCACAGAGAAAGCATCATGATGTAAATGCAGAATCTTGGACCTCATTCCAGATTCCCTGGGTTGGAATCTGCTATCATCATCTCCAAGGACTTCTACGCATGCTAAAGTTTGAAAAATGAAGGTGTAGAAATAATACAGAAGCTACCAGTCACATATGGCCATTTAAATTTAGATTAATTAAAACCAAATGAAATTGGAATTGAGTAGTTTAGTGACACTGGCCATAATTCAAGTGTTCAGTAACCACATGTGGCTGATGAGCACTACACTGGAAAGCACATATATGGAACATCTTTATCATTTCGGAATGTACTATTGGACAAGGCTGATCTAAAAGTTTTCCGTAGGTAGTAAAAGATACTTAAAGAAAACAAGTTTTAATAACTCTATAAGACTGTTTAAACTCCACATTCACAAACCCCTTTGCACACAGGACGCAAATATTCATTCAAAGACCTTTTTTTTTTTTTTTTTTAACTCAGATTAGAAAACTGAGGGCCAGTTAGGAGTAGCTTGCTTCATGTGTAAGTCATGATTCTTTCTTGAGATTTCCAGACCCATTTCTATGTTTCTTTTTTCCTGTCCCTACTCCCTCATATATGTAAGGCCTTCATTTTCTATGGCCCCTGTCCATTCTCATACTAAGCAATAACAAAGAGACAAATACATTCAAGTCACACATAAATTGCTACCACCCCTTGGTCACCATCAAAGGAACAAATAAAGCCATGGTAGAATTTCAAATATATGCAGATGGATGAGAAGAAGCTACTTCTTGACCGGTGATAAAGAAAGTGATTATCAAGGGAAGGAAAACTTATGTGTGTCTTAAATCAGACTGTGTGGTTAGGTATGGTATCTTCCTCCCAAGGGCAGCTCTGAAAGCAGCCATCTTCTAGGGACAACTACCAACCATGCAACTTGATCTAAACCTTATTTTCTAAATCTTCAGGAATGGCTTTTCACTGCCTTGTGTGCAATTATTCTACTTCATCTTTCCCTCAAACAGCTATTTGAAATTACCAAGTTGTTCTCTTCCATTCCTCAAAAACACCTGGACCAATTTGTTGGGGTGAACCTGACAGTACTGACTGGCCGCATTCCAGGACCTCTCTGTAGGTGAATCAGACTTGACACGTGAAGCTCCACAGGGCTCATAGAAAGCTTTGATAAAATTACCTAAGAAGCTGGCTCTGACATCCCAGATGGCACCATTTTTGTGAGTTAGGGGATGTTAAGAAAATTATTGAGAACTTGGAAATAAAACTTAAGTACAACCACATGTCCATCTTTTCAATGTCACGCTGTCATTATCTAATCAGCCCACACAAGCATTATACAATCTTAGAAATATACACCTTTCTTACACTTACCATTTACTTTTGCCATAAGTCCACAATCTAAACTTAAACATTAATTGTAGAAGATAGAGAAGTTGAAAAAACACTTCAGTCTGCTAGAGATAACCACAAAAGTTATTATTTAAATCCTGTCAGATATTAACCAGTTGTACATCAAATTTTGCAAACATTGTACATCATTCCTTTCCTATATATATAAATCTCTTTGCTTGAAATGCTCTTTGAACGAGCTTTATGATTTTCATGGTCCCTTTATTAGTAAGTGTTCACTATACATTTTCACTGTATGTTCTCTATATATTTAGATGAGAGACAGGATTTTTTTCCTTGTGAACATGTACTTTGAGAGGGATCAGTGCTGTATTCCGCAGACCTTCACATATGCTCTGCACCAGACCTTCCTATGCTCTGCCACTTCTGAGAAATGAGAAATGGCAGAAAATTTAGGTTTCATCTAACCATTACACATGTGACCACCTGTTCCTTGATGCTTCCAGATACAATCTATATAATAGATCTAATTTTATTATACCCACTGCCTGGAAAAAAGTTAAATTAAAAAAAAAAAACAATTTTAAGACCAACTGGAAACCTCTCAGTTTAATTCTCATCCACTTTTTCTTCATCTGAGATCAATATATTCAACCAAAAATGATTTCTATGATCCTAATGATTGAGTGAGTCTCCTACCAACTCCTAGCCTAGGAGAGAAAAGCTCTGACTTCCAATCTACCAAATTCATCACTAGCATGACCCTGAAGTCAGTCTTTATCATTCCTCATGTCTTATCAGCAAATGAGGTGACTTAATCTTCATGGTTGGTTCTAAGATCCTTTAAAAAGAACTGTGTCTCTAAAAAGGGCAAAACTGGGGCGCCTGGGTGGCTCAGTTGGTTAAGTGACTGCCTTCAGCTGGGGTCATGATCCTGGAGTCCCAGGATGGAGTCCCACGTCAGGCTCCCAGCTCCATGGGGAATCTGCTTCTCCCTCTGACCTTCTCCCCTCTCATGCTCTCTCACACTCTCTCTCTCAAATAAATAAAATCTTTTTTTAAAATAAAAATAAAAATAAAAAGGGCAAAACTGAAGGAAAATGACATTGCATTATTTCAAACTCTCAGTCAGAAGTAGGGACACACAGCACATACAACTAATAAGCACCATCTATGGATTTGATGCTGGCAATCTGACTGTTAGTTCTCACACTTGGGTCATTTAATACGTGCCTACCTACAGCATATCCATAAGAATGGATATTTTCTCTTTAAAAATTGGCTTTAAATGGAAGTCAGCAGATGGTACCATACAGCAGTTCCATGATATGGTAACTGCTTAATTTTTTATCCCCTTTATAACCTCTTGATACTTTGTGACCTCTCTGAAACACCTTTCCTTGTTACAGAGTGACTCATTTTAGTTTATATAACAATTATGGGTTTGTTATGTTGCATAGCTCCAAACCAGCAATTTTATATTATGATGCTTTTGTCCTGGGTCTTCCCTTAACTAAAACTGCCTTATGTGACCAATAAGCAATACCAAGCTGACATTTCTGAGCCCAAGCAGCTAATCCTAGATTGTATTTACCTATTTTCAAATATTTGCACCATCTGTGATTCTATATTAGTTTTTTTGGATTCGCTGTTACAGCCGGAGGACTACAGCTCTGAGTAGGAATGAAGCAGCACTCCAAATGCGGAATGCAGCAGCACTCCAAATGCGGAATGCATTATAAACATGAGAAGAGAATTCAGCCATGGGATAGGGAAAGAAAAATAAAATTTTTCAGGCAAAGCAAGTGCATATTCAATTCTCCATCTTCAAAATGCAAACTCTGTTGATTTTCCTGTACTTGTAAGTAATATAAAAATGGATGCCATATATTTACTTAATTAACCCCTGATCCAGGGTTTCTGGGTGGCTCAGTGGGTTAAGCCTCTGCCTTCAGCTCAGGTCATGATCTCAGGGTCCTGGAATCGAGCCCCACATCGGGCTCTCTGCTCAGCAGGGAGCCTGCTTCCCCCTGTCTCTGACTGCCTCTCTGCCTACTTGTGATCTCTATCCATCAAATAAATAAAAATCTTAAAAATAATAATAATAACCCCTAATCCACGTTAGCTCTGGAGCCAGGATGCTTCTATGTAATACCCATATCAACAAAACTAGGGGTTTAATATGCTCTGAATTTTGGTTGAATTAATGGAGAAATGAGCTTTAAAGCTGATATTCCCAACATCTAGGAATCTCACCATCCTATCATCTAGGAATTCCCAACATCTAGGAATCTCACCATCAGCTTGATTTCCCATCATGTTGCCTCTGTTGGTATAATAGCCCAATACATATTGATAAAAAAAAGAGCAAATAAATAAATACACATTGCCATTTTTCAGCACCTCCTGGATAAAGAACCTATCTCACTGCTAATCATCAGAACACTTCCACAATGTAACCATCATCCCATTTCCAGGTGAAATATTAATTTCAGAGACAGACTGGGTAACTGTTCAAAGTAGTAAATAGAATTTAATCTGAGGCTAAATGAAGAGAAAGCCCTAGTTCTTTCCACTATAAAAAATTCTGTGTCCCTCAAAAATCCTTATTTATTTTGCATATAGAAGTTTCTCAGGTCTCGTATTGGATCTCAGTACTCTGACAAAATTATCACAGCTTCTAGAAATAGCCTTACCTTCCAAGAAACCTAGTGAATCAGAAACCTGTAATTTCTATTAACTTCTCAAAGAAGCACCATAATTCACTTACGTGCTTTCCAGAGTTCCTAAGTACACCCCCTCCTTCAGAAAGGAGTCATCCAGTCACTGGTCAGTTCACTACAGAATTATAATTTCAAATGCTGAGGGCAGAGATCAATGGGAGATCATTTATGCTGAAGGGAAGAGTTTAAGAATACCAACGTCTGCATGTATGATGGAAGGTGCTGGCGTGTCTTTCGAACAATGGCTCTCGGTTTACTTTCAAAATGGCTTTATGGCACTGAGGAGACTTCTTGTCATGGCAAGATGGAGAAGATACATACAGGGTTCTCTGAAGTTTTGTGGCCTGGTACTAGAAGTCTAAGGACCACTAGCCTAGAACCAAGGAGAAACCAAGCAACGTCAAGTGAGTTTTGGCTACAGATTCAAAAGTCTCAAGGACGATATTTTTTTTTAGGTTACTCTGCTGTTTGTGTCAACAGGCAGGTGTGTCACCAATGCACCCACAAAGGTGCTATAGCAACAGCTGAATCTGGCAGCAGGATACACAGCAAATGGCCATAAGTGAAGAGGCCCAGAATCAGGTACTGCCTCTTGATTCTAACCAACTGTGTGACCTGAGACAAGACACTTCGTCTCCCCATTGGCTATCTCCTGATCTGAAAGCAAAGACATAAGATGCAGCAATCAGAATACTTTCTCAAAATGCCATCAGCGTTTATGACTCGATGGCCATTTCAAGGAAGAGTCTGGAAAGGCAAGGCCACTGTGGACATCACAGTAGTTCAGATATCAGGGACTCAATCCTGGCCAGAGACCACTCTCAGAAATGTAGAGGTGGAAGGAAATGGATTTGGATTTGGACATGGCACAAGTGCAAGTGGAGACAGGGCAATCAAAATGACCATCCTGGAACATAAGAGACACTGACTCTGCAAGCAAAGAGACGTGTGTAAGGGATGGCGGATGCACAAGAAACTACCTGTGATGCCACTGTGGCACTAATGTTGGGTAAACCTCATTTCAGAACGATGAGAAGCATCCTCCATTAATGGGAACAAGGTGGACCTCTTTCATATCAACTCCAGGTTTAGTTCATACCCACTTACCCTGCCAGTATGACTGCCAAAAAGTGAAACACATATAGTTCCTAGGATCAGAGGAAAGGAATTAATTCTCTCACAATCCCTTCATGGTACTCTAGAAAAGAAACAAACAGTAAAATGTACAGTCTTTTCCCTTAAAAATGCCTAAAAGGTAGTGGAGTAGATAGACAATCTAGTCATTAAACTCACCCACGAGGAAATGTAAATTATATACTAATCTACCCAAACATTACCTAGTTCTACATCTGAGAAATTCATGAATATTATATTGCTCCTCTTGAAAAGATATATTTCTGACCTCTACTCAGAAGGTGTCTTGACTCCTAATCTTTGATTCGGTGTGTAGAAAAATCAGTGTGCAACTTTGTGAGACATTGATTTAAAAGGTCATAGAAAAAAAAGAGTTTCTGGTACTTGTTTCAAAACATGTGAAATGAAAAAAAAAAAAAATGCCATGTCTTGCATTCATTAGCTCATATTAAAACCCTTCCTGGAGGTAAGATGTGATTAAAGGAAGGAAGAATATCAACAGTTTTCACTTACTTGATTCCTTTTGCCAAAAGCAAACCCAAGTACCAATAACAGGAAAGACCTACAGCTAACCCGGTGCAAGCATTATTAATGCAACTTCAAGTGGTCTCTCTGGTCCATTATTTGAAAATAAATCGCAGGAGAGCCTGCCATTCAAGTTTTCAATTATAAAATTCGGGTTTGTCATATTGTTTTCAGAGAAGAGGCTTTCAGATGGTGTAAGAAATTGAATCTTCATTTAGATCTCAAAAAAGGGGTGAGAATACAGATAATAAAAATACCTTTTTCCCTCACTTTTTTCATTTGCTACCTTGTAACCTGATATGCAAGCTTTTGTACTGACCTCAGAAAATCAGTAAGTATGATAAATCGCGATAATATGAAAGTCAGATAATATTCAACTTGGCTGGAGAATATACAGCTTGGCTTGGCTCTCTCAGACATAGAGTCAGTTTTGATTATGCACTCAACTAACTCTTTTCAAATTTCAACTCAACATATCATCAGCTCCTATAAGCAAAGAATTTCTAAGTCAGTCCCTTCTCGAAACCAAACTTCCAGAAAGAGAATATTAAACCACAAACATTTCAAAGAAGATCTTAAGTCTTTCAGGAAAACAAGTTATCACCTAAAAATAGAAAAATCAGTCAGATTTTTATCAGTTGTTTTCCTCCTAATGCTCTATAATAATCCAACTCTAAAATACCGCATATATTGGGGCACCCGGGTGGCTCAGTCCTTAAGCACCTGCCTTTGGCTCAGGTCATGATCCCAGGGTGCTGGGATTGATCCCCACATCAGGCTCCCTGTTCAGTGGAAAGACTGCTTCTCCCTCTCCCACTCCCCCTGCTTGTGTTCCCTCTCTCGCTGTGTCTGTCAAATAAATAAAATCTTTAAAAATAAAATAGAATTTTATTAAATTTTAAAATAAGATACCCCATATATTTAGATCATAACTGTGTATATGTATGGTGTATGTTTGTTATGTATACACACCCATATATACGTATATAGACGTATATATATATACGTCTATATACATATATATTTTTTTTCAGCATTTCATTATGGAAATGGAAAATGGAAAACTGCCTTTTCAAAAACATGAAAAAATCTTCTCAGATACTCTAGAAACACAGTAGCAACAAGAATAAAAATACTGAATTCTATCTTCAGCCAGATGTTATGCAAGTCCGTTCACACAGACTGTCTCTAACTCTTACAACATTCTCCCCATCTTCTTCCTTTAAAGATGAAAGAATGATTTTAGAGGGATTTGTTTGCCCTAGATTGCGTAGTGAATGGTAGAAGAAAGATTCAATATGAAATCTGTTCTGACTCTCTTCCCAATCCTACATCATGTTGCCTCTCCCCAAAATATAATTAAATTTGAATATCACTTGGCAATTCCAAAAACACTGTAGAATATACTATTCTGGCTAATAGGATTAGCATATTATCTGAAAGTTGATTTAAAAGATTACTAATGTTTCAGAAACTTTTAAATTAACTAGCATGCCAACCTTGAAAAGAAAATGAAAATAATTTTTTATCATATGGAAGACATTATAAGGGGTACTGTTAACATCAATTACTGAACGGGACAGTTCAAAGTAAAATATTTTATCAGTTTCAGATAAAAGCAAATTTTCTGTGTTTAGCCTAGTGGTGAGTGTTATATTTACCATTACATAAAGTATGTCTGAAACCCTGAGGATTCAGGACAGCTCACCAAAAATGAATCCGTAAGAGAAGAGCTCGCTCTTCAGCAACCCCATCCTCCCCACTAAACCTACCTTCCACTTTACTTTATCATACTAGAAGTAACAAGCATTCCTTTTAGTTAATACATAATAAATGAGAAGAATTTCTAGCGAGGTTGGTGGGGGGGAGTGTACAGTTTAAAAGCCTTGGAGAAAGCCACTATTTTGTTTGCCCCTTCTGGGGACCTTTTAGAGGTCTTCAGATGGGATAAGCGTCCAACTTTCCTAGTTGATGCATGCCTCAGGTTATGCCCTCATTAGTCATCCCTCCTCATCCACGAGGGATATATTCCAAGACCCCCAGTGGATGCCTCAAACCTCTGACACTCTCGAATCCTATATATACTGTGTTTTTTCCTATATATACATAACTGTGATGAAGTTCAATTTGTAAATGAGGCACAGTCTGAGATTCACAAAAATAACTAACAAAATAGAACTACTATACTGTAATGAAACTTATGTGAATGTGAGCTCTCTTTTCATGATACTGTGCTCACCCTCTGAAGATGATGGGAACAATGTGAGAAGACAAAATGCCTGAGTGAGGAAAGGACGTGAGGTGAGTGATGGGGGACTGAGTGCGAGGCTATCCTAGTGACCTTCTGACACTACCTCTGACAGAGGATCATGTCTTTCTGGGATCTCAGCTGACAGTGGGGACCTGATATCAGGGAAAGCCAACAACGAATGGGGGTGGGGGGGCTACTGTATAATGTGGTGGTGAAACGTGAACCTGATTACAACACACGTAAAGTCACTCAGCAAGTATGAAACTATACGGAGGCAGTTTTGTACTTGGAATACCAAGTATGAAATACTAATTCAAATATTAAAGAGGATTTCAAATACCCCCTTTCTCTATGCTCATTACCTTAGGAAGTGGATTGCACTGAACACAATGCAACATATTCTGTGGCTAATTCACCTGTTTGTGAGAATTAGCCAAAGCTTACTTCCAGTTTGGCCCCTTACAGAGGTAGGAATGGTAAAGACGTGTGCTTTGACTATAAGAGACCTAATAGAGTATTTTGAAGTTTGCATGTTTGCCAAATCAGCCCTGACATCCAAACCAAAGAATATATATTATTAATATGTATGTGTCTATGCAACTACATATATAATCATACAAATGTGTACTGAACAGCGCAGTGTTTTCGTAAAATGTTAAAATAATATACCAGTTGCAGGTGGCTCAATAAGCCTCCCCCCACCTTTTTGTAGGTGCCTATTCTTAGCCTAGGGAATGAGAGCACACTATGAGACAGGCTTTATTCAAAAGCCTTCATATATTATTTCATTTAATTCTTACAACAAACATGTAAAGGATCTGTAGTCATCTCCATTCACAAATGAAATGTAGAAAATAAGTTATCCTGCCCAAGAAAGCAGTGATGACTGGTGGAGCTGGGATATAAACTTGAATCTGTGGTTTCCAGGGCATAACCCACAGATAATAGTAACTTTATGTAATCATAAATGATTCAATGAACCAAAATTTTAAAATAGCTTTCTTCTTTACTCAGGCTGGGTGAAATTTGGTTTCAATGTTTTGTTTCTAATGTAATGCACTTCATAAGATAATGCAGCATTAATATTTAATAATACAATTTTCTTTAACTTGTTTTTATATAGTTTAATTTTTCTTAAATGTGCGATTTGCTCAGTTCCTGAAATAAACAGAGAGTAGAAGCTTATAAGTAAGGATGCTTTGTGGTATGTTCTAAACTCAGTAGATAAAACATCATATATACATGTTATAAGATACACATTATGTAATAATAAAGGATAGTAGAAAATGCATAATACCTCCTAAGTCAAAAAGACTTCTACATAATGCCTTTATCCAATCTAAATTATCCTTTGTAAACCAAATCACAAACTTTCCCATCAATTAGACAGTATATACGTTATATTCAATAAAGAATAATAAAAAGTCTATTAAATTATTTTCAATAGGATTTCTAAAAGCTACTTTTGAAGTTCTGTGTTAAAAACAATAGTTTAGGGGCGCCTGGGTGGCTCAGTGGGTTAAAGCCTCTGCCTTCAACTCAGGTCATGATCCCAGGGTCCTGGGATCGAGCCCCACATCGGGCTCTCTGGGCAGTGGGGAGCCTGCTTCCCCTTCTCTCTCTCTCTGCCTGCCTCTCTGCCTACTTGTGATCTCTGTCTGTCAAATAAATAAATAAAATCTTTAAAAAAAAAAAAAAAACAATAGTTTATAGACCAAATTATGACATCTTTTTATTTTTGTCAGGGAAACATGGAAGAAAGACTGAATCCTAATTTCTGTATGGTAACATTTTGGGTTAATATTATCTAAAAGTGAAAAGTACAATACATATTTCACAAAAGGCATTTTGCATATTACATATTTAATTGCAGTTTTGACCATGAATTATTTCATCGAGAGACTGCTGCATACTGAACCATGAGAGATTGGTTTTCTACCAGAATGTGTTTTTTAGAGAGAAATGCGTAACTAATGATGTTTCTGCTGCCAAATTGTTGCTTATAAAAATATATTTTATAGTCATACTTCAAAAAGTAGGGTTATGGCTTTTCTTTTGTTTGCTTAGTTTTTTGTTTTGTTTGGGTTTTTTGTTTGTTTTGTTTTTGTTTTTTGCTGTTGTTGTTTTGTGTTTTAGTTTGTTTTGGTTCAGTTTTTTGGAGCTGAGAGGACCACCAAACATTTTAGGAAATATTTTTACCCATTGGATTCAGCAGAAGGGTGCCACCTGGTGGCAATGTGGGCAAACTCTAAACCAGGTCTAAGTATTAAAAATGAACTCATTTAAGAAACCTTGAAAGTCCCATCATTACCAAGATTTTTTTTCTTTTTGTAAAGTTCCTATGTACTTCTCAAGACCTACCTGGTTCTTTTTATATTATTTCCATCAATGGAAGAGATATTAAGTTAACTTCAAAATTTTCAAGAGCTATTATTTACATTTATAATCGAAGCTTTAAGCAAATTCGTTGTTTTATATTCAAAGTAAATCTGTACACACAGAATACTAGCAATTATTTTTCATTATGCTAGTAACAATGTGTTGAACTATAACTGGGTAGAAGTTAGAAGGTTGGGCTCTTCAATGACCATATTTTATTTAAGGTATTACAGACTGGGGTTAAGTCCTATCTCCACCACTTATGAAGACAAGTTTGATTAGTTTCTTTAAGCCTCTGTATTTTCTCATCTCTAAAATGGGAATAACCACACGTCTTAACTTGGAAAGTTTCTTTGAGGATGAAGTAGAAAAATGCATTTAATGAATGTTATCAGTCCAGAAGACAGTACTCTGCACATGGCAAGCATTCAGAAGTGATTTTTAAAAACAGTAAGTTGCAACTTGTCACTCAAGATTTTAGATCCCTCAATGTAAAGTGGGATTTTGATCATATTCAGAATGACTGTATCTACCCATATCAATTTATCTATCTAGATACTTTGTAAATGTGGAGCATTATGAAAACAACAAAAATAACTTTCATAAACATTTAATCATTGAAGCTTTGAAAGACTAGTAAAATGATAAAAAAAAATATTTCCAATGATTCAAAATGTTAATAAAAGTACACAGTCCCTGCTATTCCCGTTGCCGATTCTCTCTGGGTAAGAAGTGACTCGTCCTGGCACCAAATCCCAGAGGACAGTCACAGATGAAAGAAATAGAGGGGTCAAGCTCGCTAAAGGAACCTAACAACAACCAAACCACAGGATCCATAACCATCTCACCCAAAGGAAAGACCACAGTCTTCTACTGTGCTGTAGGTGGAAATAGGTGCTGATGGCCTCAGGACAAGGTGTTTTTGAGATTTCATAAAAAATTCTACTATGAAAAGCCAAAGACTTTTTTGGCAACATTTGTAAAGCTTAAATCACTCAAAATCAATACACAGTTAAGTGATTAGCTGGACTATGCCCCCTATTTAACCATCAAGTAGGACTTCATAAAGCTATATTTTTATTTAAAGTTGTGAATCTTTTTTTTTTTTTTTTTTTAAGAAATATAGCAAGCAGAAATATCATTCATGTCTATTTGGGGGGTATTATAACAAGTACCACATGAGAGTTGTATGACAATCACAGCATCAGACCACAATACATAATACTGTTAATCAAAACTTAGTACTCTTAGAGCAAGTAGTTTAAGCAATCACAGCAATCATCCACATTATCTGGTCATCATTTCATAGGTCAAGCTTCAGACAAAGAACATGCTAAATAAAAGGTATTTTCTAGGAGTGCTTGGAAAATCTTCAATGGGATGCTGCCACGCATATTTCACTCTGCTTTCCTTCCCCTAGCAAAATCAATCTCTTTCATTTTAATTTTAGCATAATATGCATACCATTGACATTTTAAAATCATGTAAATGTTCAGAAAGTCACTTTAAAAACTCAATTAAAACAAGAGTTCTGCAAATGGCCACTCCCTGAATATCTGAAGTGGCCATAAACCAAAATGCATGCTCACAAGAAAAAAGGATTCAAGCTTGACTCTCTCTCTTCAGATGAATTTTAAGTACCCGATTAGTCCTGACAAAAGGCTTTACTGTGCATAGGCGGCTTGTCCACTGTTTACATATGTATTTTCAGTTCTGTGTGCTCTGCTCTGCTTCTGCCTCCCCACCTCCACTGGTACTGAGCAGTTTGCAGCACCTCAAGTAACCAGCTGGTGTCACAGGGTAGTGAGCACAGATTTCATGTGGGGACTCTCACCTGACTAATCATTCTTATTGGAAGCAGCATTCCAAGAGCAGTAGAGAGGCTCCGTGGCTTGTTAATGAAATTTAAGAGCTGTCAGCTTGAAAGAGGATGTTAAATCCATGCTCCTCTCCTAAAATTATTTTTATAATCTGCTAACCAGTTGCTACCTTGTGGTGTGTGTTGGAGGGAGCAGAGGAAAAAGATGCAAGGGAAAGGGACACATAAGACCGCATAAATGTTGTAGTATTTTCATATGTATCTCTGGGTGGGGAGTAAAGCGACTAGTTGAAGAAAACAACCTGCTTTGTAAAAACTGCAACATCCACTCCAGTAAATGGAGAGGGAGCTTTAAGACATTGAGCAATCCTCACCACCTGTGTGAAACATATGTGAGGGAAACGAGGAGGAAAGAGAAGAGGAGAAGAAAGAGACCACAAGCCAGGAGAGATGACCAAGACTAGAATATTAATAACAGCAGCCCTGGCATGTCCTCCTCCGCCTCATCACCACTCGGGCGATTTGGACAGCTTCCCTTCACTTGCTCCTCAGTGCTTAGACTATGTGAAAAGCGGAGCCGCTACCGGAACCTTCACCCCACTTCTAGCAAAGAGCTAGGAGAGTCTCTGACCGAATTGCACTGGGCGGCCTTCAACAGTGCACTCCGGGGGCCAAGGGTACTCGGGTGCCTCTGTAGTTATCCACTGACCTAACTGTTGCCCTCTCGGCTCAGAGTCCCTGACTGATGAAAACGTGACAACACCTGCAGCCTCCTCCTCACAGCCCCCTCCTCTATGCCAGGGCACTTCAGCACTCCCGACCCCTACAACTTTGGGAAAAAGCAACACCGAACTCCCGAGTCACCCCCAATCCAGGGACAGAGACGAGATGAAGATCCACGGTATGGTTATGCTACAAATCTCTAAACAGCAAAACAAAAAAGGGGATGGCCGGTGCGGAAAGACGGAAAAGGTACAGAAATAACCCTCAGCCAGTACAGGGCACCCCATCTCTGCAGACACAACACATCTGGCCCCAACAAATCACTAAAGCCAGTACCTTGCCAGCTTCCCATAATAATGCCTTTTTACTCCCAAGCTCCGCTCGACTCAGCAGACCACAGACGCAGGGTACACCACAGACGCAGGGTACACCTCATTCCCTCTTTTAGCGCCCCCCACCTCGCCCCGTCCCAGTCTCCTCAAAAGAAAAAAGAAAGGAAAAACTCTGCCGGCCTAAAGGTCATTTTCCTTAGTGGGGTAGCTTTGGCCAGCGCTCGCTCGTTTCAGCTGCGTTTAGACCGGCTCTAACCCTGCAAGTGGACGCCTCCAGGAGCGCAGTATTTCCTCCAACATGCGTTAATTTCAGCCAAGAGGCCCCCACTCTGTGGCCCTGGCCGCCTCTCCCTTCCTCCGTGGCCCGCCCGCCAGGGCTCCCGGGCCAACCCCAGCCTTTACCTCTCTCCCCCCTTCCCCGCTGCTCTCCACCGTGCGCATCCTCTCGCCCGGCCCCAGAGCGCGCTCGGATGCTCTAACTTCCTGCGGAGTCCATGGATCAGCGGAGGAGAGCCTGGAACTGGGGCGGAGGGGAGGGTGGGGAGAGGGAGGCGTGGGAAGCACGGACTGGAGCCACCCTTCCCGGGAGGGCCTGGCCGCAGCTGCCAACTCTCACCTGGTCCGCCGGCTGCGCCTGGCTCGCCCTGGCCCCCGGGGTGGGCTGCTGCTCCTGCTTCATGGCTGTCATCGCCGGCGGCCCGCGTTGGCGCTCACTTCCTCGCGGGCACTTCAGACTCGGGGACTGTCACTTGGCAGCGATCGCATGTCACAGGAGCCCGACGCTCTTCGAATTGGCAGAAGGGAAAGCGGCAGCGACAGGGTGGGGGGAGGGGAGCGACAGGGAGGAGAAGAAGAGAGGCACCAAGCAGGCTCCCCCTTGCAAGATCCCTCCTTCGGCTACCGCAGACCCTCGAACTCCCCACTCCCCCCGCCCCCCACCACCCCAAAGCGTAGAGAGCCTCGGAGATCTAACACGACCAAGTGGCAACTTAGTGGAGCAGAGAGAGGCACCTGACCGCGCTCGAGCGACGTCTCACAGCGCCAGAGGAGCCCGGCTAGCATTCTACCGCAGTCCGCGCCCCCTGCCCGCCCCCGGGGGCTCCCAGCGCAGAGCTCAGTGCGCCAGGTGGAGCAGCCGGGCGCCGCGCTCCAGCATCTCCCAAGCAACCGCAACGCGGGAGAGAGCCCTGCGCGTGGCGAGCTCCTCACACGCGCGGCCAAGGCTGTTGGGCTCTGCTGGCCCCCTTACCCCCCAACCCCCGCCCCCCGCGGGCTCCTGCTAAAACCCGGAGAAGCGGAGCGCGCCCGTGCAAGGCCCTCGGTGGCTCTATCGCTGCCACTGGGCATGCTCCAGCGCTCGGAGAAGACGGGGGTTAGCTGGGGTCTAAGGTCCCACAGCCCCACTGGGGTTGCCAACACTTGCCAGGACCCAAGTGGTGGTCCCAGGTTATGGCCCGAGGCTCTGCGTTTCTCGATTTGTGGCAATGGACAGCCTTATCCTTTAGCCTCCAGCCTGGATCCCGCCCCCCCCCCCCCAGCTGCTAGTGTAATTCTGAAAGGTAGATTACAAACAATAATAACTAATGATGATATTCTACTACCTCCCCCCCCCTTTTTTCTAGAACACTCAGATAAAAGTCTTCAAATTTTAAATTCCTTCTCCAACCTTCCCTTGGCTTAACACAAACCTCTCCCCTTCAAAGTTTTCTGAGCACCTACCATGTGTCAAACACACTGTTTGGAGGGATTGCAAGGAAAAGAGATTAAAATACCTAGACAAATTTAACAAACTCCCTGCCTACAAGGAGTGTACCTGATACTGTGGGCACTGGGGGATAGGAATCAAAGAGTCAATTTAACTCTTGGGAAGGTGAATTCCTGTGGGTAGGTATAACACAAAGTCCACCGGTTTCATCTAGAAAGATTACTACTTTTCCCTGTTGCTAGAAAGGGCCTACCCAAAGCAGATGGGCAAACAAGCAGTCCCCAGTCTCAGGCACAGGTGTTTGGAGATTGCTTACCAGAGAAAAGGTTGGAGGGATTTAAATATCCAGATGTTCCTACACTCAGCCCCAGCATTGTGACTATGTTCCAGTGGTAAGGGACTGAGCATATGGTAGCCAGTAGCTTGGAGTATGCTTTTATTGGCTAAGCCTGGCTCCCCCACCCTTGTCTGAATTATTCAGTCCATGAACTATGCACTTCCTAGAGACAGGCTATCTTAGGATATTAGGAGTTGTGCTCCTGCCTATTAGTGAATCCTCACATTTGTCCTAAATATTGTGACAACAGTTCCTTTAAAATAGATTAAATAAAAAAACAACAACAACAAAACCAGTGATCTCTAGATTTGATTAAATTAGAAAATAAAAATATGAGTTTTTTCTTCAGGAAGGTATGATTTAGGTGATGAAAGCTTATTTTTTCAAAAATAAGAGGTCCAGTGATATTGAGTGACTTCTAACAGTGTGTTGGTCTAACAGAAGTAAGTCGAGAGGAATAACTTCACTATTTGTAAAAATATAAAGCAAATTTTCAAAATGAAACATGGCGGGAGGGTGTGCCTGCGTGGTTCAGTCCTTAAGTGTGGGACTCTTGATTTCAGCTTAAGTCAAGATCTCAGGGTCCAGAGATCAAGCTCTAGTCCATCCAGGCTCAGTGGAGAGTCTGCTTCAGATTCTCTTTTTCCTACTGCCCCTCTTTCCCCAACCCCCACTGCTGTCTGGCCCACTGGGTGCTTGTGCCTCCCCCCCAATAAAATAAATAAATCTTTTAAAAAATGAAACATGGGCATAATAGCTACTGAGTACTTTACCAGGTAAACATGGAAATCTCTATTTTCCCCATTCCTGCCCTCCCCAGGGAGAAAGGGGTCTCCATTATTCCAAAAATGCTTCTGTCCTTGTATCTTGCTCTTCTGTTTATCATTTTAGTACATTCATCCTTTGAATGATCCTTTGAATGTGTTTCCATTTTGGACAACTGATTTGACTTGAAAGTTTATGTGCAGAGATTTCTGTTGACATAGGACATGCATAGATGAGGGAATTATTCTCAGCCTATTTGGTTGAAGTCAACTGTCCAACTCACATGCTTTCTCAGTATTCTTTTTAAACTCCACTTTGTGGTTACAAAGATGTAAGTTGTATACGTTTCATGTATAATGTATATATGTATCATTTTTTTAAAGGGAAGTGTCTTTGATTTGAGTCCATCTTTTTGCATGGGTTATTTTGTCTGAGCTGAAAGCATTATTTTATATCTGTTGGGGTCTAAGTTAAGGACATTAATTAAAACTTAACCACATGTAACTTACAACTTAAACACTATTTTTTGAAATGTGGTGCACTGGAATTACAATGTAGGATTTTCTACTTCATTTCTTATTGAAGAAAAATGTTAATGTCCAAGAAGAAAAAAATAAGGAATACCTTACATTCCAAGAGAGAATGTCTGCAGCTCAGCTGTCTATAACTTCTGATAATAGGTTGTTATTAAAAAAAAAAAAAAAATTGTAATCAAACATCTGCAAAATAATCTATTTGAGTAGATATAACCCTAGTGCTGTGTGGACAAGAGGACATGTACCAGCCTACATGTCAGCAGAATGGGCTTCTGCCTTAGCTCCGTTACCTCATGGAGGTATGGCCAAGAATGAAGTCACTTAGCTCCAGCCTCTGCTTCCTTATGAGGTAAAACTAAACATTTTAGATTAGATGACCAAGAAGATCCTTTTTTTCTCTAAAATTCTATAATTAAATCTTAATTTTGTGAATCAAAAGACTATCATCTGAAATAATAAATTACTTACACATGTTCAGATTTTAGTGGGAGTCAGGTGCTTAGAAAAATACAAAAATTCAATAGATAAGGATTCTTCATGAAGTGACAGAATTAATATCCACCAAACTTCCCCCACACTCTCTAGTTATACATAAATCCATAGTAACAATTCTTTCCTTGATAATACTTTTAAAATTCAGAAACTTGAGTATCTCCCTACAGTGTATTATTTCTGAAAATTAAAGATTTAAAGAATGTTGTAAAAATTAACAGAATATTTTTTGAGTACTTTTCCTCGTATGTTTGATGAACTAACTCATGGACAGCCATTAAACTTAAAATACTGATACAATGGGAAAGGAGGTTTTCCTAGTTTTTATGGAATGGAGTTTCTCATAACTGCAAAAGACCTAGAGAGATTGCCCAGAATTCCCTCTATTTTAGGTTATAAATTTCTTACCTTTGCAACATATTCAGGAAGATTTCTAGGATTTCCAGGATTTAGACTTCATCACTTCCTTCTGAAATTTTTCATTGACTCAAATCCTAGTTTCAGGTTCCCATGCAGATATAACCCACTGTGTGGGATCCTCAACATACTATAGGAATTTCCAAAGTCCCTTAAAAATTTTCTTGCACAAAATACTGTGAACATCTATAATGTCTTTCACTGATATTTGATTCTTTTAAAGAGAAATGCCAATTCAGTACATTTCATTTTACCTAGAATTATTGACATGAATAATTGAGGACTGGTGATGAAAGTTAGATAATAATTAAATTTATTCAAGATAATCATGAAAATGTTTAAGCATAAGTGGCAAACAGGATGTTCCAGAAATATTTAAGTCATGCATGTTGTATTCAGTCTTCCATATCAAATAGGAGACCCAGGACCCCCAAATCCCAAATTTACTTTAACAACCGTCAGTAACAAGGCCTAGCTAAACTCTGATATATTAGAGAAAGAGAAAAGCCCCTTGAGAGTCTGAGAGCAGGGTAGCCTTTAGAGATAAATCCTCCAGTTTCAGATGAATCAGATAAGGTAAATAGAACTGTGTAAGCAGCTAGCGCCCTGGAGTCTCTCCTTACCTTTCCCTCTCTCCTCCGGAGGTAATTCTGCAGTGTCATGTAAAGGCCACCTTGATGGGGATTTCCCTAGCATTAGCCAGTCCTCTATTGAGTGTCCTTAATGAGCACAGCATCAGGAAGACAGAGTTCATGAGCTGTGCCTTCAGAGACCTGGCCTGAAATGTGTCCAATTAGCTTTTCACAGATCAAGAAATAGCTTTAGTTCACATCTTCTGCTATCATTTGCTTTCGATTGATCAATCACCTCTACTCACCTCAACCAGCTTCTTGAATTTCCCAAAGTGCACATCATGTCATTGGGCAGAAAACCAGTATGTTGAGCAATCCTCAGAAACAAGCTGTATTTTAGAAGCTCTAACTAGTAAACTATCTCAAAAAATTATTTTAAAAAGAACAAATAAAAAAGGAAGAAAAAGAAGGAAAGGCACTGCATAGTTAAGTGATAACTGGGTACACTACTCATACTGTTCAGACATTCTCGTGGCATTAATTTAACTAAACTTTTTGTGAGTCTCCAGGACAGGAAGACTTTCCTGTTGTAAAAATTCATAGCCCAATTATGATCTCTGGTGGAAGCAGACAGAGTTGCACTATCCTGAGAGCCATTCTTGTTGCTCACTGGAGACCTGAAGATATTGACAAACGCTCACTCACACAGAGACCCGGGGCTATAGAGTCTGCTTAGTTGTTATAATAACACATCTCCCATCTTCTTTAACCAAACAGCTCTTCTAAGATTATATAATGGTATTAAGGCAGGAAAACAATGCATATGATTTTTCTGTGTAATGTTTTCGCTCCATATATGTAGCTGCATCAACAGCAAACAACTGGAGAATGTGTGAAATTTACCTGTTGTCCTTGTTTTTACCCACTAGATGCTTGACAAGGGGACTGTGTTTGATTTTTTTAAGAGTATTATTTAATGAATTAGTTATGTTTGTATAGTAAAAAAAAAATAAAAATTTAAAAAGACCCTTTTTGGCTGATTTAGTAGTCATTTTTTTGGTCTGATTTTCACATTTCTTTAGAAATAAAGTAAGGTTTTCCAAATCAGATTCTGTCTGCAAATGACAGAAAGGTTGTCAGATGTGGAAGAGTATTTAGAAACACAGACATAAACATTTTCTCTTTTCAGGTAGTAAGTTGGCCTTTGATGAATAAATTTCCCTGAACTTGGTATTTCTCGTTTTCATGACTAAGACTAAATATTCTAATGATTTAAAACACCTCTTTATTTTTGTCCTTGGAAAATACATTATTACTGAGATGTCTCTTACACTCAGATTTCATAATAGTTAACTGATTTTTTTCCCTCATGTAATTCCCACAACAGCACAAAGCACATTGCTCATTCAGGGAAATCTTTCATGAGTTGAGAAAGAAAATGCTACTGTGAAATCTTGAATAATTTCTGGAGGGAAGGGAAGGGAGAATTTCCATCTTTTGTAAAGATTTTGCAATGATCAATTTATTCTTAAGGAATTAGTACTAGATTCAGACTCCCCATGAACTCTCCTTTTGGAAACAAGAGATAGTCTAGGATAGAGGTGAACCAGCTCCAGAACATCCACTGACATTAAAGGGCCCCTGGTATTTTTTTCCACTAATTGACTCTCTAGCACTCAGAAGTATTCTTCTACCATCTTAAAAAAAAAAAAAAAAAAAAAAAAAAAAAAAAAAAATATTGAGGCCAAGTCCTTGGATTCACAGCTAGTCCTTTTACCACACGGAGTCATCTGTTTAGATTATACAAATATAGTTTCAGGACATCTTGGGATGTGACCTCTATTGAAATGAGGCACATTAAGATACATCTCTCATTACTGAACACTGTTTAACCTATTAGCCTAGATGGGTTGTTTGCTACCAGTATAGATCACTTCTTATACTCTTATATTCTCCTATCTCTCATCCACCAATATCATTTTGGGAGAATAACTATCTTATACATCTAATATTTTCTAAAGTCATAATTTCATTCAAATCAGAGAAAGAGGAGAAAGAGATTAAAGAGAAGTAGAAGGAGAAAAAGAGAAAAAAAAGCCAGGAGAATGCATTCTGAAGCTGTTAGAGATATGAGAGTATATTAAGCCTTTTATATTTTTACTCATGCTCTCACATGAAGACTAGAAAAACTGTAATTCCTATTGGTTAGATCCTACATGTTGCTCCTGCCATTAGCTATATTCTATGTATTCATAAAATTTTAGAAAGCATAGTCCAAATTTTAATTTTCTTATTTATCTCTAGGTGATTTATATTTGATGTTTTCAATCAATATCAGGCCTACATTTTCTTGTGATATTTTATCATTTTTTGCACTTTATAGTTGATTGCAAGCACTAGTGGAGGAGGTATAGAGAATCTATAACAAATAGAACAGTTTATACAAATCAATGACTATAGAAATGCCCTTTAATTAGCTATTTTACTGAACCAACAGTGTCTGTATGAGTGTTTAATCCAATTGATAGGACATCAAAGTTGACTCACAGATGGATGAGAAGCTCTCTTCCATGGTCCACTATTACCACCTGTGGAGAAGCCGTCCACTCCTTCTTCCATCTTCCCAAATGTGACTGATCTGTTGGGACCCAACTCTGCTCCCATCACCCCCTAACTCAAGCTCACAGAGATTTTCTTCATTCAGTGTTCTCACAGTGTAAAAGTCACCACACAGTTTATGCTGCTTTCTGGACTGGTTTGTGCAGCATTCTAATTATCACAAATAACTTCTCTTTTCCTCCCAAACAGTACATTCTTGGGGAGAACAACACTTGGGGACGTACGGTCAGTTGGGGTTGTGGGTAAGGGTCTATATCAGTCTTCTTGCTTAAGTAGAGATCTTGGAGGATATACATGTACTTTAAGAAAAATTCTTCTCCTCCTCCCTGAATATTAAGCTCTGTCAGAAACCTTCATGCACTTGTTTTGTTTTGTTTTGTTTTCATTTATTGAACAGGGTCACCCAAGGGAAATATTTTTTCTCTCTATTGTCTATTGTTCACCTTTATTATGACTTGTAGAAATTATATGATCTTGATGCTGGGTATGAGTAAAGGCCCACAAGTTATTGCTTGATTGCAAAACATTAAGTAAAAGCCAGATAAATTTGGAATTTTCCACACTAATGAGCAGATACCACTTGTTATAAAATACTAAGCCTCCAATGCTGTGAACTCAAAGGACAAAATGAATCTGGAGATAACAGCTATATTGTCACTGTCACTCCTAATGTATTCTTTGCCCCCTAATGTTATTATTATAAAATATTATATTATAAAATATTATACTCCTTGAGAAAGGAGGAGCTATACTGAGTAAAATATTTAACTGGATTAATGAAGTGTTTAGTTAATGTTTTATTTTAAATATAGCTTAAGTTTCTATAGTCTGCCTATATAATGCCAAAAATTATTACAAGTTCAATAGAATCTTCCAGAATTATGCCCAATGTTAGTACATAATTATTTTTGCCTTGCAGTCTCTACGTACATTTTAAGCAAATTTATTTATCTAATCTACTAGCCCCCGGACCATATTTTTAAAATAAGGTGAGAGGAATTGTCATTAGATGGGATACACAATACCGAGAAAGGAAAATATATAATCTTAGAGAAAAAAAGAAAAAAGAATTGGACCTTCCACTTAAAGTAACAGAACAGCTCAGTACCACGTAGTGTGGGGAGGGAAAGAGAGGCAACTATCACTAAGAAGCTCAGTAGGATCTTAGAGTATAACCATATTACAGCATAGTAAAGTTGATGTTGGAAATGAGTACTTTAGAGAAAGTAAAATCAGGCTAGGCACACTTTCTTTAAAAGACAGGGTTATTTTGAGAAGATGAACTGCAGTGATGCCAGCATGGGTTTAGGCTAAATAGAAAACTAGGTATCAAAACCAAAAGCACAACATTTACAACAAATCTAGATAGCAAGATATCTCTCCAAATTTCTAAATACCAGAAACCACACTGCTTGAATGTCTATGGTATCTAATAGGACAAAACAAAGAAAAGTTGTGGAACAAATGACCAACTTGATAATCCCAAAACATTAAGAAAACCCCAAAATTGTCAACAGATAGTCACTAGAAAGCACAGTGGATCAATTTAAGAACATCCAATAGAACTAGAAGATTTCTGTGCATTCCCACAGTGAGTAAAAGGGACCCTGTTGGGAGATTTCCCCTTGAGCTCTCACAGTTCTCCGAGTCTTATTACCAAGAAATAGTCTTTTGTTCTAGAATATCATTTGAAGAATATCTTTATAGAAATTATCCTGGAAAGGGGAGTAGTGTTTCCCTCTGGAGCAAAATACAAGTTTGTTTAGAGTCCTGCAAGATAAATATCGTTTCCTCTACATGGCAAGAAGTAGGCATGCTTTCTCTCCAGTATAAAAGGGATAATGTCTCCTTCTAAAACCAAGAGAAGGCACGCTACTGTCCACTATAAAAGATTTGGGTTTCTTTGGCTTCTTCTATACTGCTACCCTCTGTACAAGCAGGTATCTATCTGGTTCCAATCATTCATCTCCATGGGACTTGGGGACAAGAAGAGCATACAAAAATATGCTGATGTTCATAATATTTGCTGTACCATAGGTAATAAAGTTCTCTGTGTCTGACTCAAGATTCTTATGTCTTGAAAATGTCCATAAAACTGGATGACTAACTTGTTTGCTTGCAAGTTATACAAAATCTCTGTTCATAATAGGCTGATGTCAAAATCTAAGGTAGCTGGAGAAATACAGATCCTATGAACCCTTAAAACTGACATGCCAGGGGCACCTGGGTGGCTCAGTCATTGAGCATCTGCCTTTGGTTGGGGTCATGATCCCAGGGTCCTGGGATGGAGCCCCATGCAGGGCTCCCTGCTCAGTGGGAACCCTGTTTCTCTCTCTCCCACTCACACTACGTGTGTTCCCTTTCTCTCTATGTCTCTGTCAAATAAATTTTTAAGAAATCTTTTAAAAAATAAAATATTAAAACAAACAAACAAACAAAAAACTGACATGCCAGGCTTCTTCCCAACATAGAACCCAAAACTAGGAAAAACTATTGGAAGTGGAATCAGATTTGAGCAGAACAGAAATAACAGAGATAAAGAGAAAATCCAGCCAAAAGGTAAACAGACCCAGGCAATCTAAGATCACAAGCCATCATGTATTTTTACATACTACATAAAAACAAAAAAATAAAGGTCTCTTTGAAGTTAGAGAGCCAATCTGAACTTTTAACTATTTAAAGTTCAGGAAAACTAAATTCACATAAAAATGATCAACAGAAAACTATTATGGTCAAATCCCATGAAAAGTTTCACCTTGACAACAAAGCTATTGGAAGAAATAAAAAGGATAATAGCCCTACAGATAAGGGACTGGCAAATTACAGTCTACAGGCCAAACCTAGCCCTCTTCCCATCTTTATGAATAAAGTTTTCTTGGAACGCAGTCACAGTCACTTATTTGCATATTGCCTAAGACTGTTTTCATGCTACAGTGGCAGTCTTAAGTGTTTGTGACAGAAAACATATGGCCTGCAAAGTATAAAATATTTACTCCCTTGCACCTTACAGGAAGTTTGCCAACTTCTGCTATTGACAAAGAAAGCTTGCCAAAAAAGTCATGCTCAAAAATTTTTCAAAACTGCAACATAACTATTTCAAAATGAGCTAAGAAACATTTAAAACAAAGTATACAATATAGGAGAGAATAAATTAATCAGAATTAGAAAAAAATAGAAATAAACAGGAGATAGTACTCAAAGAATCAGAAATAAAAGAAATATCATATTAGAAATAGAAACTAATCTAGGAGGTATATCAGAGCAAATAAGCACAACAAATGATACTAAGAGAAACCAAGGTGGGAAGGAAAAACAAACAAACAAACATGTTAGCCAAAAGCACATGAAAAAAGACACTCAAGAGAATACAACAAATGTTATAGATGGCAAAGAAGATCCAACATATGGATTAGGGGAGTTCTGAGTGGAACAACAAATCAAAGCAAGGTGGGAGTGGGGGTGGGGACAAATACTAAGAAATTTAATTCAAAAGAATGATCCTGATGAAAAATCATACAGTATACCTGAGATCAGCAGAGCACAACCAACACCAAGTAAAATTAAGAGATCTTAAAAAAAAAAAAAAAAAGAAAGAAAGAAAGAAAGAAAGAAAAAAGAAAAAATATTTGGGCACTTAGACATAAGTAACATTTAACTTAAAGAGTAACTAATGTTATATTATCAGACTTTTCTCCAGCAACATTTTATCTTCAGGGGAAAAATGAAGTTATATATAACATAGTCAAAAAAATAAAATGTGGGCCAGGGATTTTATGTATTTATATATGTTTGTATTTTTTTAAGATGTTATTTATTTATTTAAGAGAGAGTGAGAGCAAGCACAAGCAGGGGAAGGGGCAGAAGAGGGAGAGGCAGACTCCCAGCTAAGCAGGGAGCCCTAAGACAAGGGGCTGGATTCCAGGACCCTGAGATCCTGACTTGAGCGGCAAGTAGATGCGTAACCGACTAAGCCACCCAGAAGCCCTTATATGTTTGTATCTCTGAGATTTAAAATTTTGATGTGGGGAACAGAGGCAGAAGAAAAGTTATTAAATTTCCTTACCCACTGATAAGACCTTGAAACAGAGTGACATTCCTCTAGGGACTCAACTACCTCCCCTTTAGGCTTTGCTAAGGGCAAAGGGTAATCCTAGCCTGACGGACCGCTATCCCCAACCAGGATCCCGTTAGGTCTACTTTAGCAATTCCTTTGGAAACTTCCTTTATCTCTAAACCTTCCAAGATACATGCTGACAATCATTCCCAAGCATATGGGCCACTGATATGCATCTAAAGGGTCTCACGACAAAGGTTTTATTACCGGTAATGAATAACCTTTTTCCCAACAACAGCTAGCCCCTCAAGGTCCTGGAAACCTTGCTTCCAAAATTCCTTAGAGACTTATGCCATCCCTGACCCCCTCCTAACTTGCAAGTATATAATGGGCCACTCCTCACAGCCCCAGAACAGCGGATCTCTCTGTCCACTAGTCCTGTCATTGAGTTTTAAGAAACCACCATCTTGCCCCAAAGATGTCTCAAGAATTCTTTCTTGGTCATCGGCTGCAGACCTCACCCCACCGAACCTCACTTATATGCTAAAACTTCATCAATTTGAAACTCTTATCTAACTCTTCTTCCCTCCTCTGCCCTTTACAATGGTGAAGTCTGCATTACTGAGACTGCTCTCTACTCCTTTAAATGCCTCTCCCTTTGCTCCTCCATAGGCATTTCCTCTTGCATATCTAACCACACCTGTTTCTCCAAGCACCTAGACGAACACAGTCTAGCAATAATGACCAACCTACTTGCAATCAACTGCCAAATAAAACACAAAGTGTCCATTTAATTTTGAATTCCAGATAAGTGGACAAATTTTTAGTGTAAGTTGTCTACGGTGGACTTTTGGGGTTATACTTATACTAAAATGTATGTCATTTATTTGAAGTTGAAATTTAACTGGGTGTCCTGTATTTTTATTTGTTAATTCTAGCAACCCTAGTAGCCATGATTATCACTTACACTCAGATTATGGTCCTAAAGGAAACCAGTGCTTCTTGGAGAAATGAATCTGTGTCTGGAATGAAAAATGTACCAGACCATTTGGAATATTTTGACAAACTAGTATGGAAGCCATCAAATAATACTAGGATAATATTAAAAGGCCACCCTGAAAAAGTTCTATCTCTCCAAAGAAAAATTTGAACTTTGATAAGGATAGCGATGATAGTTGATGGGAATCCATCAGGTATGTTTAAGTCCCAGTTTGTCCCCTCCTGAGCATGACTGGGAACCAACTTATCATGAGAACTAGGTAAAGAAGAAAACAGAACACTGATCCTGCCCTTTTTGGGAACTGCATGATTGAGTAATCAAATTGTAGATGAGAGGATGCATCTTCTTCTAAATAAAATTATTCAAGCAAATGGATAAAAATAATGGATATAATTATTATATTACCATGCATATTACCATTTTGGAAGCTCCAATAAAATAACGAACTGACACATTAGGCATCAGTGTGTCTCCTGATAAAAGAACAGAACACTACCTATAGTCCTGCCAAACACTTCAAAAAAAAAAAAAAACAAAAAAAAACCACACCCAAAAATGGGTCCACTCCCATTTGCAGGAAATACAATGAAGAGAACAGGCACAATTATCAACTCTACCATGGGGCAAACTCTGTAAGGCAAGTGGCTCAAGTTCATCAACAGACAAATTTTAAGGAAGAGCAAAGAGCTCCGTGGGGGGTTGGGGGAAGGGATGACTTCATTAAAATGAAGTTACATATCAACCGGAAAATTGATGACTAAGCCGTAGTGCATCCGGATACACACTCGAGTGATAAACCATCATGAAATACAAGGAAATGATTACTATAAATATCAGGACAGTGTTTACTTTAGGAGGGAGGGAGGACAGGGCATATGGAGAGGCCTAAGTAGCTAGGAATGTTTTCTTCTTTGACTTGGGTGGTGGCTCAAATGGTATCTGCTTTAATAATAATTATGTGTGAGTTCCTGTATCTGTGTTTTATTGTTACATAAAAGCTTAAAAAGTGCCTAATAGAGTTCTTGGCTCCTAGTAAACACTCAATAAAGGGTGGCTATTAAAAACTATAAAGATAAGGACTGCGTTTAGAACAATTCCTTCCATATTGTTTCTGTAAAGTGACATAAACCTCCAGCTCTCAAGGTCATGCTCTCTCTCTCTCCAATGTATGTAGAGCTACAAAATTGCTCCTGCCTTTCCAAAATGTGTTTGTGGCTTCAAAAGTGGAAAGCTAACCTTGTTTATGCAAACACCAAGACAGGCAGGAGGTTGTAAGGCGAAATGCACTTACGTTTTGCTGGGGATCTCCTCTGGGATCTTCATTGCAAGACCATTAAGTCACTTGCATCCTGTTAAACACCAAAGCAACTTAGGCTGCACTTGACACCATGGAGAAAACTGTAGATTGTGATCTACTTGTTCAATTCCAAGTTTATGTGGAAAAAGCTGAGTCTCAGCCCGAGCCCACTCTCTCTTATTGACTGCAGAACTACACAGGGTGTGTGATGTACAGAACAACTCGTGCTCTTCTTAGCAGGATTTGTGGCTTCAGATGGCCATGCCTCTTGCCTTCCCAGACTCAGTGACATGCTTGTTTGAAGGGCTGTAGTCTTTGGTCTGCAATTGCCTGGCTATAAACAGGTGTACAGTTGCTATTCAAGCTGCGCTTCAATTAGTATAAGAAAGATGCCTTCTCCCTTTCGTCCATGCTTCTTTCTTATGTAGCACCTGCCTTGGCACTATCTCTGCCCACACTGCCAGATCTTGGCACAGGGGGCTGTGTCTGAGGGTCCAAATGGGGTTCTTCCATCTGCCAAGAAGTGTTAAAATTGTGAATGTGCACATCCCTGAAAAGATACCCTCTCCAAATGCACATTTTCTCCACCTAAAAACATTTGCAAATTCATTTAGACTCTTCCAAGAAGCCATCCCTGCCCACTCCAGTGAGAAGTGATTTCTTCTGTATTCCATTTCTGAAGCACTTAATCTCTATACCATGCATTTGTCACGTACCATTTATTTCCCTATACCATCAGCCATCACACTGGTATTTTAGCACTCTTTCCACTCTACCACTCTATTGAGTCTATTCCCATTTTGGAATTTTTCCTATGAATAATAATAATAGTGAAAATAATAATAACTCACATTTATTGACTGCTTAATGTGACTCAGGCACCATCTAATGCTTTTAATGCAACAACTCTACAGAGTAGGTGTTATCTCTACCTCCATTTAAAATCATGTAAACCTAGGCTTAAAAGAGGACATTCAAGGTTCCACAGCTATACTGAGGCATAACAAGATTTGAACGCAGGTGATACTGTTACAAATATCCTTAATAACATCTCATCTTACCTCAAAACTCACAAAGAATAGCTTAAAGTTTCATAGAGTGCTTGCTATGCTGATTTTTTGCCTGGAATTACTATCTAATATATTATAAACTTTATAAATCTACGTGTGTATGTGTGTGTGTGTGTGTATATACACTACATATATATATAACTGTATGTACATAGTATATACACATAGCTACCCGACAGAAAGGCAATATATAGACTTAAATAGATAGAGGATTTATAACATTGGAAGTATTTTATATGATCTTTATCCAATTTATCTAGCACAGAGGGATATATAGTGGTTGTGCAGTAGGATTTTTTTCTGGCTATCATAATTATCTCTATGCTTCCCCATGATCCTTGTAACTATTGGTTACATGCAGTCTTCTTAATTCAGATTTATTACTTAAAAATCTGTATCTAAATGAGAAGAGAAGACCTGTATTTTAAAATCTGTATCCAAAAGCCTACACTAACAATGAGAATCTCTGGCAGAAATTTTCAGATACAAGAATGGAAAGCTGTGGAGTAAAATTTATATATTATTCTCTAATAAGAATCCACAGGAATCCACCTTTTCACCTACACTTAAGATATTCTTTGACTGTTCCCAGCATAAGTTATTTGATGTAAATAACTGTGTTTTGTAAGACAACTGCATGAAAAAAGATACGAACAAAATATCAACACTTGTATGTGGACTTTGAGTCATCTGAGTGTGATAGTGTAGTGGTTCTCAGTCTTGGGTTCCTCTCAGAATCTCCCACTCCACATCTCCATTGTGAAGATGCAATGGAGTGGGATCTAGGAATCTGAATTTTTGCCAGCATCCTAGTAGATTTTGAAGAGAATGAGGGATCACACTTTGAGACCAGAATTAAAGATACAGTAGTTAAGGGATGAAATTTGGAATCAGAAAAAGCAGAGTCATCAATTAAACATTTACTTGCAATATACTTCTCTAAACTCCAGTTTCCTCTTCTATAAAATGCACAATAACAGTGTTATCTGACTCATAGCCTTGTGAGAAAATAAAGTGATTGGCTTAGTGCCTGGTACATAGGAAGTGATAATTGTTAGCAAACAGTGGTAGTGATGGTATTATTGGTGTAAAAAAACTAGGTGTTCTCAGAATCATATCATGAGGGGATTAAAATTAAAACAGCAAGGAGGTACCACTGCACACTTACTAGAATGGAAAAATCCAAAACACTGACGATCCCAAACACTGGTGAGGATGTGGAACAGGAACGCTCATTCACCACTGGTGGGAATAAAAAAACTGTAGAGCCTTTCTGGGACACAGGTTGACAGTTTCTTATAAAACCAGATAGACTCTTGGGAGACCTGGGTGGCTCAGTTAGTTAAGTGGTTAGGTGTCTGCCTGCTGCTCAGGTCATGATCCTGGGGTCCTGGGACTGAGGCCCCATGTCAGGCTCCCTGCTTAGCAGGGAGCCTGCTTCTCCCTCCACTCTGCCTGCCTCTCCCCCTGCTTCTGTGGCCACACTCTAATAAATAAAATCTTAAAAACAAAAAACCTAAATATACTCTTACCAAACAATCCAGCAAACACACTCCTTGATATTTACCCAAATGAGCTGAAAACCCATTCATACAAAAAAAACCTGCATGCAGATATTTATGGCAGTCTCACTCATAACTGCCAAAACTTGCAAGCCACCAACGTGTCCTTCCATAAGTGAATGAAAGAATAAACTGTGGTATATCCAGACAATGGAATATTATCCACTGATAAAAAGAAATGAGCTATCCAGACACAAAAAACACATGGAGGACGCTTAACTGTATTGCCAAGTTCAATAAGCCCATTGGAAAAGTCTACATACTGTATAGGTCCCACTTTGTGACATTCTGGAAAAGGCAACAACTATAGAGACAGGAAAAAGATCAGTGGTTGCCAAGGTTTTATGGGAGAAGGGAGAGAGGGATGAGTAAGTGGAGTAATGGGGATTTTTAGGGCAGTGAAACTATTCTGTAGAATACTGGGACATGAACATATGTCATGATACATTTGTCAAAACCCACAGTATAAAAAAACAAAGCATGAACTCTGATATAAACTATGGGTGATAGTCAATAATATACAATTATTGACTCGTGAGTTATAACAAGAGTATCATGTTAATGCAAAATATTAATAATAGCAGGAACTTGTGTGTGAGTTTGTTGGGGGAATATGGGAACTCCACTTTCTACTAACTCTGTAAACATAAAACTGCTTTTAAAAATAAAGGCAATTATTACAAAACGAAGACAAAAAAGGTAGGTGTTACTTGCATGGCTAAATATGAAAATGTGATATCAAAGAAAGAACACTGGCTATGAACTCAAGGCTCTGGGTGGAAAAAAAACACACAACTGGATTTTAAAGACAGTACAAAGAAAGGAACCCATCTCATTTATAAATTTTATATTGATTACTATTTGATATAATATGTTGCATTAAGTATATTATTAAAATTAACTTCATATCTTTCTATTTACTTTTAAAATGTGACTACTAAAATTCTATAATTATATGTATGGTTCACATTAGACTTCCATTGGTCAGTGCTGATCTGTGAAAAATGCTCAGCATCTTTCTAGCAAAGGCCTTCTAAAAATTAGCACTCTCAGGTACTCATCAGTGTCCTGTCTTGTAATGATCTTTCATTATTTTTCTTAATTACAGTAAAAATTTCTTTTTTATTATCACTCTTTTCCCTTGATGAGTTCTAATAAAAACTTAAGGCCAGTTTAATCCATTGGACATCACCTCAATTTTCCTTTCCCTCTTACAACTGAACTGTCCAGTCACCACCTCTGGACTGAAGTCATCTCCATGGCCCTGACTGGTAACATGCCAGTCTCATCTCCAATCAGCCAGTGCTGCTTGGTCTCTCCAACGTGTGCATCCTTCCTCCCATTCCAGGGCTTCCTGACCAGATAGTCCTGGCTGCCTTTGAGAGGCTCTGAACTTTGAACGGTGTTTCAGGATCTTTCCATCCTTCTTCAAGCAACTGAGTGGCCCAATCAAATGGTTTTATGTTACAAAAAGTTTTATTGCTTAAATGCTGAAAAATAAACCTAGTGACTTGTACCCTCTGCTGTACACAGCCAATTCTGACATAATGCAATGTACAGGATCTCAGCCTAAAGGATATCTGTATTTTCTTTTTAAAAATATTTTATTTATTTGAGAGAGAGAGAGGGAGAGAGAGAGAACACAAGGTGGGGGAAGGGGCAGAGACAGCGGGAGAAGGGGCAGAGACAGCGGGAGAAGGGGCAGAGACAGCGGGAGAAGGGGCAGAGACAGCGGGAGAAGGGGCAGAGACAGCGGGAGAAGGGGCAGAGACAGCGGGAGAAGCGGACTCCTCACTAAGGAAGGAGCCCTATGTGGGGCTCGATCCCAGGATCCCGGGATAATGACCTGAGCTGAAGGCAGTCGCTTAACCAACTAAGCCACCCATGCACCCTGATATCTGTATTTTCTTCCAGCATTTTGCTTGATACAGTTTGAAGTGGACCTGGAACCAGGCCCTGGAGAAGGGAGGACCATCTCCCTGAAGCTAGAGGGAGATCTGCTAAAGGGATTTATGGACCAGAAGCTGCATCTTGGAGGCTCTCTGCTCTCTAATGGTACTAGGACAGAAAACAGAATGGGATGTGCTAGGACACCCTTGCATGTCTGAGAAGGTTGTTCGAACATGGTCTCATGATGTCAAACATATTTATGCCAGAAGATCAAAGAAATAACACAAGCTTCAGAAGACTAAACTCTGTTAACATAAAGCCATTCTCAGCAGGATCAAGCCTGTTGTACTCTACAATAATTTGGCATATTTAAGATCCCAGTGCCTTTTAAACCTTTTGTGCCTTCCCTGGCATTAACTGCATATCACAGAATTCATAGTCTTGTGGAAATTACTCTGTATCTTGAGTAATGCCCCCATTCACTGAGCAGATCCATTCATTCTCTGTCATCTATTTCATCTATTTTACTAATATTTCAGGTCTGTTGATCAAGTCTGTTCTACTCTGGCATCCTATAATATTTTAAATATCCCCTGAGCCTGGGAAGTACCAATGCTGTTGTTGTTTTAATAATCATAATGAACCATCACTTCCAGCTGCCCATATATTTTCTTTAGTTTCATAACTAATGCCTCAACCTCCAACTTCTGAAAGGAGCTATAGTTTATCCATCCAGTCATGTGCTAGCAAAGGGAAATCCTACCAGGTAGAGATGATGAATCCCTCTGCCTGTTGTACGTCTACATTATCCAGGGCAATTCCAATCAGCCTCACAGTATCATGCTTATCCATATCTGTCATGGTATGTCCTCCTAGGACCAGGCAACATCCTAAGGCAGGTGAATCTAGAAGGGGGATCTAGAACTCTGTACCTCCAGAAATCTCAAGCCCAATAATAGAGAGGTCAACAATGGACCTTCTCCAGGAAGAGCAAACCACCAAAGAAAACTGGGTCAAAACCCTCGCCCCTTAATAAAAGCTCAAATTCAATTCTAGGATATACCCCTCAAGCCCAGGCAAGAAGTCACCTCTAAGATGCCATACCACCACTACCAAAGGCTGCAGGCCCCTCTTGTAAAAAATAAACACTGCTCAGAGTAAGGTGGCTTTAAAAGAAGAATGGAAATAGACCAGGGTCTCCAAAGGAACTCTGGAGCTGGGCATCTGGGGTCTGTAGCTTTGTTTCTTCCTTCTGGTGCGGCAGTAAGCACTCCCAGGGAACTACCCCCTTCCCATAAGTCTTGATAGAGAAAAATTATAGAGCCCTTTCAGAAGAGTGTGAGACCCATATGGATCTGGAGGGGTATCCCATCCCAATTGGTCATCTCTCTCTGGAAGCTTATGGGCCTTGCTACATCCACTGCTACTTTTTAGTTCATGTTTCAGCAAAACCTCCTCTCTGAATCACTTAAACTTCTGAGCTGGAATTTCTGAACTTCATCTGCCTCTGTTTAGACCAGCAGTGTTGGCTTCCATCTGATCCCCATTCCTGGGGCTAAACTCCTGGATTTGGGGTACCTAAGAGCACACATTGCTTGGTTCCCAGGCTTTGACTTTGCCTTTAGAACGTTGGGCCCTGGCTAGCAAAAGCTTTTCCTGAATTCCAAAATCCAGACTTGTACCACCCTTACTTGAGCCCCTTTGTGAGCATGCTTGGTTAACTGATCACTACAGAAGGCAGTGAATGATTTCTGCAAAGCCCAGGATTATAGGCAGTTGGTGAATATTAAACAGCAAAAGGAGTACAGCCTTTAAAGCAGAAACACTGTGCTATTATCTGACTCTCCTGACAGAATGGGAAATCCCTGAGAGTAAGAACTGTGCCTTATTTGGCCATGGAGTACATAACTCCTTGCCTATCAAAAGCACTCAATGAATGTTAGATGAATGAATGAATGTAAGAATATAGCTGTATGTAAGAATGTAAGAATATATAGGAAAGCATGGACTATCTCCTCATTAAGATTATAAACCTGGACATGTTTCCTTCCAGAATCTATTCTATTAATATGTTGAATGCACTTAAATTACTATTCCCCTATCTTATACCGAAATACTTGGAAGCATCTTTTCAACTTCTTCAGATACAAATGACTGCAGGTAAGGTAAAATGCTAGCATTATCCCATGCTAGTTATGTCACCTAGGTATAATGACTCAATCTTATTTTCCCCACCCCTAAAATAGAGCTCAGAGTCTAATCTCAAAAGTGTGCTGGGAGGATCAATTAAGACAATATGTAAAAAGCAGCAAACACAGTATCTGGAATACAACACACATTCTGTGAATTTCCCTTTGCCTCCCTTCATACATGTCAAGTTTCTGGGTATTAGTTTGAGAATGCTCCTGAAAGATGCTAGAAAAATTTCTTTCCTGCATTCACACTGGTTCTTTTCATGTTGGGTAAGAGGCTGGAGAATAAGCTAGGGAACATTTCTAAGCCACACATTTTGTAGCCCCTCTGTTCTGATACCACGATTATAACATGTAGATGGCAGAGTATTTCCAAGTAATTTCAACAGCCTTAACGATGTCACTGGACACCTGTGCATTTTCGTCCTACTCAACAGTTTTCATTCCTGGCTTAATGTTACAGTCCCTCAGGAAAATTCACAAACTCTGGTGGATTTTTAGGGCTATCTGGTAAACTTACAATATTCTTCTACTTCACACATTCTCCTGCTTTCCAAGATAAATGCTCCCATCTTCTCCTCTGTCTTTGAAGGTCCAACAGGCATCTCAAAATTATCATGCACAAATACAGACCCCTGATTTATCTCCCTCACATAACCTACCCCATTTCAGTAAATGGCAGCTCCATTCTTCTAATTACTTGGATTAGAAAACCCAGAGTCATCAATTACCACTCCTCTCTTCCTGTCTCTCTCCTCGTACAACATAAACTCCACAGTTCGAGGCCTTTGTCGATTTTGTCTCACACACCATATCCAATCTATCAGCAAATTCTGTTGACCTGACCTTCAAAACAGATCTGGTATTCCACCACTTCTTACTACTTCTACTGCTGGAAACACCTTTCAAGCTATTAGCATCTTTTGTCTGGATGATTTCAACAGCTTGGTGTCATCCCTTCCTACACCCTCCCCTCCCTTGAATTTACTCAGAGAAGCCAAAAAGAGCTATTTTAAAAAGAAGCCAGCTCATAGCATTCTTTTACTCAAAGGCCTCTTGTCTTAATGAAAACAAAAGCCAAATTTCTCACAGTTTCCCAAAGGCTCTCATTGATCTGGCTCTTTTGTTGTCACTACCTCTGAGCCATCATTTCCAATCACTGCCCTCCTGCTCATGCCCCTGCAAGCTTTACTGGCCACGTTGTTGGTCCTTAATCAGAAGCTCTCTTAGTTTCCCTGCTATTTCCTCTGTCAGGAGCACACTTTTCTCTACAATCCACATAGCTCATTCTTCACTTCCCCCAAGTCTCTGTCAAATGCCACTATGCCACGAAGCTCTTTCCTGGAGTACTCTGTCTTGAATAGCAGCCCTGTTACTCTCTATCTTCTTTATTCTGGTTCATTATTATTATTTCTTAATGAAACCCATCACCACCTGGAAGATGTTGATTTATTTGCTTCTCTCTCTTCTTCTGGTGTAACAAACTCCACAGTTCTAGGCCTTTGTGGATTTTGCCCACTTGCATACCTTAAGTACCCAGCATGGGGTCTGCCACTTGGGAGGCATTTAATAGATAGGTGTGAATCTTGATCTCAGTGGGATCCCGTGCTCTAAAGCTTAGAATTTCTAGCCTGGAACCACTGGCCTGGGGCAAAGATGTTCATATTCAAGCCAGTTTCATGACCCAGTTTAAGTCTTGATGATGGGTTGATTCATGTGCCATTAACACAAAATGATCCAATTATTTTATTACAAAGTAGTCTCCAGATTTTATTATTTTTACTTCTCAGATCTTTTAATTTCAGGCTTTTCTGTTAGTGCCCAAGATGTATCACAGGAGCACCTTTTCCTGCTTGCTTTCCACTTCTAGGCTGCTTTGAAACTCAATCCCTCTCCTGCCTCACGAAGCTTAATTTACTAAACTTTTGATACCGAGCCCAAACCGTCCATTTTTAAGCCAATTTTTCTGGAGGATTGTGGTTGGATTTACAACCAGATGCTTACTATATATTTCACTGTCTCAGTAGTATTTACCTGGCCTTTTAAAATATGAAGCTTTTGTTGGGGGTGTGTGTGTGTGCGCGCGTGTACGCATGCATGTGTGTACACACCCCAGAGAGAGATGGAGAACGTCTTCCCAGAGTTCTTTGATAATTTCCACTAAATAACTTAAAAACTAAAAACAAAATCTATGAACTTAATCTTTTGTTTTTTTTTGTTTTTTTTTTGTTTTTTAATTTTATTTATTTGTCAGAGAGAGAGGGAGAGCGAGCGAGCACAGGCAGACAGAATGGCAGGCAGAGGCAGAGGGAGAAGCAGGCTCCCTGCTGAGCAAGGAGCCCGATGTGGGACTCGATCCCAGGACGCTGGGATCATGACCTGAGCCTAAGGCAGCTGCTTAACCAACTGAGCCACCCAGGCGTCCCAATCTTTTGTTTTTGTCTCTGACTTCACCTATGAGTTCTTTAACAGTGATGTTATTTTCTCACGTGATTAAAATTTTGAATACTAAATCTCCTGATTCCCTTTTCAAAGATAATATACCATAAATTAGATTGTTATTCTGGTTTTGCATATATTTTTAAGTTCTCTGTTATAATTACTGGAATAGTTGTTATTTTAATTGCTAATATAATGCCTTTGCAAACACCCTCTTGGAAAATGGAATTTTCCAGAGAGATTATAACTCTCGATCATATCTGTGTGCATCACACATTGCAGTTTGTTTTCCTTTACCATCAAATGAAATTCATTTTTTTTTTCTTTTACTGCCTGGAAGTCACTGATGATTTTAAAGATATTTTCCCCACATCTAAGCTATAAGAATTTACTGTAGAGTATGAATCAAGGAAATACATGTAAATTAAACATAATGCAACAAAGTCATAGAGCTTAAATCCTCATAATAGATATTGATTGAGAATCCTGACACCATCTACAAATGCAACTCATATGTGAAAATTAATGATATATAATGCTTCCCAATGCTTTATAAAATTGTCAGTTAAAAAATTAAATCACCTTGGTTTATTTACTGAGGTATTGCCGGTGCTCTAATTAATAAAAAACACATTTGCATTTTATTTTCCCAAATGAAATATACAGCAATCATTCTTACTCCAGGAGTTATTTTCCTAGTGAATAATTATATCTATGTTTGTCTTATCTTTTAAAATAATGTTGAGTGAAAACACTGAGTTAATATAAATTAATGCAAACTGTAAATGTGTTCTAGAAGAAAAAGGAAAAAACTGTTCTTATTAAATGCATGTGCAACTATTTCAACACAAATGCAAATCAGCCCTAATTTTATTTTCAAAATGCCACTCTTTAACCAATATAATGCACAATCAATTTTAAGTACCAGGCAGGATGCTTTATAACGCTGCTCTAGGGAAGACACACAATTTTTCATTTCATCATCAACACTGTTAAGTTGTATCACCAAATAATCTATAAACCTCTGATTAACCAGATGCTATTTTTCCACCCTCTGTTCCAGATTAAAATGCAGTGATGTGTTCAATAGGGTACTAAAATAAATAAATAAATAAATAAATACCTGATAAACTTTTTTCTTTTCCCTCCACAGAGCCACCCAAGCCCCCCATGTGGAGGGGAAATGGACACTGGCAAGCCCTTGCATATGTAACTGTTGGAAAAGTACATTTGAATAAAAAACGTATTTGTTCCAATTTATAAGGTCTATCTCAATGCAGTTTAATGCATGCTAGTATTTCAGCCAGTCCCTACACCATACCGTATCTCTGCTTTTTCTTTCTTAAGCTCTGAAGGTCTCTATCTGTATGCTGGTGACCCACATTTCTCAGGCTAAGTCTGGCCGAGCTACACGTGACATGGTGGGAACTACTGGCAGCCTACATCTCATAGTTGAAGAGAACTTGGAGTTAGTTCTTGGTCTAATAGCACAGTTGTGTTTGGAATGTACTGATTGTATAAGATCTGTCATAACATTTTCTAGATCTTTCCTTATTTATTTACCTGGCTAGCTCTCTTGTTTCTTAATAGGCCTTTGTTAAAAAGAAAACCACAAGCCGAAAGTGGTGCCAGTTAGACTGAGTCCCCAAACCAGAGCTTGATACCTAGCTTAACAGCAATTTCAGTCTCTACCAGAAATCAGTCAGTAGGGAGTTTCTGGATCAGCACAAAGGAGTCTGCCAGAGGGGCCCCTCTCCATCCCCACAAAGAAAGATGAGATCGCCTGCATGATCAGACCCCCTGCTCTTCCCCTAAGGCAAAGATACTGTGCCTGAAGTAATCCTTCCCTTTGTTAATAACTTTCTTGCCCTACCCGCCTTCGACAAAAACTTTCCATTTGGTACCTCTCCTTGGGATCCCCCTCTGCTTGCTATTTGGGATGCTGTGCAATTCACGAACTGTTTAATAAAGCCCATTACATCTTTTACATTTATTCAGTTGATTTCTTGTTATTTAACATCCTCCTGGTTGGAGATCTGTCAACCTCTTAGCCATTCTTCCAACCAGGGGAAATTTTCTCCCTCCCTTAGCACTTACTTCCACCTCATTGTGAATGGACTTCTCTCTCTAAACCACAGAGCTAGTCTGGGTCTTCTTAACTGGAGTCCAACTTCCTTAATGCATGGCCCACCTGTTAGACATTCTTTGGTATTGAGCTTGGATGCCTTCCACACCTGGCCTGGCCAAACACACTAGATGTAGTGATGTGGACCACTCACTTCCTTTTCCATGTTGATAGCCTTTGCAGCCTGGGTCAGTCCTGCCGCATCCTGCACTTTCTCACTAGCCTGTTTGCTAAGGGGCTAGCCTGCCTTGAGCCCACACCCTTTGCTGTGCTGATACACTGGTTTTCTGCCAGATGGCTCAGTCAGATAGATGTGCTAGAGCAAATCAAATCATTGGCCAGGGCTGGCATTCTTTTGTTGCACTCCCTAAAACTCTATTTATTGTATTAGTTGTAAATCTATCACTCCCTATCAGAAAATGGAAAGCAAATAGATGCCCTTCACATACGAAGGTGAGACTTGATATGCCCTTTGAGTTTATTTTCCATTAGCACAGATGACCTCCTCTTCCCACCCACTCCTCTCGCCTCCCCCACCAACACCTGTGCATGGTTTGCATGGTAACTGCTCGGGCATTGCCTTGTTCAGAAAGAGTGAAATCACCTGGACCATATAAGGGAGTAGCCGCCACCTGCACCTAATGTTAAAAACACTGCATTAACTGAATCTCGGACCCAAATGGAATAACACCTACTTTATCCCACATCATTGGTAAGGGAAATGTTCTCTTTAAGTGAAAATATTTTAAAATCTATTTTGGATGGACAGTTTTCTAAAATTACTACATTGCTCTCTGCTTTCTTACTCTGGGGATTTTAAATATGATGACTTTGGTCAACATTTGGAACATCAATTTCTGTGCTATGCCCCCAAAGATTATTAGCGGAGGTGTAATTGTTGGCTCCTAAAATAGGTGTCCTCACACTGCTTGGCCCTGTAAATCTCTATGTCTGCTTTAGGGTTTTTCTGTCTATCTCTTTGCAGTTTTTGCCTTTACCGATTGCTAGCAGCATTTCCCCCTTTTTTAATCTGTTTTGACCTGCGAAAGGAGATAGCCATGTCTGGTAGAATAGGTCGTAACATAAAAATATAAACATAAAAACAAAACATAAAAATATATTAGTTTTGACCGAGCGCCCGAGGATATCTCGAGAATATACACATGAAATTTTAGGAAGAATAATTTTGGAAATATTATGGACTTCCTTTCTTGCCCATAGTTGTAACTCTGCCCAGTTGATGTGCCCCTACAAATACTATGAAATACATAAAAGCCAGAAAAACATCGCCACGTGTTCCAAATATCTTCATAGCATACCCACATCCTCACAGAAATACTGAGACAGAACTCACACACATACAGGTACGCCCTTGTGGTTAGAGACTCCCAACACATCTTCCCCGACAGACGATTTGCACACATAGGCAGGCTTGTGGGGATCTGGGTGTGTGTGGAACCCACCTCAGAGCCTTCGATGCATCGTGATTCGTAGTCACTATAGTTTTCTTTTCAGTGTAAACCAAGTAGCTGCCATTTTGTCCCATAAAGTTCCATCAAAGACACAAAGACTCCTCAAAGACACAAGGCCTCTCTTTTCTCTCCCCAGTTCTTCCCACTCCTTAAAAATAAATAATTAAAAATACCTCTTTGCCTGAGTGCGCTGTCTCCTGATTTTCATGAAATCTTGGGGTGGAGGATTCCCAAGGACAGCAGGAGGCTGAATCAGCAGGCCTGAGGGCCGAAGTTAAAGGGGAGAGGGAGAAAACCTTTACGACTTTCCTACTTTCCGGCAGGTTCATTTAAGGTGCGAAGAGTCGCAAACCGTGAGAAAAACACGTTTGATCCTTGAGATGAAGTCCAGAAGGCATTCTGCAGAAAGGTCTGCCATTGGGTGTAAGATGTTAAAGATTGAATATCCAGCCTCAAAGACTCATAGGAAATTACCCCATGGGCTGGATTGGTGATTTGATGTCCCCACTTACATTCACTGGGAGAACTAAAAAGATCCCAATTTACCATGTTCAGGTCAAACTCCTTAGAAGGTTGGAAAACCAAATTTCATTATACTGGGGACCAGAAATTGTTTCACCAACCTTTATAGTGTTCCATTTTAAGTCATGAATCGTGTTCTAATGGGTGGCCATGCAATCTGGCCATGACTTCTTTTCTTTCTGGGCATTAAAAGTGGAATGTGTAAAATCAGAGTTTTGTTTTGCTTTCAATAAAATAGGTAATTGAGTGCTACTGATAAAGAAAGCCAAAATCAACATATTCCCCAGACCTGTCCACTATACAAGGAGGTAACTGGGAATTGGTACAGAGGACACATATTTGGAAGAAAGGAGGCAGGGAGTTAGAGCTATGTGGGAGGAAAACTACTCAGTTTCATTTGCTCTCCTTACCATTCTACTCTCCTCTTTGCAGTCTCTGGATTGTATTTCATCAATAGAACTGCAGGGAGAAGGCACACAAATACAGTGAGAAGCAGCCTGGGTGCCCCATCTCAGGGGAGCTGTTAAGGAGTAGGACCCTATAGGAGTAAAGCTGTCTGTTTTCCAGAATGCTGGACTTCCCTGTTGCCTGTCCACCTTTCTACCCCCAACACCTGGCTTACTGCCTGCCCAAACAATTTAGTACCTGCCTGACTGCTCCAGGAAATAAATAAATAGAAGTCTTCACCACTGTTCTCTTCTTTTGCATTCTCACCCAGCCACGACTGCAGTTCCTATCCTGGGTTTGAAATGAAAGTGAAATTTCACAAGGCAGTGCTAACTGCCATAGTTTGTGTTTAGTGAGAACAGCCGTGTGGAAGGTTCCCTTCCTCCGCCCAAGCTAAACGATGGCCTCACAAGCCTCCTCTCCCACAGTTCTTCTATAATGTGATATAGAGCCTTGTCCTAAAATGCACTTATCGTGCTTTATTACAAGTTAAAATTTTTCCATTACTAAAATAACAAAATGTAATGCAATGAAACCACTGTTCCCATTGTGGTGTGTTTCCTACCAGTCACTTTTTTTTTTTTTTCCAAAAATGCACTTATCCTTGACCCTGTAGATATTATAAATATTTTATTATCCATTACACTATTACTCTGATTCTTTTGGATGAAGGCTGTATCTGCATCACTGTGTCTTCCTTGTATTTCTAGTCATTGGAGTTAGCATCCTATAAATAAAACAAACACTTGGGAATCAGATACACAGTTTCAAATTCTGGCCTTAACAAGTAAGGTGTGTGAGTCGTGCAACTAACTTAACCTCTCCCAGACTCAGTTTCCACTTCTAATTAAGATTATAGGAATAAAAAAATTATAGGAATATGTATTTCCTATGATTTTTTTGAATATCAACATTAGGCAGCCTATGTGTACCTAGCTAGCTGCCTAATGCAGAGCAGACACAGTAAATATCTCTCTTGCTCATGTGTAGAGGATAGAGCTCAAATTGTTACACTTATTTGGGGTTATTCTGATGAGTAGCATATATATGTGAAATTATCTATTAAGAGATATTTGGATACTCAAGCATAGGATAGTCAATAGTCATTTCTTTACAAGAAGTTCTGTGAATTTGCACTTAAATCTACATATCAAATAATTATTATTCTTTATCATGATTCGTAAAGGAATGTTCTGCTAACCCTATTCCTGATCTAGCTATTTAACTGTATTTAAGATTGATACCCTCAAAAAAACCCCAATTAATAATAAAATTCTCATTTTCACAAAACATGTTTTCAGAGGAGTATAATTTAATTTCCTTTAAAAGGTTCATCATAATCAGTTATTAACATGGGGCCAAAACAGTTCCTGGAGTTTGACAATTGTTCCCTAAGAGCACACTAAAGATCCTCCATCAACTGGGCCAGTGTTTATTAGTACCATACTGGACTACCGTGTTCTACCATTGGGGCGGGCATGGCGGGGGGCAGATACAAAATATCTGGAAGACACCTTTACAGTCAGACCTGGTTAAAAAGCAGATAGATAAGGGCTTGGTTCACTTGTCTCCAAAATGGTCTTCACCTGTCTTAAAGATTGCAGGTGCTTATTATAAGGAGAGCTGCTTGAGCCTTGAAGGCAAGTAGGAAAACTTCACATTCCCTTCTACCACTTAAAGGTGGTCTTTCTAGAAGCCAGTCACCTGTGATTTCTGAGCAGCATGCCTCATCCACAGAATGAGGTTCCCATAATAGATAGTACGCATGTCTAATAAAGTCCTGGGCATTAATAAGTAGTCAGTTGTTATTTTCACTTATTTTTTTCCCCACTTTTCTCTATAGATAACACCTGCTTACAGAGTTTTTATAAATATCAAATGAGAAAACCTATCTAAATGCCCATGAGTAACACATCTTGGAATGTAATAAGTTCTCAGTGTTAGTTCAGATCCTTGATTTTTTAAAGATTATTTATTTATTTATTTACTTATTTATGTATTTGAGAGATAGAGCACACACAGGAGCAGGGGGTGGGATAGAGGCTGGGGGAGAGGGACAAGCAGACTCCACACTAGGTGCTGAGCCCCACATGGGGCTTCATCCCAGACTCCAAGATCATGACCCAAGCCAAAACAAGAGTCAGACCTTAATCTGCTAAGCCACTCAGGTGCCCCTCAGTTCCCTGATCTTTAAGTTCCTAAAGAGAAATGTTCCTGCTCAGTCTGTGCTTTTTGGGATTACCCATTAATGTCACTTTTGATGTGTAAAGTTTTATTTACATGTTATTTAGGAAAGAAAATAAAGCATTAATGGATCATACATTAATTTCTGTATTGGAATTCAAAGGAAGCATGTACCGTACATTCACTTTTGTAGACATGATACTGGGATTCTTTAATAAAGCTCTTAGCTCTTCTGACTCTGGTAGCACTTTGAACATGTTTCAAAAGCTGTCCACATAGAAGAGTTTAATGACAGTATATTAAAAATATCTGAAGGACACCTCGGTGGCTCAGTCAGCTAAGCATCTGCCTTCGGCTGAGGTCATGATCCTGAGGTCCTGGAATCGAATCCTGCATCAAGCTTCTTGCTCAAAAAGGAGCCTGCTTCTGCCTCTGTCTGCCGCCCCCTGTTTGTGCCCCCTCGCTCTCTCTCTCTCTCTCTCTGACAAATAAATAAATATTTAAAATCTTAAAAAAAATAAAAATATCTGATTAAATGGAATGTTTCTAATAGGGCAAGTAGCCAGGAGATGAAATTTCAAGTTCGCAAACAATTTTTCTCTTAGTCCTATAGTTCATAGTTGCATTTAGAAATTTTCCAAATGGCGTCCAGTGGAGCAATATTTTTGACCCTATGGAAGACCTGCTAACCAAAGGAACGCCAGATCAATCATTATAGACAAACCTGTACAAGTTTAATCTTTGGTCTATTTGTTCCAACTGTATGGTCTTTAGTGTTGGTTTCTGCATTTATCCTGTGTTTGTTTTTTGCTAATTACCACCACACAGGATAGGTCATTACAAATGATAGACTTGCATATTAATGTACTTAGAGGGCCTACTGGTGTGACAGGCCCCAGAAGACAGATTTGAATAAGATAGCTCCTCACCTGAGGGAGCTGCCAGCCTTCTCTCTGGCAGGAGTTGCTGTCACCCTTCTTATTAACCTACAGAACCCTTATGCATCCTTATTGAAGTTGTTCTTCCCCAAACAGTCACATTTCTAATGTAGAATAAAACATACGATGGTAATAAAAAGCATTTGCTCCATATACTACAGCTTTAGGGTATGGTGCCTGTCCTATCCGGGTCCTATCAACATTGCAGGCTCACATCTGAACCCATCACATGCTTAACCATGAATGCCAGCCCTAGGCAATGAATTATGGAATATCCCATTGTAAATGCAATTGATGGTCACATAACTTTTCTCCCTGTACATGCTCTTATCTAGTAGGATCTTGGATTTCTGGTTTTCTAGGACTTAGCTTTGGTGCTGGCATTATGAAAGGCCTTTTCAGTGGTCCTGCTCCCTATCTTTGGTTCATCAAATGGTGATTTTTGAAATTTCTTCTCTGTTTGGATTTTGGAATCCCTCACAAACTCCTGGAATAATTCCCTTTTCCCCAACATAGCCCAGGAATTCTAATTATAAGATGGTCTCCCGACTCCCTTTCAGAAGTAGGTTTGGGAAAAGGAAAAGTAAATTGGGTATGGAGAATTCAAGAATGAGAGAGGGTTATCCCTGAGCAGAGTTTTCAGGTATGAGTCAAAGATGTAAAAGAGGAAGATGTTGCACAGATGGGAATAAACCAAACCTAAATTAGATGGGCAAGTTGTGGAGTTTAACCATTACTAGCTAGTGGACAACACAGAACATTTTAAAAACAATTTGCGGTCATATTTTTGACCCAGAATCAATTTAAACTATTGCTTTATTTTCATTTATACACAGTTTTTAGAAGGAAATGTTGCCTGAGGAACCACATCACATTTGGATTATTTACCTTCCTGTCCCTTTTACATTGCTGCAACCTCAGGAGACCTTCCTTGTCTTTTGTGGACCTGCAGGGAGAAATCCACTGAGGTGACTACAGTTTGAGGAAGGAAGCTTCCTCACTCTGGAGGGAGTGAGAAAGATTAATCAGAAAGAGCCCTGCAGGTGAAGAATAAGAAAATCTAGGAGGGGGCAATTATTACAGTGCAAGTAAGAAATCATGAAGAAATGCTGAACTAAGTCAGTAACATATGATAGGAGAGGTAGGAAGAAATGAGAGTTATTAGGACAGTGGAATTGGCAGAACTCAAAGATAATTGGATATGGAGGGTAAAAGATAGGAGGAATTGAGAAAGGTGTTTCAATTCTACCAGCCCAACTAAGGAAGTAGAGTAGAATGAGGGAAGAGCAAGTAAGTTCAGTTGGAGGCATGCTGACAAGCAGAGGTATCTAACATGCAAAGAGAGACATGACGCTGGAGCTCTGGGGGGAAGGTACAGCCATACATCAGAGGAGCCAGTGGCACTGAACTTGGTAGTTGAAATCTTGAGAGTAGGCAACATTACTTACAGAAAACGTGTAGAAAGATAAAAGAAGACAGTGAGGATGGGTGGGCGAGATAATAAATTTAATAGAAAAGCAGAGGCAGGGAAATGAAAATGAAAGATCTGAGTCTTTGTAGAATCAGAACAGGATTAGGCCACAGAAGCTGAGGGAAAAGAGGTTTAAGGAGTAAGGACGGCATCAACTGAAGTTTGGAAATTGCTCAATGTGTTCAGCAATTTTAAGTAATTGTGACTGTAAGAAGTTTCGGGAGAGTGACAGAGCAGAAAGGCAGACAATGAGCCCAAGAATGCCTAGAAAGCAGAGTAGGCTACTCTCCAGAGTATCTTGAAGGAGAAGGGAATTTTATCTGAGCTAGCAAGCTATACGAAATGCAGACTCAAATATTTTTTTTAATTATTATTTTTGGGGTGGTAGTGGAAGATATATGGATAAGAAAAGCTTTTTTTCTGGGGAAAAGATAAATTGTGAAGGTGGTACAGAGTGTTCCAAGCAAGGTGAGTCACTGAAAGGAGAAGAGATAAAAGCTGAAGAAATCTCCCTGGATGACAGGGACAGTTGAGAAGGGGGCAACACAGTAAGCCATGTACCTGAGACCGCAGTGGAAATCCAGAAGACAAATAGAGCAAACCTTCTCAAACTTTAATAAGCATAAGAATTACCAGGGGATTGTGTTTAAATGTATATTCTGATTCACTGTGTCTGGGGTTGGACCTATGATTCTGGATTTCAAACAAGCCCTCTGGTGATGCCTGCGCTACTGGTTTTCTAACTACCCTTTGAGAGATAAGGACATTGAGGAATGTGCATGAGCAAGGAACATGGATTTTGAACATAATCAACATAAATGCAAAGTAAGGACTTAGTTTGATAAGTCAGAAAACATGGCAAGGAGGCACTCAAGAATGCATTCTACAAATAGTTCATGTATTAATTAAGAATGTACTGAAGTCTTATTTAACCTGCATGATCTGCCTCTCTTTTGCAGAGCATAATACAAGGTGTGTTAGGTAGAGTCTCTGAGAGTTCAAGGGTATCTTAATATGTACAAGAAAACAGAAACAAAATGCTAGTAATTAATACATAGATACATAATTATTTCAGAAATAAACAATGGTCAATACTTGTTAGAAATGGTAGCTAGACAGCTCAAATATTTTTTTTGGATTAACTTTTTTTAGATGGAGATGTCACGAAGGGTTTTCAACTGGCCATTCATTTGAGGTTGAATACATACTGAATATCATCCATCTTTCCTACATTTGTCTTTAAAAGAAGATATGGCAGATGTAAAGTTTCCATCAATTTGAGAATAGTAGAGGGAAAAATGAGGCTTCCCCTTGAATCTAAGTGATCCTATCTCTTTAAGCCTCTTTCACAGCGGAGAGCTACATGAAGCCTGAGTCTGAAATCATTTGATTCAGACAGAAGGGACATGACAAGGAACAAGTGTCAGGAAGAGAGAAACAATGTTAGATGTTCAGAAAGTACCTAATGTTTCTTTAGGCATTTCCTCCTGTTTACTGAATGAGGGACCCGCCCCGCCTTTTGCTACTGCTCCATCATGTTAGCCGATAGATAACATATTGCTTGTGCCATTCTTACCTCCATCACATACCATTTGCTCATAAGTGTTCAAGGACACCAGAGCACAAAAAGATTAGCCAGAGCAAGTTCAGTGTCTTTAGAAACTTGCTTGCTGGTTTAGAGGGAAGGGTTAATCATAAAACTACATTACTAAGTAGCATTGCCCGTAGAGCCCTTTGCCTTGTAGGACTGCATAAAACTCCACTAGAAATATGGACTGAAAGTGGGCGCCTGGGTGGCTCAGTGGGTTAAGCCACTGCCTTCGGCTCAGGTCATGATCTCAGGGTCCTGGGATCGAGTCCCGCATCAGGCTCTCTGCTCAGCAGGGAGCCTGCTTCCCTCTCTCTCTGCCTGCCTCTCTGTCTACTTGTGATCTCTCTCTGTCAAATAAATAAATAAAATCTTTAAAAAAAAAAAAAAAAGAAATATGGACTGAAAGAGAGTTTGATGCTGATAAGAGTTCGTAAAATACTGTAAATGAAAACTCTTCCACAGTAGGAACAGGGCAGCATGCAAATTGTAATGGTTCTGGGAGTTACCACGGTAAATAAATCTGTTCTAAAGTTTTTAAAGTTTTGTTTTTTTCAATCACTGAACTATTTTATATCATAAAACTATTACTAATTCAAGGACTTAGTATTCCTTAGAGGGCAAATAAGGGAATATTGTTGTAAAGATTAAAGTGTTTGCTACAGTTGGTTTAATGCAATTGCTATTAGGGAGGTCAGCAATCATTTTAGAAATCTGGGATCACATTAGTAAGGAGTTGGAATTGACACTGAATGATGTGGGTAGTTTGAGCATTGACAAAATAAGATATTCTGGGTTTGGATGGAAGTTGAGAGGGTTAACAGAATAAATAAAAATGTAGAGGAGGAAACAGTTCAGGGTTCAGGTGTGTTTAAACCACAATGAGAAAATCAATATGCCTGGAGAGGAGGGTTTTGATTGAGTGAAAATCAATTTGGCAAGGCTGATTATAAAGACCCTTGCATTTTGGGTTAGGTTCTATGAAGATTGAACTATGCATTAATTACATCCAGAGGGGAACAAATAGGGAATATGTCTTTAGCATTCTGACCAAACCATTTCTTACATTTTTAAAAAAATTTCATTGTCGCTTCTGTTTTTAAAAATAGCACAAGCACATGGTGAAAATTTCATAACGTAAAAAAGTAAACAAAAGAAAGTTAAAACCACTCATAAATGCAATGACCAGATAATGCAGTTAACATTGGGAATATCCTATGCCAATTTTTCCTAAGCATACGTGCATTCACACACTCATTTTTAGAAAAGTCAGTTCACTCCATATCATAGTGGCTATAAACTAAATGCCTAAGACACAAGTAAGTTAGCATAAATGTGTGGTAGCAGGCTAGAGTGGGTGAGGTGTTGAAGACGCAGTCTTTCACACAGACACGTTACAAATTAAGTACATGGAATGTTCTTTGCCTTCCACAAGGACATATACTACTTCCTCACCCTACACCCTTGCACTGTGTTTTATTTCAAACCTATAGCCCTATCTGGGTCCATGTTTAATGTTACTACATTTGATGGGAATACAGGTATAAAAAAATTTTATTTTGTCAACTCTAACCTTAAAAAACAATAAATAAATGGTACCTGACTCTCAGCCCGAGTGTGTGGGAGGCTGACAGAGGGAGAAGGGCTCTGACTGAGGGTGCAGCCAGCACTTAGCAGCAGCTACTGCTGTCAACCAGGAATGGGGATCAAAGCTGGCAGATCCTCACAGTTTTCAATAGAAGACAGAAATCCAGTACTTATATATTAATTTCTGACTTTTTAAAAATAGGAATTAATCGGGGCGCCTGGGTGGCTCAGTGGGTTAAAGCCTCTGCCTTTGGCTCAGGTCATGATCTCAGAGTCCTGGGATCGAGCCCCACATCGGGCTCTCTGCTCAGCAGGGAGCCTGCTTCCTCCTCTCTCTCTGCCCGCCTCTCTGCCTACTTGTGATCTCTGTCAAATAAATAAATAAAATCTTAAAAAAAATTAAAGAAAAATAGGAATTAATCATATTAACAAGAGAGTCAGAATTCAAGAGTGAAAAAAACAGCTGCATTCTAGACTCTACAGTTGTTTCCTTGTGCTCATACATGTACCCACAAAACAAAACAAAACAAAACAATAGCAACAAAACTTCCTGTCTCTTTACAGTTAGGAAATTATACTACCCTGCTTCCTTTCTGGCAGAAAATCTTGAATGGGTAATGGACATTTCTACTTACTAGACTTTTCCATCCTTAGCTGTGACCTGATATAATATTTACATTTGTATTAGCATATTATGAATCTTTCATTGTAAAAAGACTCATTTGGAAAGTCTGTAGCATTCCAAAAATATGCTTACTGAATGTATATTTTGTTGATTTGAATAGGTATTTACCCACTGGAGGAAGATCTATTCCCAAATGCCACTTAGGTTATTTTCAAGAACTCCCTACTGAATATTGATGCAGCTGTGTGCCTTTGCAGAAGTGGGAACAAAGCCGGCAGTGTCGAACCTTGGAATCACAGTGAGTAATTAGCACAATGTCTGTAATCAGGGAAAGGTTAGGTTAGGAAAAGAGGAATATAAATGTCTGTGACACACAAAAAGGAACAAGAGGGAGATCATCTGAACAAGAACAACAAGAACAAAAAGAACACTTGAACTTTAAATGTAAAAAACAACTGGATTTTATATATTTATTTATCATATCTTCTCCACTTCAATCACAAACTTTTCTCTTACTTGAAAAACCCTAGGCATGTGATACTCTACTTTTATCTACTTATATCATTAGTATTGCTTTTAAATAAACAGGCTTCAACTACTCCAGATTGACAAAAGAGAGCTTTTATAGTTAATCAAGATTGCCTAAGCACAGAAAACACAAAATAACTTGAAATGAATGAAGTACTATCTGATTTTAATCAATAGCAAAGATGGTGTAAACTACAACAAAATGTTATGAATAGAAACATCCAACAAATGAAGTTGTTTCAATAAAACTTTGTATTTGGTCTATTGTGAAAATAGAGATACAATTCCAAGCAGGGAACAGGTATTTTTATTTAGCCTAATACTGTGTCTTATTAAAAATCTAACTGAAATATTTTTGAAATCAAACTATAGATCTGAACTGGCTCATTATTTAAAGAAACAAAGATATGAAGTAACTTTAAAAATTGCGCATTAACTTCCAATTTTTCTGATTCCCCAAATTTATATTGTATGTGTTTGGTTTTCCTCAAATTAGAATTGTCATTTTTTTCCACATTGGGGGAAAAAAAAACAAGTTAGATTTTAAGATGTCTGCCAAGATCCAAGTTTCTAATCTTTATTTTGCCTTTTCCTACTTGGAATTAGTCTAAACAATCCTTTAACAATATCTATCATGATTTATATGCATGCCCAGGGATGATTTTCATCAATGAGGAAAGAGAAACACTTGCTTATGGTCCCAAGATTTTTTTTTTAATCCTATTACTACTGATATTATTACTTCTACTACTTGAATTTTGGACCCAAAGATGAACAGTTTTAGCAATGTATAACTTTATCAATTGGTTAACTAATCTTCCTTAATGTCCATGTTAATTTTGGGACCCCTTCTGCAGTGACAGTGAATAGGAAAGCAGTTGAACTTTTGAAAGAAGGAAAGTGGAGAGAGCCTTTTTATATTACTCCATGGACCTGGTGATTTTATCTAAAATGGAAATAAGGATGGATTATCTGAGGTGTCCCTGGTTCTTTTCCTGGTAAGTAGATACAGGATGAAGCCCCATGTAAGTCAAAGAACAGAATCAGAGTACCTCTATAGTTATTTTTCTAACCCATTGGTTGATTGATCAATTTAATAAGAATTTATTAAAAACCATCTAGATGTCATGTACTCTTTTAGACACTAGTGATGTAATAAGTAACAAATAGACATTGCCCACTTATCCCTACAAACTTATGTAGTAAGATTTACATGCTAGAAAGGAACAAAAACATATAATTATATAAGTAATGAATTAGTTATAATTCTAGGTATTATGAAACTGCTCATAAAGGGAGATCTGATCTAGTCTTGAGTCAAACAATAATGTCACAAAACAAATGCCCCCAAGGAAGCGGTCTTTAAATTGGGTTCTGAAATAACATCAGGAATTAAGGAAAGAAGTTAGGTGATCCAGCCCAAAGAAGATGGAAGGAAGCTGCTCATATGAAGGCTTAGACCAAAATGCGTCCTCTATGTCTAAGACATTTGAATTAAACCAGTGATCCTAGAGACCACATAACAAACACATTAATGGCAAAGGTGTGGCTGGAGAGATGTGTAGGGGTCAATCAAGCAAGCTTCCTTGGAGCTGCAGAAATCGCAACCTCTCTACTTATTTGATGGTAGAAAGAGATGGAAATTAGTTTGAAGAAGTAAATGGTTTAGATAAGAGATGGTCTTGGTTCAGACTATTGTGATAGTAATAGACTAGAGAGAAATTGAAGGACTTAAGAGATATTTGGGAGGTAGAATGAGCAGAAATTGGTGTTCAGTTGGATGTAGTAGGTGAGAAAGAAAGGGACAAAAGGTAACATCTAGGTTTGGGGTGAGCCACTAGCTGGGTAGTGGTGTCATTTATCAAAATTAGAATCTATCCCAGAGAAGGGATGGGTTTAGATGAAGAAGGCTTTGCTAAGGAAAAGTTACTGTCATGTAAAATCATTCCTGAAAGGCCACCCTAGGGGATCCTTGCATTTGGGAATCTGGTTTTACTGAATATTTCAGTGTTTTCTCTCTCCTCCATGTTCTTTCACCCTCCCCCCAACATGGTTACTCTCAAGGTGTTTGCCTCTCTCTCTCTGTCTCTCTGTCTCTGTCTCTGTCTCTCTCTCTCTATATATATACATATATGCATATAATTTGAGAAAACCAAAGGAGAAAGAGAACAATTCTTTTCCCCCTATCTCTTACACAAATGTGTGATTGCACCTATATATTTTCATACCTCCACAAAATTTTTAACAAGATCAGCCAAGTCCTCATCATCTTCTTTTTCATCATATGTCGAGCTTACAAAATCTCTTCAGGAAACTGTGCACAAGTCACTGTTCCAAAGGTGTGAAAAATATATGTGAAATATGGATACACTTGGAAATATAAAAATTAACAATTATTTTCAGGCAATTCACATTCAAACACAGAGCTCATTGGCACACAAAAGAAAAAGCTGGCTAGTAAAATTGCTATTTTGATTTTCTACCCATATGATAGCAGGCAGTGAATTCCCAGCCTTTGTAATTCTTTTCTTTTTCTTTTTAATAATAAAAGTTCATATTATTTGACTTGATGTGCCTTGTAATTAACCAAACATTTCCTGTCGTGACCAAAATCAATCAAGCAATCACCAAATATTGATGGAGTACCTACCATGGCAAAGAAATACACTGGGAAGAGTGAGGAGCTACAAGGAAATGTACGAGTTTTTTTCATAGAACTTTCTGTCTAGCTGGCAGGACAAGATCTGAACATAATTTAAAAAGGAGGTTTTACACATGAGTAATTACAATGAGGGATAAATAAAAAGATACAGCATTTAAGAACAGATTGATTGTACCATGTATACATTCTACTAGTTGCAAGAAAAGAGAAATTTTGTGTTTTGGAAATTTGGTAAAGATTTATGGAAGATAAAAGTTTTGAGCTCAATGTTACCCTCTCTCTCTAGATATATATTATTTTAGCTAGGAAGAGAAAATGAAAGAAAAGGATGGTATGATATTCCAATTATGAGCTGCTCAAGAGTAAATTGTGGTGTCGTGGGGGATGTATTAACAAGATTAAAAGCTAGAAATTTGTGTTTTAACTCAACTACTCAACTTTCTTTTTTTAAAAGATTCTATTTATTTATTTGACAGACAGAGATCATAAGTAGGCAGAGAGAGGGGGAAGCAGACTCCTTGATGAGCAGAGAGCCTGCTGTGGGGCTAGATCCTAGGACCCTAAGATCATGACCTGAGGTGAAGGCAGAGGCTTAACCTACTGAGCAACCCAGGCGGCCCATCAACTACTCAACTTTAACAATAATTATATATATGTGCAAAAGCACTAACCTTCTCTGGACATCCATTTTCTTACTATTAAAATGAGGGAACTGGATTAAGTGTTCTCTACAGAATCTTTGAAATTAAACATTAGTTTGTATTATAAAGAAAGAGTAAATTCTTCTTACTTGTCCAGCATTATATGAAATCAACAAAAGGTAGAGCATTTTTAAATATGCAGATTGTAGTTTAAATCTGACAGGCCAGGATTAAAAAATGGCAGACCCATTTGGTACTAGGAAACCTTGACAAGATACTTAACCCTGATGTCCCTTTGCTCTTCATCAATCAATTGATAGATATAATAAATATAAATATAAATATTAACAAAGATAGTCTTTTCAATAGTGAAAATAATATGTAATAGTGCTGTATAACATAGCTGGTCATATAAGAGGCACTGAAAAAGCTGTGGTTATATCCCTTGGTACCCATGGATGAAACCCTAGGTTGCAGTCATGAGATCTGAGTTCAAATCTCTACTATGCAATAGATTGAGGGTCTGAAACTAAAAGGGGTTTGAACATATTCCTTGTTTACCTGTATCTTAGTACCACCCAACATTTTACAGGAAAACGAAAAGTCAAAATATACATGGGACAGTATGGATTGTGTAGAATGCAGCAGTTGACAATGCTAAACAATTAGAGAATGCTGTAGTTATTTCCGTTTCACAGTATCTTTTTTTCTTTTAACTAGACTTGTATTCCCCTCACACCATTCCCCACTGATGCCTGTGATAACTTACAATTTCTCTTCAGTGTGCTTTGAGATTCTTGGATACTGTTTAGGCTGCACAACATTTCCACTCCACTGTGCTAATTAACATCACAATGAATAATTATCAGCAGCTTCACAATGGTTTCGAGCATACTGTTTTTATTTTATTATTTTTATAGATTATGAGGAAAGCAACATAAAACACACCACCAGTTTTCATGCCAAGAATGCTTCATCCAACTAAGAAATGCCATACAGTACATTTCAGAAATAAGTGCCACTCATAAACACAGTATTCTAATGCATATTGAAGTTTCATGTACTAAAGATTGGAGTAGCTATCGGTAGTCAATGAATAATGGATAGGAATGATTAATGACTTTGTGAGATAAGGGATAATTAGATTTGGCATGTGCATCCACCATTTAAGCAAATTGGTATGTGGAATGTGTAGCTGAAAGAGATACAGACAAATGACATTAAGCTTCGATGATTCAAATGGGTCTCCTGAGAATGGATGATCCAAATTCTTTTCTAATTTTCCTCCAACAACTCAACACAACCATAAAGGTAACAATGGATCTTATTTTTATGCTAGCAATGGTTGCCTCAGCAACAGTGACAGACTCTGAAACCCAGCAAGCCTCTTCACACTTTTCTGCCTTCAGGTCATTCATTCATCCTTCTTTTCCCACATCTCTGTCATTTATTCAAATAATGCAATTATTATTATTATAATTAATTATTAATTACATAATTATTATTATGTAGTCCCACTACCTCTGGACACAGTGATATTGGGGAACAATAAAAGCTCTTGGCAAAACTGTGAAGAAGGAACAATTTTCTATAACATCTCCTGCCAATCCCCCATCCTACCTTCTCAATGCATGCCCACAGCCGTACACATAGGCAAGTACACCTGTAACTGCTTATGTGATACCCTATGGCTAATTACTTCTACTCAAAGTGGTACAATAATAAGGACTACCCTTTGCAGGTGATGGGAAGTTTTGGATCCTCTTTATTCCTAACAAACCACTGATGTCCCACTTCCCTTGTTTGAGCTTTCTAGTTAAAACAAGGAATTAATGCATGCCAATGTGTTAATGCTACATTTTCTCAATCTGAAGCAGAAACACATTGGTATGCCCTCATCAAAAGAGAGGTATGCCAAAAGTAATTTGTTACTAATAATAGATAAAATGCAAAAATTATATGAAGGAAATTTATTTAAATTAGAATTTCTTCAATGTTATCCATATAAAAAAATACTCACTTGTATTGAAAGGTGCTTTTATTTTCTCCTAGCAGAAATGAAATAGTGGAGTTAAAATTAAAATGAAGTAACCTGAGTGGGCTGGGGAGTGAAGGTGGGTGTGGTGGTTGGTGGCACATAAAGAAGGTCTAAATTGTAAATATTAGTCTTGAAGAAAAAATGTTGGTGGAAGTTAATTGAAAAAATGAGCTTATTATTTATATATTTTTTAGCCAGGGAGGAGCAGAAGAAGAGGGAGAGAGAGAGAATTCCAAGCAGGCTCTACATATAATGTGGAGCCCAGCACAGGCTGGATCTCAACCCCGAGATCATGCCCTGACCTGAAATCAAGAGTCGGGAACTCAACCAACTGAGCCATCCAGTCACCCCATAAATAGGTAGATTCTTAATAAATATTTATAATTTTAAATGGATTCATGTAGACTTAAGAAAACAAATGAATGGATACTGTTAGGAATTAGGGTGAGGTACTCATTAAATCAAATGCCTGCCAATCATACTTTCTTTTGTCCGTGTTTTCAGAAGGACAATACATAAAAGGAACAATTGTGAATAAGAAGCAAAATGCATTCTTATGTGTTGTACAAAAGCCTGGTACCTTATACACAGCCCTGGTAAATTCTAGTTTCTAGAAGCCTAGGTATGACCTTACATGTTGCTCCAAAATCTTTACATTAAAACCTTATTTATGTGACTCAGACTGGTCACAGAAATTTTAAAAAAGTATAGACAAGAAGAAACTTATGATAGCCAGTTCTAGAAACCTAGCCCTTAGTGAGCTTGTCCGCCTACATGCAAGCATCAAGGACAATAGAAAAGAGATGGAAAAAGAATAGAGATAGAGATGGATGTGGATGATTTAATGCACACTTGTCATTAGTGAGAATGACTTTGTTATTGTTTGCTGACTAATCAGATCAGAAATGTCTTCCTTGGGCTCCAGTGTGGGGCTGGGGATAAGAAGTAAAGCTAGAATGGCTGTGGGAAGAAAAGAACAGAAAACATGACCAAAATATACCTTATGAAAGTACTTAAAATAATGAGAATTTGAGGCTAATAGAGGAGACATTTGGGAACAGAAGAACCATTCAGGACATTTAGATTAAACATGCACACACACTTATAGTATGTATGTGTGTGTGTATAAGGATAAATACAAACATGTAGGATAAATACAAACATGAATATATACAAATATATAAATCATATATAACATGACGTGGGAAAAATATAAAACATAAAATATAGCATATATAAAATATGTAACACATACAAACTATTATATATTAAATATAGAAATATGGGTGCCTGGGTGGCTCAGTCACTGGGCATCTGCCTTTGGCTCAGGTCATGATCCCAGGGTGCTGGGATAGAGGCCCTCATCAGGCTCCCTGCTCAGTAGGATGCCTGCTTCTCCCTCTCACTCCCCCTGCTTGTGTTCCCTCTCTTGCTGTGTCTCTCTGTCAAATAAATAAATAAAATCTTAATAATACAATTATTATATTTATTTATTTATTATATTTATTATTATTATTATACAATACAATTAATAAATACAAAAATAAAGAAATATATAAGTAAATATTAAATATATACAAATATGCCATATATAAAATATGTATACATGATATATATGATATAATATATCATGACACATATATAGCATGTGTGTGTATATATAAATATAATTATATAAATAAAACCTAGCCCCTAGTGATACACACTTACACATACCACATGCATATTTAAGAGTCACTTAGGGAAAAAGATATATATCTATTTGTAGAGTAACCTATGAAAACTACCTATAGTAATCAAACTAGTTGTTTTTATTCATGAAATAATGAATCATGAATCACCAAACATGAACAAAATATTAAAGAAAATACCAGGGTATTGGTATTTTGGGGAATTGTGGGGTATTGTGGGGAAACATACAGCTGACTAGGCAGAAACAGAAATAACACAGAGCACAGAAGAGCATCTATAAGACAGATTTCGTGTATTCAGAAGAAAACAAGCATTTACGGCATTTATAAGAGACTGCTGTCAAAGGGAAAAGGGTATCAAAAGGATGTAGACAATTTTTAAAGTCACCATATAGAATGAAAAGTAAGATGAACAAAGCTAAGGATCTAGCTGTTGATCTGAAAGAGAACAATTGACAAAATACCCTACAAGACTAAATCAACCCCTGGTAAAACTGGAACCCAACTAGTTGCACTACAGATGTGAAATTTATAAACTTAGAAATTTTAAAATAATAAATACGCAATAAACTTTAGGAGACAAGAGAGAAAAGAACACATAGTTGGGTAAGTCACTGTATGATTAATTGTTCAAAGACTGGGATCAGATAATACTGTCAAAAATTAGTAACTCATGAAAAAAATATTTATTTTAAGCATGTCAAGGACAGTACCCAAAGAAATAAAATTCAGAAACTATGAAAATAAATTATCCAGAGTAGAAGTGGATACGAATGTGAAAGAAATTCTGCACTCTTAATTTGAGATTCATCTATACAGACTCTCGGGAATTTTGTAGATAGTTCCTCAACTTGAAATATAACTTTAAAAAAATTAAAGAGCACCCACATCAACAAAAGACTAGGTAAATAAATTACAGTGAAATAAATTTTAATAGCCACTTATGGCCCTCAATTTAGATAATGCTCATACCTTCTCAAAGTGCTTTCACATGTTGTTGAAGCAAAAATCATTTATTGATCACTTCTTCTGGGCAAGCCATTGCTTTGCCTATTAAGTCATTTGTTTTGATCCCTGAGACAGGTTAAGGGAAAATGTCTTTCATCCTTTTGACAGTTAAGAGATCTAAAACAGAGCATCTGGGTGGCTCAGTCAGCATCCGCCTTTGGCTCAGGTCATGATCCCAGGGTTCTGAGATTGAGCCCCATGTCCAGCTCCCCGCTGAATGGGAAGCCTGCTTCTCCCTCTGCTGCCCCTGCCCCTTCTTGATCTCTCTCTCTCTCTCCCTCTCTCTCTCTCTCTCTGTCAAATAAATAAATAAAAATCTTATAAACAACACCACCTAAAACAAGAGTAAATTGCTTTGCCTAAGGTCATCAGACTCTTCCTGGTGGTACTTAACCTCTGTTCCCTGTCTTCCCAAATGCAGATTCTTGTGGCTAGCCTCTCCTCCCAATTAATGGGAAATAAAAGACAACCAAAGGAGTTAATCCAAAAAAGCCAAGGTGAGAAATGGATAAGTCAATAGGAGAATTGGGAAATGCATAAGCACTTAATATTTTCCACCGGACTTCTATTTGCCAGGCACCGTGGTAGGTACTTACATGGATTTTATTTCATTAATCCTCACAAGCCCTATGAAATAAATGGTATTATCCCCAGTTAATATGTTAGAAAACTGAGGCTCAAACTAGCGACTTAGGACAGTTTACGCAGCCAGAAGATGGCAGCAAACTAACCAGTTCTCTAACTTGGGTTTCATTTCCCCCTAAGCAGAGATTCTCAGCCTTGGTATTATTGACTGTTTGGGTTGGATAATTATTTCTTGTGGGGATGTTTAACAGCTTCTACCCACTGGACGCCAGAAGCATCCCCACCTCCATTTGCAACAACCAAAAATGTTTCCCGATTCCCCAGAGGTTGGGATGAAGGGATCAATCTCAGCTGAGAAGCACTGCCCTGTAGGTATGGATTACCTTCTTGAGCTTTATTATATTGCAGAATATCCCCCCAGTGGGATGCTAGTTCCTTAAACTTGGATTCTCTTTGGCTTCCTCATTGTACCTTATTGTGAAATTCTTATTGACAGTGTTGAATTTTGTCTGGGTCTCAAGAGTCTGGAGAGAAGCAATGATTAGGCAATCCCTTTACCCCCTGGTGTTCAGAAAGAGACTTAACTTCTAGCAGTCACCATTCCGCATTTGCTTTGATAAAACAACAACTGATCAATCATTCCCCTCTCACAAGGCCAGACACAGACCCTCCAAATTCCCCTTCTTTGTCTAACAAATGATTAGATGAACTGTTTTGTCCCCACTGATAAATCAGAATGCCGGTAAGCAAATTCCTTAAGTTTCTCTCCTCCCAGGCCTCTGGACTTGGATCTACCCTAGGCTGAAGCTCTGCATAACTCTTCCTTAAGGTCCCCACCCTGAAAATAGACCTCCTGATAAAACCTCCTGCCCACTGCCTGGCCACCTTATCCTTGCTAATCCACTTCCTCAAACCTCATCTTTTTGTAGCTTTGTTTAATCCTCTTTATGAAGAAAAGAGCTTTTCTGGCTGATCTTTGAGAAGCTGGCAATCTCCTGGTTAGACTTGGTTAGATGTTCTTCCTCTTGCAACAGCCCCCTCCTGCTATTACAATGACTCATCCCCCCACACTCCAGTGCAAGAATTTTTTTCAAATAGTTTCTCTTTACCTAAATCCAGATTTTTTATTTGACATTATGATAACATACAGAGACAAACAAAAAAGAATGCCGATGACATGATATCTTTATCATTTAGGACAGAGTCAAAATCCTGCATTTAACCTAAAATACAATTTTAATTTAAAAAAAGTATGTGGAATACACATTGTAAATATATAACTGAGTAAAAAAAAAAATTAGGTATTTCATTCAGTGATTTCAAAGGTTGCTTATATTCACAGCCTTCTAAGTGGACTTGTTTGGAACCCTCAGGGCTGGAAGCTGCTCAAGAACTAACATCTATGCATTTGTCAGCATAGGACACAATTGACATGTCAACTGAGTAGTAAAATGGTCAGGGCAAAGCTAGCTGGAGTGAGTGACTCAAAATGAGAAAACAGTGTGATGAGATTCATTGCCTGAGGCATAGAACCTTTGCTTAAACTGCCTCCCAAAGGTCTGGATTGATGAGAAGCCAGCTTGTTTCCAAGAGCCCACTCGGTGACAAGAAACGGTTCACCACTGACAAGGTTAGTTCAAGGGAGCAAAGGTGGAACAGAAATAAAGCCAAAACTTGATCTGCCATGGAGAGGTTACCTTTTGTAGTCATGTCAGAACTATCCCCTGAGTGTATTTCTTCTATCCTGAAACCACTTTAATTTATTCTGTAATTTAACAGGAGGCAGAGCCCATGTGGTGGTGGGGGTGGGGTGAGGGAGGGAGAAATGGGGGAGCAAAACCAGCTCCACCAGTAGCTGAATTCTCTCTACAGTAATTTTCTACCAATTTTTCATTTGCCTCATCTGCTAATTATTACCTTCAAAAATGATTGCTTCTCAACCCAAATTTTGGACTTGGTTCCAACTCCCCCCCCCAGCACTGATAGTCTACATTAGCATTTTCTGTTGCTATTTTAACATAAAACACCATTAATGACATGAATTCAGGTTTTTTTCCACATAGCTAGGGTTACCCAAATGGATAAAGAGGTCCCACTCTTGACAGAGGAGAGGGATTGTCTTAGATCCTTGAACCAACCTGTCAACCAATCTCCTAAATCTCTTGTCTACATTTCTCAACCTTACACTCACCCTCTCTTCCACTGATAAGCTGTCACACTAACAATGTCATTGGGATTTTTGGACCAATACTGGTGACAATCTCAAGAGATTCAGAAGCCTAAAATCATATAAACGGATATGAAAAAAAAAAAAAAGCTAACAGGCATGAGATATTAAGAAATGATAGGACTCATGACTGAACAATGTTGAAAGATACTAAAATTCAATTGAAAAATTTTTTGCAGATTTCTGTTATAGTAAGTTTCTAATTTCTCCATGGATCTATTTATAGGCTTAAAACTGGCTGTTGGAAGACCACAGGGATGTATTTTGTGTGGTTTCTATATGGTTCAATAATTTGAACTAGATCCCACATTTAATTGAGAGTTGATGTAAAAGAAAAAGCCTATTTCTGACTTGTCTTCCTTTGCCAATAATATCTAGTCCACATTGCAGCAGGGAAACAATTGCTTGATCTTTGTAGATGCTCTCTTTTTTTTGAGGGAGCATAGGCTTTCATGTTTACTACAACCTATTGGATTATACCTACCTGTTCAATCTGTTTATATTACCTTCCAAACCTCTGCTGGCATCCAAGTTTGAAAACTAGTCTACAAGTGCTATGATTCTTTTATCCTACTCCAGATTCACACATCCACAATCTCCTTCCCCTGTATATTTTGTCTATGTCATTTAATACACACACGTATTGATAATGAATAAATTTTTTTTCCAGGGATAAATATCCATTGAGGGTCTATGTGTAACCATGAGAAATAGCCTGGTCAAAGAGAGAACTAGGACCATTAAAAATAATGTGTGAATCAATGTCATCTTGCATGGTCAGATTAACAATAATAATTACAACAAGATTAATTTTGGGTAAAGTAATCTCAAAAGCTTATGTTGCTCAAGACATGTGCATACTCAATAATTTGCAATAAAATAAATGTTCTTCAAGCTTATTCCTCCTCCAAACAAAGATGAGAATATATTAATATATTCCTTTTATTTTATTATTTTTTTAATATTTTATTTTTATTTATTTGACAGAGATCACAAGTAGGCAGAGAGGCAGGCAGAGAGAGAGGAGGAAGCAGGCTCCCTGCAGAGCAGAGAGCCTGATGCGGGGCTTGATCCCAGGACTCTGAGATCATGACCTGAGCCGAAGGCAGAGGCTTTAACCCACTGAGCCACCCAGGCGCCCCTAATATATTCCTTTTAAAAAGAGAATGTCTTATTTAAAATTTTGCATGTTCAGGTTTTCTTAAAAAAGAATGCCTAGAAAAGTTCTATAAATCTTTTGAAATTATAATAAGTAAGACAGTAATGGTACAAATCACAAGTACTATAAAACTGCCTTAGGCATTATATTTTCTAGAAATTAGCATTTTAGAGTACATTTTGAATTTATGATCACTGGTAATGTATAAGAGTATTTTAACTTAAATTTAAAAAGATGTTGCACTATATACACATATACATGTATATTATATCCTATCTATCTATCTATCTATGTATCATCTATGCACCTATCTATCTAATTTGGGTCACTGTTAAAACAGTATCTGTCCAAATTTATGGGCTTGGTTTTTAGAGTATAGGCTTTAAGTTTCTAGCTATCTGACATACAGTCAACCTTATGAATAGTCCTTAAAAATGAAATAAAATAAAAATAAACATGTAACCAATCCAAAAACATTTTTGTTGTTCCTTCTTTATTATATTTCCTTTTTTTCCCTCTTTCTCTACTAAATCATTTCTTTTTAAATCTAGAGTTCTAATATTTTAAGGAAATTCAGCTTTGTAAACAATTCAACTAAGCAATAAATTGTCAAATAGGTGATTTCTATTCCCTTCAGGATATAATACCCAAATAAAGTAATATAAAAATCATTAAGATAGAAGATTTTTACATTTCTTTTACCACACAAAATTCTGTGTTTGGAGTTATAATAATCTTTGTTAATTAGAGATTATCAGAATTTAGAAAATTGTTTGAGAGAGAATGCATCTTCCAATGAAGCTCTATTTTAGGAAACTTTTTTCATTCATTTCTAATTCATGCATAGGGTTTTCTCTTGGGACTAGAGTCCTTGCTTTGGAAGCCAAAAAAGCCATCTTGTAGGAAATCAGTCACTGTAAGACATTGGCACAGAATAGAAAAATATTCCCTTCCTACTTCACTAGAAGATGCTGTCTGTGGAAATTATCAGTAATTCTAAGCATTTACACAATCACTGTTCAAAGTGACATTATCAGAGACATGACATTGACAGGAAGAATCACAAAATGGTAAGAAAGATAAAGTAATTTGCAGAAGTACAGTAGGCCATCACAATGATGTCAACATAGCTTTAGATGATGGAAATCACGTATGTCCATGTCTTTAGATCTAGGAAACAAAGTTTAAGAAACTCAGTTATGTCAGGAATTAGTCTGACCCATGCCTTTAACGTGTCTAAACTACACTAAAACAAAAATTAAAACCTTCGTGTTGCCACTGGTGTACAGTATCACTTCCAAATAAAGTCACTTGTTCATTTGGAGTCTTTGCCTGTATATTTTTCCATGTCATCACTGAAAACTTGTGTAATGAAAACAGTAACAATAACAAAACGCAGAAGAGTGAACGATTCATCAGATATGTGTGCTTAACTTCAGTACATATCTTGTTAGAAAATATAAATATCTTGTTTGTCGAGGACTGATATCAACAACAGGCTTTGGAAACTACTCAATGATCTATAACTGTGCTAGCCCATTTTGATGTGTTAAAACGTATGGATTTTTGGAATCAAAGTGTGACCATCTAAGAGAAAAATTAAAAGGAAGCACGATCAATAGTGGGGAAGACCTAGACCCCGAGTAGGTGCTAAGGATAAATGATAAAATATAAAATCAGTTCTATGTCATCTTAGGCAAGCTAGAGTTTTACCTTGTAACCATGGGGAAATTCAGTCAATTCAGGCAAACACTTATTTTATAAAACAGATTTTTCTTTTCTAACAAAAGATTGAGAAAATGTTTTCTTTGTTGCTTAGGCATTTTTTGATGTTATGTATAAATGTTGCAGGGCAGGGATCTCTCACTGAATTATTGGCAAGGACAATAAAAAAGGATTACCTCTTAATCACACTGATGAGATTCACTTAGTGTGGAGAAACAGAAAGATCACGTATATTGTTGCTAAAGATACAGTAGATTGCTTCTGTTTTACATGTACATATAAGATTTTCCAAGATCCTTTAATGTGGTCATGCAAAATATTAGCAAGACATGTATTTAGTTCTCAAAATATAATCTTGACTGTGAAACACAGTAAAGCAAACTACTTATTTATTCATATATTAAATGGTTATATATTGAGTATGTGCTAGGAGTCAGGCACAGCTCTAAATACAGATGATTAAGCGATGAAAGACGGACATTAAACTCATAAAACTTATACATTAGTAAGAAAGGGCATGTATTAAGCAAGCAAAACCAAGAAATAAACATGATTATTTCTGATAGTGAGTAGTTTTGACAACCCTAAAAATGGAGAATGGTACCAGGAAATGGGGTGTTGTTATAACAGCTAAATAAACTACAGTTTAGAGGTTGGGTAGCAGGCAGGAAGGGAACTGATGATATTGGAAGCAGTCCAGATGGGAACCAATGTATGCAGTATGTAGCTGTAAATTGTTTGATAAAATTTTTGCCCATAATAATCTGGGAATAAGACCTGGTATCTACTGAGCCTGTACCTGGAGAGAAAATTGTTGAAAAAAATAAGGGCAATATTGTGTATTGAGATAGTAAGATAATAAAAAAGTTTATCTGGAAAAAGATTGGTTGAATCACCAAAAGAAATAAAAAGGAATTAGAGTCCAGATTTGAGAGTACTAAATGGTTACCAAACTTTATAGCTTAAACCACTAATAAATGCCTCTGGTAAGAGGCAGAATATTTTTAATGATTAAGGGCTATTCATATGCAGCCTGGAAGCAGGGATCAGATTACAGCTGTGGCCATCTCCTCCAAAACCATTGTGCCAGAAAGCCCCAACATTTCCACCATTGACTGAAATGTAAAGTGGGAAGATAAACAATTAAATAAATCAACCTGGCTTAAGATCTAGAAAAAATTTTGGATGGGATTACAAGTACAAGGAACATGACTGGAATAAAATAGATCATATGCCTACTAAGTTTTTGAAGAAATTGTATTGCCAAAACTTCTATAAATTTCGTCTTTAAAAAGCCTTTGGCATCTGCAGCCTGAAAACAATTCTTGGACTCCTAATCTTCCAGGAGCAGGAAGCATGTGGTGAGAGACATTCTTCCCCTATGTGCATTTTTAGAAAACACTGTAGATATCGTCATGGAGAGTAGAATCAAGAACCACAGAGAACAACAGACAAAAGGAATTTCTGAAAGACAGCAGAGTCAGGATCTGATGAAGAATTTATCCATCCCCAGTTTAGGAAGCCTTCATGATTCATACAAGAGTTCCTAAATGTTATTGGCCAAGAATTGCTTTGTGTTTCTTCCTTTACTGAATGAGGTAATCACCAGTTATTACCTGCTGGGTCCATCATGGTACATTAGGTCAGGATACAGATAATTTTTACTTCGGTTGATAGTTTGCTACATCATGAGGAGCCACACCTGGATCTGAAAAAAAAGTGTACCTCACCTGAAAATTCTGAAATTTGAGCTGGTGGCAGTAGCTGGGTGGAATTTTGGGTTCTCTCTCTCTAGAAGAGGAAGGGAACAGAAGGATATTTGAGGCACATAAAAATGGGCTGTGACATCTCAACTTACACCCCTTTCTACTTCTTTCTGGAATAATTTCTCATTATTGATTGCAGTTAAGGTAACCACATGGTCTAGAGAATGTCAGCAAAGTGATATATGCTGGTTCTAGGCCTAATTTATTAAAAACCTCCCTTGCATAATCTTCCGTGTTCTTTCACCCTTTCCTAATGGTAGTAATGAGGTGCTCTCCACAGTGATTTTGAAGCCAGATTTTGAAGATTGGTGGATCCAAAATTTAAAGGAAGCCATGGTTCCTCTATCATTGTTTGGAGGAGAGTCACCTGACTGGGATCACCCTGATTTAAATGTCAAGTGAGAGAGATCTGATTTGTATGGTATCAAGCTACTGATACTTTGGCAGCATGATATTTTTACAGCATGTATTGTTGCATTAATTAATCCAAATGGCTAGAGCTTTAAATAAGAAAAAAATCTTAGTGTAATAAGAACTCCAGGAAAGTTTTGCAGCTCAAGAATATCAGTGATATCCTGGGAGACTATCATCCTTCCACCATTTTCGTTCATTGCCTCTTTTGTTCTTGTGTTTATTGCTATATGGTCACAAAGTAGTTGCCATAATTTCAGACACTATGATTATAGGGTGAGAGGAAGATGGCGAAAGCGTAGGGTGTGGAGAGAGTGATTGTGGCTATAAAAGTACTTTTTTCTATATTACTTTTTCTTTTAGTCAATGAGGGAAATCTTTACCAGAATTCCCATATATTGTGGACTGAATATTTGTATTCCTCTAAAGAAATCACATGTTGAAACCCTACCCTCTGAGGTGATGGTATTTAGGGGTGTGGCCTCTGGGAGATGATTAGGTTTAGATGAAGTCTTGAGGGTAGGGTCCTCAAAGTGGTATTAGTGTCCTTACAAGAATAGGAAAATCTATCAGCATTCTTTTTCTTTGCCATGTTAGAATTCATAGAGAAAACAGTGATTTGTAAGACAAGAAGAAAAATTCCAACAGGAACCAAATCTGCCAGCATCTTAATCTTGGACTTCCCAGGCTCCAGAACTATGAGAAAGAAATGTCTATGTAAGCCATCAGAGTATTGTACCTTGTTACAGTAGCCTGAGCAGACTAGCATACTTTACTGAATATTCACTGTCTTGACCCAACACTATGTTATTTTCTCCATTCTTCCTATTCATAGTTAGTGAGAAGAAATCTGGACCATGTAGATACTCTGCAGAATTGGTTCCTGTACCCAGACATTTGGATTAGCTCACTATGTCAATGATACATGTTAATTGGACAAGAATAACATGAAATTACAAATGTGTCAGGTGCCTCAAAAAGACATATGTATGTCAGATAATAAAAGAGAAACCCTATGAAGATTTAGGAGCCAGCCACATCAGTGATATTTTTAGGAACCCAGTGGTCTAGGCATGTTGGAAAAATCTAACAAAATTGAAAGACAAAGTGATCACACCACTTTGGACTCTAGGGTCAGCATGTATCATACTTTGGAATATTTCATTGATCCATTAACTGGGTGAAAGCAAAGGCTGCCAGTTTTCACTGGAGATAAGAACATAAACTAAGATCTCTGTAGCAGGTCCAGAAGGCAGGTGGTTCTATCACTTGGAGCATATGACCCAATAGATTCTATACTATTACATGTATTAGTGATGGGAAAGGATGCCCATCTTTTACCTTAAACCTTGTGGAGGTTTATTGTAAACTCTAATAAAAGAATCACAACATAGACCCGCGGGTTCTGGTACAAGATTTTGCCACCTGCAGTGAACTGCACTCTATTCAAAAACATTTCCCAGAAGATATGGGTTAGCTGACCATGAAATATTCAAGTTATCATTCATCCAGACCCTTCCATCGTTAACTAATTTCTGAAAGACCCAAAAAGTCCTAAGGTGGGATGAGCCCCAAAGAAATTCATCATAGGTTGGAATTGTACATTTGGATTGAGCAAGAACAGAGGCAGAAGGCACAAGTAAGATTCACAAGCAGGTAGCTTAGACCTCCTGTCATCCATCACTCTTATACCCATATTTCTCTCTCAGCTCACACCTATGGCTCACAAATACAAGCAGAGGGCCAGGATAACTAGCTAACAGATGAGCAAATGATTGGTAGTTGGCTAATTATGAGAATGCAAATTAAAAATGACCCTGAAGAACAGCTGTATCCATAAATCTTCCCAGAGTTTCCCAAACAGAGCTTTGGGTGGTACATCTGGTTTTCTACTTGGTGTGTTAAGACCAGTGTGTCAAGACCAGTGTGTCAAGGAAAGAAGATATATGGACTCATGGACTATGGTGAATAGTCTAATTGGTTGTGGCCCTAGAAGGAGAGAGATTCAATGATTGAGATAAAGACACATATGAGGAATAGGTATGTGGATGGATCTATGGGGGTAGTCACAAAGTGTGAATAGCTTTTTGTCATAGGTGAACACTCAACAGAAAACATGTAACATAGAAGAAGCACTTATCAACCAAATTGAAGGGAGCTGGTTCAGGTCAGCCAGGCCTTCTCATCTGCCTTCTCAGAGCTGGTGCAATAGGCAAATAAACAGAGCAGCCGTAATGACTGGGATAAACCTGTACATCAGTCCAATGGTATGGGCTCATACCCAGTCTGATTGAATTACTGCTACTTTTAAATATCCAACCTGCTAACAACAGAAACCAATGGTGCACCTTTCATATGGCACCACCCTTTGAAGAGATCAAAACACATTGGTAGTGCATCAACTGCATTAGATCCCTTTTACCTTGGAAGGAGCAGAAATTCATCTTGACTAGAATTGCCCATATACCAAAGAGTGGATTTGCCTTTCCTGCCCACAGGGCTTCCTCAGCACCATTAAAAAATGGACTAAAAAGTGTTTGATATTACCAACATCGATTCCACATAACACCATATCGAACCAAGGAATCAACACTTCAACAAGAGAGATAACTATGGAATTCACTGACTCCATCACACACCACAGCACTCGGAAATTTCCAGCCTTATACAGCAATAGGAGACCCTTATAAAGGCACAGTTGAGACTTCAGCTTGAGAAGATGGGGCCCCATCTTCCAGTGGATAAAGTATGCACTGTGCATCAATGACCATTATATATAACTGTGTCCTCAACAGATAAAATATATGATATGGGAACAAAGGGATGGCTTCACTTATCATTACTCCCAGGGATGCAGTTAAGGCATTTGTGCTTCCACAAATCTTGATTCCTTACATTTAAAAAGCTAGATCACAGAGGGTCACAAAAGCCTCATTAAAATTTAAGCTATTGCTGCTACCAAGTCACTCTGAGTTTTTCATACAAGAGACCAGCAGATAAAGAAAGAAGTTAGTCATTATCCTGGGAAGATAGTTTACCTTGACCATCAGGAGAATGTAAGGCTATTATTACACACTGGGGACAGGGAAGAAATTGCGTGACCCCCACATGATTTACTTGGTGATTTACCAGGCATCTCTTTATATTCTCTTGCCAATTTTTTATGGTAACTGAACAGTGCAACAGGCAAGGCCCGAGAAGCTTATAATAAGAAAGCCCAACCCTTTCTGGCAAGATGTCCAATAAGGTAAGGCCCAAACTGTAAGGCACCTAGACTAGCAGTGACACTAAATAAAAGGGAGGGGACTCTAGAAATGATAATGGAGGAGAGAAACAATGAGTATAACTTATGGCTTTGAACTAGGTGTAGGGTGTGGGCTATAACTCATCTTATTTACATTTGTATGCTTCCCCAAGAATTCTGGAGGAGCTCGTCCCAGAATTTAATGTATGAAGCACAAACATCTGAGGAGTAAAGGAAGTGGAATGCAGTGGTTGCTCTCAGATACCATCATTTCTCACCGCAGGACTGAGGCTCTGGGAGTAGTTTTGGCTGATAGCTCTTAGCCAGGACCTTCCTCTGGGATTTACCCTCCCTCAGCCAAAGAGAGTTGATATAACCACAATTATGTCCCCACTGCTCATCAGTGCTTGACTAAAGAGGAGGTATAAGTGTTTTTGTCCTTTGCAACAAGTTGGGGTGATTCTCTATTGACATCCTAGCATCAGAGCTTGTGGGAAAGTCAGTCCGCTGAGGCCTTGATTCTGACTGCATGCCTCTGCGCAATCTGGTTTCCTTCACTCCTCCATGGGTGTTAATTCCAAGGACATTGACCACTAAACTTCCTACACGTACATCTCTGTCCCAAAGTCTAATTTCTGGAGAGCCTTATCTAAGACTATAATCAATATGGGTCTCCCTACAAATGTGGCATTTGAACTGAGACTTAATGACAAGGATTCAGCCATAAGAACTATATAAAAAAAATCCAAAAACCAAACACCAAAAACAAAACTAAACAAAACACTTCCAGGTAGCAGGATAAACTTTATTGTTTATCTGCAATCATTGTCCCACTCAGGATATCCCAATCATACCTCTATTTGTTACCTAAGGAAAGTCAAATATGGTTTCCAAGAAGTTTCGGAGTCTTATTAAGCTTTAAAAGTTGTACTCAAATGAATTTTGAGCAATACTTGCACATTTCATTAATGCCATTCTTTAATCAATTATAGGCAGAAAGCAAAGTGGTACTTTTATCATTTAGAGATTCTGGGTCATGTTTATCGAGGGATTAATGTGTTACATGTTCATGGTATAGTTTCTTAACTAGACAGTAGTGACCATTATCTAAAGAAATTCTTCATTAGTGCTATTTCAGTGATCTAAGAGTACTTAAATGAGAATCGATATTTTTAATCTCTTTCAAAGTATTCTAGCAAAGATCTTCACATTAGAATTCAATACAGATACAGATCTGAAATATCTATATTTTTAAAAATTTGATCCTTAACTAGGATCAGAGATGATCTTAACATGAAGTTAGGGGAACACTGATTATGTGGAAAAGATTTTTTGAGGGTCTCTGCTAGCCAGACTGCAACAGCCTTATTACTATTATCACCTTTAATTATATAAAGAAATTGTTCCACTATCTAGGGTCTTGAAAATGTAGCCAATTGGAATGTCAGCTACACAGTTACATAGCTATCTCAGTTTAATCTCTACCGACTAGGCTATCTCCTTACTATCAAAGTGGTTATTTTCACAAGAGTATAATATTGAGATTAGGCAGGCATTCAGCTTGAGAAAACCTTTTATTGCTATTTAAGAGATAGCACTGAGGGAATGAATTGAAACTTGAGAAATAGGTTTAAAATGAGCATTCATTGATTTATTTATCCGAAACACTTACAACTTTCAGAGAAATATAAACTAGATACTATCATATCTGAAATAAGCATTGCCACAAATATAGAATGAATTTGCTAGCAATGATCCTTAGAGAAACTGACATAAATACATATAGGTATACATATGTACATAGAGGTATGCATTATACACTAAACTTATTAAGCTGTTTACTCATTCCTTTTGACCCAGGCTATCTCTAATCTACCTCCTATCTTCCTTCTTCCCATTCCCCACTTAAATATTTATTTTTCATTCTATCTTATTCACCAACCAGGAAACTATGTGTATCTATATGTCTATGTATCTAAATCTAATCTGAGTTCAGTAAATTACAATGTGGGATGGCCACCACTTTTTATAAATAAAGATTAATTAAAATATAACATGCTCATTAAAAAAAATATTATATGGTTGCTTTTGTCCTACAACAAAGTCGAGTAGTTGTGTAAGAAACTATGACCTACAAGCCAAAAATATTACTATGTGCTGTTTCAGAAACAAGTTTGCTGACCCCTGATATATACACACTGTGTTAGTTATCTTGTGTTGTGACACTAATCATCCTGAAACTTTATGGAGTAAAACACCAGTCCTTTATTTGCTCTAGATGCTGAATATTGGCAAGTTAGGCTGAGTCCATTTGGAGAGTTCTGCCACAGGTTTCCTTGAGGTTTACTCACTCAGTTGGTTGTTCTGCAGGGAGTCAACAGTCCAAGAGAGACTCTCCCTTGTGTTCAGTGGTTGGTGCTGACTGTTGCCTGGGACTTCTCTCACTTGGTCTCTTATCCTTGAGAAGCCTAACATCAATTTTTTTTCTTTTTTTCTCAAGGTGCTATCAGGGCAGCATTCTAAGAAAATAAGGGCAGAACCTGGAAGGTAGCTTAGAGTCCTAAATGTGGAATATCACAGCCATCAAATTATGAAGGTCAAATTAAGCCATGAGACATAAACTGAAAAACTGACTATTTCTGGAGAATTAGAAAGATCAGATTTTAAAAATCACATTTCAAAAGCCTATCATAAAGAAATCAAAGAAATTTATGCCCCCCCCCTTTTTTGGTAATGTGCCTTCTCATACATACCCTAGATTATATGGATACTGTATTATGTGGCAATTTTAGGAAATGAAATGTTCCTTATAGGGGTGCCTGGGTGGCTCAGTCATTAACTGTCTGCCTTCAGCTCAGATCATAGTCTCAGGGTCCTGAGATCCAGTCCCGTGTAGGGCTCCCTGCTCAGCAGAAAGCCTGCTTCTCCCTCTACCACTACTCCTGCTTACGTTCCCTCTCTCGCTGTCTTTCTCTCTGTCAAATAAATAAATAAAATCTTAAATAAATAAATAAATATTAAAAAAAAAAGAAGTGTTCCTTGTAAAAATGTTTTCCAGCGCCTCAAAAATGAATCTATGAAAACTTGGAAATATTCATGATAGAGCATTTTCACTACTCTCTGGCATTTTATCCTATCTTCCAACAGAGAATATGTTGATTATAGCTTAACCTATATTCATGAATAGCTTTGTCACTCTCTAGTGTCATTTATATATAGTCCTCTAATATAGCAGTGGCCTTGGGAGTTACTGATGGGTATAATTGCATGGAAGAATTGCCCCTAAAGCAAGTGATTAAATAGCTCTTTATAATTTTCTTTGATTGTTTAGCAATATCCTCAGATTTTATTTCTTCTTTCTAATCTTTAGTTCCCAGATATTGGCTGGAAATTTAAATATAAAATGATATTAGGGTGCGCCGGGGTGGCTCAGTGGGTTAAGTCTCTGCCTTTGGCTCAGGTCATGATCTCAGGGTCCTGGGATCGAGCCCCGCATTGGGCTCTCTGCTAGGCAGGGGGCCTGATTCCCCCCTCTCTCTCTGCCTGCCTCTCTGCCTACTTGTGATCTCTGTCTGTCAAATAAATAAATAAAATCTTAAATAAAATAAAATAAAATAAAATGATGTTAGGATTGTGTCTAAAGCAAAAATATATACATTTAAAAAATTTTTATTTATTTAATTATTTTGAAAGATTTTATTTACTCATTTAAGAGAGAGAGAGACACAGAGCCAACGGAAAGGCAAAGGGAGAGGGACAAGCACTATCTGGGAGCCCAATGTGGGGCTCAATCCCAGGACCTGAAGTTCATGATCTGAGCCTCCAGAACTATGAGAAATTCATTTCTGTTAAGAGCTACCCAGTTTGTGGTATTTTATAACTGTCCATACAGATTAAGAAAATAAGTATTAGTGATGAATTGGAAATTGTACTAGCTCTCTCTGTACACAAACATACATGCATTATATTTTATATAATACAAAACTTTTTTTTAATCAAATAACCACTAATCTTTATATACTAGTATTGGTGAAGTTTTTCAGCGAAAAGTATGCAAAACCAAAATTTTACTTCGGTCTTCATGTGTCTATGTGATCTTAATGGTATTCAAAATTTTGTTTTTAATTAGTTGTCAATATATTAAGATTAGGAGAATTAGGAGATTTCACATAAGAAATCTAGCTATCTGGCTTATCTAAAGTTAGAAGATCTGACAATGATGGTAGTGCTTTCCCACCTCAAAATCATCTTAAAAAGCTGGAAAATTGCTAACATATTTGATACATTTGAATCAACACATTTGAACATTCTGTTTCACTTCTCTTTCCTACAACTGATGTCCTCTCATTCTTCTTGCCCATCCTATCCACGTGGCATTTAAGTCCGAGAGCCCAGTTTTATATTAAAACTTTCCTTGGACCTGCATCTGTCCTCACTAACCTGGGTTTATTTACTCATATCAGTGCCCCAGGAAGTTACCCTCTGTGGGGCTCCCCGGACCGTGCACATAGTTAAGATCAATTCTTAGAACACCGGCTTTTCTGCTGGTGTTGATTTTCTGTTTCTGTGACTTCCTGTGGGCTGATGTTTGTTCCTTCACACCTGTTCCTTCACACCTGTTTGTTCCTTCACACCTGTTCCTTCACACCTGTTCCTTGCATGGCATCATGCTGTCAAAAAAAAATTTTTTTTTCTCAGTCTCTTTAGGAAAGCAATGACCCTTCTTGTGTGTGTGTGTGTGTGTGTGTGTGTGTTACTTTGGTCCATATTTTAATTTCTGCTGGGTTTGGTTTCCTATGTATATTGGATACAGTTACTTCCGATGTAAGAATTTTCTCTAGCAGGAAGCTCACTCTTTGACAACTGAAGGTCTGAAGGTCTGAAGGTGCAGTTTTCCTTTCCTTTAAGGAGTACCCATACCTTCATGGAAAGGACAATTTACTACCTAGTTGCATCTGTTTTTTCATTTTAATGATTGCCTGCCCAGGAAACATACTCACTAACGGTACCTCACCCTAACGAATTGATGCAGATTGCCCATCCAGATGTTTAATCACCGCCGGTGATTCCCCTCCGCTCACTTTCTTTCTCTGCCCGCCTCTGCTTTTAAATTCTCGTCATACTTCTAGGAATGCGTGGAAATACAATATAGTACTCAAAAGATTATAATGAGGGGCGCCTGGGTGGCTCAGTTGGTTAAGCCACTGCCTTCAGCTCAGGTCATGATCCCAGCATCCTGGGATCGAGTCCCGCGTCGGGCTCCTTGCTCGGCAGGGAGCCTGCTTCTCCCTCTGCCTCTGCCTGCCACTCTGTCTTCCTGTGCTCACTCTCTCTGACAAATAAATAAATAAAATCTTAAAAAAAAAAAAAAAGATTATAATGAATGTAAGGTTTCCTGCATATGACTGAAATTCCCTCCCCTTCCCACTCTGCTACTGCCATATTATTACGGAAAAATGGTGTTTTAGGGTTCCGTGCAATTCTTTTAGAACCCTTACCTCTAGTGGGCCCAGAGTTGCTGTGTAAGTCTGTGTGGCTTTCTGGTTAGAACTGTGCAGAACAAAACAAATGTGATTAAGTGTTTAAATCACAATTACTCTGACAGATATACCCAATATTTGGCTTACTTAGCCTTAGAAAGCCATGACCCAGGAAGGACGTATACATCATCTGAGAGATTCCCAAACTTTCTGGATCACAGGATGTTTAGCGGCTTAGTAGTATTTTGCAAAAGTAATGATAGTTTATGTCCTAACAACCTGTTGAGCAATGTGCCGCTTCTCAAACCTTGGAATCAGATTGTACACCACCCTTCATTTCTTGTCCTGCACTGATTTTCACATGGGGCCTGCTAGTTTGCCAGAGCACCTGCCTAAAAGCCAGCTCCTAAAAGGTAGGTCATGACTAAAAGGAACGAGTTGAAACGGAACCACAGGTATCTCCCACTTTTTGCAAGTTCATATTATGAGGCCCCTTTGCTTTTACAAAAGACCTGCATTCGTACCTGTTTTCTCTAACCAAAAGAAACCTAAAGAGGATTTTCACTTTTACAAGAGAAAGCAAAGAGCAAAAGCAGTGTTCAGCGTTGGTTTTGCAGTGATCTGCTAGGGAGAACTGCGGGCGCCGGGAGCTGCGTGCGTGGCCCTGCCAGATCCTCCCGGGGGACAGTGTTCGGCATCTCAGCATCAAGCTGCCACAGCATCTGTGCTTCATCTGACTTTATTTTGTATAATGGTTAGCAAAATATTAGCTTCTCCTGGTGATGTTCAGTATCAGAGAAGCCTAAGTGAGGTTACTTTTTGGGTCTGGGAACACCGGAAAAATTTTTGTATTTTAATCAATGGTAAATGCTTCTTTGTTCTATGATATTTTTGGCTTATGAATAATTTCATGGGAATGCTCTACTTTTGGATGGTGGGGGAACCTGTATCTCCATATAAAAGTTTGCACAGTGTCTCTGTGAGTTCCCTGTGGTGCCGGAGGAAGCTCTGGCATACAGTTTGGGAGCTAAGCGTCTGTGTGTTGAATGAGTACACACACTTACACCTGTGCACCTGAGGGGGTTTGGTGAATCATTCTGCACTTCAGAAGTTTAACTAATAGAAAGTTCATGTCTTCCTGGCATTTCAAAGATGAATAGGTCATTAGCAACCATCAGGTAAACCTCTTCACCTGACCCATGAAGAAGCTAAGGCTCCACAAAAGATTAAGGGCCTTGCCCACCTTCATAGTTCTTCAGTTTTTCTTTCAAATTTTATCATTTTGCCACTTGAAGTTTCCCTAAGAATATCCCTAAGATATTTTAGTTTGGAAAATGGCACGTGACTCCTTTTTTAATGCAACATTATCGGACCACAGTCTAATCTCATTTAAAATACAAAAATGAGTTGATTACAGTTCGTTTCCATTGTTCATGTGTGTTATATTGCACGTGCTGTTTAGTTAGAAGTGCAGAATTCTCAAACACCTGGGCTACTTAGTTGGTTAAGCATCCAACTCTTGGTTTTGATTCAGGTCATGATCTCAGGGTCATGGGATCGAGCCCCACATAGGGCTCTGTGCTCAGTGGGGAGCTTGCTAGAGAGTGACTTCTTCTTCTTCCTCTCCTTCTTCCTCTGCTCCTCCCCCTTCTCTCTCTCTCTTTCTCAAATAAATAAAATCTTAAAAAAAAAAATACAAGTGCAGAATTCCTTTTGGCAATGGGGAGCACAGTTTCCTCACCTCTGTCTAATATTTCCTAGTGCTAGATACTTTTTTTTTTTTTTAAAGATTTTTGCCGCTTCCAGTCGGCGACGGGAGAAGAATTAGGCACAAACAAGTCAGCTGCAAGAAACTGGGAGCAGGGGACAACAGTGGAAAAGGACTGCTGCCCCGAGCAACTCCACAGTCTCACTTTTATTGGATAGAAACAATAGCCAACAGAAGAACCAATGAAAGTCAAACGTTAGTCACATGTCTTGCAGACAAGCGAGGAGGAGGGTAAAGTTTATAGTTAACCAAGCATATTCAAAGGACATACCTAACTAACAACGGGCGCTTCTGGGATGAGAAAGGAGCAATAACGGAAAAGGGAAGCAGGCGGTTTTCGTTCCACCCTGAGCTGACCGGGCGTTCCCGGGTGCTAGGCTTCCCTGAAGCAGGCGTCGTTCCGCCCTGGGCAGGCCGGGCATCCCCAGCTGCCCAGCTTCACGGTCATATATCGTCCTTCTCCCCAAAGACCTGTTGCCAGTATACGTATTTCTTAATTCTTAATAATAATTCTTAATTTCTTAATATACATTTCTTAATATGTATATCTAAATGTGCTTGGCAACTAGTAAAATCCTCCAGGGGTTACAGTTTAAGTAACAAATTGTTCCAAGGGGCAGTGGCAGATTTTATTTATTTATTTGACAGAGAAAGAGAGACAGAGAGGGGGAACACAAGCAGGGGGAGTGGGAGAGGGAGAAGTAGGCTCTCCACTGAGCGGGGAGCCCAATTCAGGGCTCCACCCCAGGACTCTGGGATCATGACCTGAGCCAAAGGCAGACGCGAAACAACTGAGCTACCCGGGTACCCCTAGTGCTAGATGGTCTTGTGTCAAAAGTCAGACCTCAAGGACGAATGGCCTGCGTTGCCTATCGAGCAGGCAATGGTTCCTGCTCCAATTATCTAACCCTCACATTGTTCTCAAAGTCCATTTGCTTATGAACTTCTCCCTACTGCCAGGAAGGGTATGTTCTTTTATCTAGATCTATCTGTTTTCTAAGGTGCACTTTAAACTCCATTGATTTTTTTTTTTCTCCTGATGATGTCATTCTCAGTAGAATCTCCATATTTATTTAAGCCCTATTATCCACATCACCCACACAGCTCCCTGAATTTGCTAACTTATGTGCAAAAGAAAGGTATAATTAAACAATTCATTTCATTTGTTTACTTTGAATTCACAAGAAATTGATTTCAATTCATCACCTGATTACCATTTTGTCCATAAATTTGCATCATGAAGGACCAAATCTACAGAAATATTTAGGTCAGCTCTGTGAACAAAATCTTCAAATTTATTGCACAAGAATCTATTTCAGAGGTCAGCAAAGGACAACCCATAAACCAAATGTGCCTGCTACCTGGTTTTGTATGACCTGCAAGCTGAGAATGGTTTTTATTTTTAATTTTTTTATTTTTTATGATTTTAAATGGTTACTTTTATTTTTCTCTCTTTTTTTTTTCTTACAGAGAGAGAATGGGAGAGAGGAGCAGAGAGTAAGGGAGAGAGAGAATCTTAGGCAGGCTCCATGCCTAGTGCTATGGCTGAAGCAGGGCTTTATGTCACAACCCTGAGATCATGACCTGAGCAGAAATCAAGAGTTGGATGCTTAACTGACTGAGCCATCCAGGTACCCCTTAAATGGTTACGTTTTATTTATTTTTATTTTTTAAAGATTTTATTTATTTATTTGACAGAGAGAGAGATCGCAAGTAGGCAGAGAGGCAGGCGGGGTGGTGGGGGGGGCAGGCTCCCCACTGAGCAGAGAGCCTGATGTGGGGCTTGATCCCAGGACCCTGAGACCATGACCTGAGCCAAAGGCAGAGGCTTAACCCACTGAGCCACCCAGGCGCCCCTTAAATGGTTACATTTTAAAGAGGTAAATAAATACCACATCATAGCCTCAATTTTGCTTTTTGATACTCTAAGCTTAACATATTTACTATCTGGCCCTTTATAGAAAATGCTTGCAAAACTTTAGTATACTTATTTCAGTGCTCATTTTAATGCTGTTTGTCACCATCAGCTAAGTATAACTAGTTATGTTTAATGCATTGCTTAGGTAATTCAACTACATTTGAATTCAGATCGTTAAATTCTGTTAACTTCAATAAATACGCATGGAGCTTCTCTTTCAAAATAGGCATTGTGCTAAGTCCAGGGGATGTAGAATTTAATAAGACAGGAAGCTCACAATTCAATAAAACCTCCTCATTTTACTCAAAGAACATCTCCTTTACATTTCATTTCGTATATTACAATTGAAGTAGTTTACCACCTGTTGTAAGCTAGAGGATTGAGGATTGCCTTTTGACTCTTAGGATCAATGAGAAAGTTTGCTGAAGGTAGGAAAATAATTTTTTCTTTCTCCCAAGATATATACCCAGTGCAGATATTTGACTTCTTTTATCACTTTCACTCAATTCACACTAGAAATTGAATAACATCCACAGAGCTTTTGTTGCAGCAAAGCATAACCATAAAGGTCAGCTGCCATCATATTTTTAACTCTGAACGGAATAAACCTATTTAAATGACATGATCTTGATTTTAATTGGGACATCACTATGTAAAGTCTCAGTGATTAAACCTACTGTGGAATATTTTTCTCTTTACATTTAGTAGAAATATGAACTCCATCCTTCACAATTCATTATTTAACACTTCAAAGTTACCTGATACCCCCCAAAAACTGTAGGTGAGGCTCAAATCCTCCCACTCAGTTTTAAAAGAAATCATACTGTAACATATGTGACATTTTTTAATCCCTAAGTTACCCATTCAGTTTCATAAAATATCACTGAAAATATATGTTTCACAAACACAAAGAGGAATTTCTTCTTTGTTAGAAAGTTAAAAAGAAAAAGATGATCTCTCTCTTCCTCTTTTTTTTTTTTTTTTTTTTGGTGTGAAATGGTGGTATGTGAAAGCATGGGGCAGGACCTGTGGGCAGAAAGAGCTGCACACTGGGGTTGTGAGAGGTGGTTGGTTTTATACTATGGGGTTGAGGGAGTAAAGAAAGGGAGGTTTCAAAAGAAGTTTCTTCTAGGAATCTCTCAATTATCTCTATGTTAATGCCTTGCTAGAGGGGAAAAACAACCTAAACTTGACAATGGCAAGGCCTCTAGTATCTTATAGGTTCTTCAAGATGGTCTCTTTTTAAAGTAGTTCACAAATGTGTCCACACAGAGGCAAAATACACTCTCATAAATGACAATAAATTTACTTAAGAGAAAAATCAATGCGTTAGGTGACATATAATGCATTTCCCTAAAGCTTACAGTTCTTTAAAAAAATTCTTTTTATTTGTTTATTTATTTTTTAAAGATTTTATTTATTTATTTGACAGATAGAGCACAAGTAGGCAGAGAGGCAGGCAGAGAGAGAGAGAGGGAAGCAGGCTCCTAGCTGAGCAGAGAACCCAATGCGGGGCTCAATCCCCAGACCCTGAGATCATGACCTGAGCTGAAGGCAGAAGCTTAACCCATTGAGCCACCCAGGTGCCCCACTACTTTTTAAATATGAATTAATGTCCCAGTACTTACTGGTCAAAAGAATCCTTGTTACAGCCTTGTCATTTACCCAGAAAGACTGTCTCACTTATGTTTCAGTGGCTGCCATTCACTGATTCACTCAACAAATACTAGGTATATACTGCTTCCCAGACATTAGGTAACATGAAAGTATTGCTATGTCTCCAAATTTGGCTACCCCATGAAACAAAATAAATAAACTTTTTATAACTATCCATTTTAAAATCTGGATTAAACATGGAAAGTTTCATTTTTAATTATAACTCTCTTTTAGAATTGGCAAGTAATAGTATAAAGGATAGTGTAGTCCTTCACTATAGTATATTCCTTGTGTTAGTCAGATCGACACATTACTCATTGTTGATAATGACAATACTATCCTGTGATGCATATCATCATGTCTATTGGATTCAGAACACATTAGCAGATTCGACAGGAGCACCCGTATGTCAACTGTTTCACGCAACTGTATCTCTGTGTAGTGAGTCAGTAACAGTTTTCATAGGTCCTCTCTACCCCTTCTCTAAGGTGGGTCTTGACTTATCATGGTTTGTTTCCTTGAATTCTAGTTAGACTTTTACCTTATATCTACAATTTTTCCTGATTTTTATCTTCTAGCCTTTGGGAAAGCCCAGAGGCAATGTAGAGCTAGGTCATTTCAGCTGGAGGAAAGACCTGGTCAACAACTTCTGCAATTGTATTTGAAGTTCACAGTCTTTGCTTTACATGTTGTTTTTGTTTTTATTTTTGTTTTTTTTGTGTGTGTGTGTACTATATAGCTGCCTAAAAGTCACTTCAATAATTAGTCAATCAATAGTTTTTTAGTTACAATGATAAAATGTAATTAAATAGTACTTTATGAGTTATAAAACAATTCTGCATCCATTATTCTATTCAATTCTCTCTTGAAGTGAAAAGTAATGCAGTGTTGTTATTATTATTACCATTTTTCCAAGGACAATATGATTATGCAATACCATTGCATCTGCTTGCATTACACTGCTAGCAAATGCTAGAATTGAACTTTAAGTCTTACGTCAAGTGCTATGTTATTTTTTTCTTTGCTTTTTCATGCCTCCTCTCTTCACATTATTTTTTGAAATCAAGTACTGAAAACAAAAACGAAAAATAATTGTGTACCAGATAGAATGGGAGATGCAAAATACAATTCTCGAGACCTAAAGATGGTAAGTGTTTTTCTAACACGAACTGGTATGTTAAAAATAAGCATTAGAAACAGGCAAACCTTAGCAGAATAGAAAAAAGAAACATTATTTCATTCAGAGTAGTCAGGGGAAGGAAAAGATAGAAGGTGAGATACAAACTAGCTCTTTAAGACTGGAAGGGATATTTTATGTTAAAAAGAGTGGCAGAACCATTTTGGAAATGAGTGATAAAATGAACAAATTAGTAAAGAGGTGAATCTTCACCCTGTGTCTACTATCATGTGTGAGTCACATGATAGTAGACACAAATTGTTTGGAAAGTGAGTTATTTGGTATTAGTTTGGATAGTATTCAAGTGTATAGACTGGAGTCAAACAGGGAGAGTCTACCATCTATTAGTGAGAGGAAGTAGTACAAATTATTTAAGCTTTCTGAGGCTTAGGTTCTTTATTTAAAAATGCTACTAGACAAGTCCCAGGCTGCTGAGGTTATTAAAATTTATAAAAGCCCTTAGCAGAGTGCCTGGCAAGACACATGCGCTCATTGGCACTTACTCGTAGTAGTAGTAGTAGTAGTAGTAGTATCTTCATGTAGCTAGAGTCAGGATCACTATTTTTTTAGAGAATTTATTCATTCATTTGAATGAGAGACAGAGAGAGAACACGAGGAGGGGGGTGGGCAGACATAAAGAGACAAAGCAGACTCCCTGCTGAGCAGGGAGCCTGCTGTGGGGCTCTATCTCAGGATCCTGAGATCATGACCCGAGCCAAAGTCAGATGCTTACTCAACTGAGCTACCCAGGTACCCCCAGGATCACTTTTAATGGCATGCCCAGAAAGTCTCAGAGCACCACTGTGACTATTTTCAGTTTACACTAATAACAGGATGTTTTTCTCAGTACTAAATGACAAACAAACTATAAAACCAGATAACACAATAAAGAGGCAGGTGGGCTGCACGTGTACAGTGGGTCCCCCCTTATCTACTTGGGAGTATATTCTAAGAACCCCCAGTGGTGTCTGAAGTCACATATAGTACCGAGCTCTGTACATACCATGTTTATATCTATCTATACCAATGATCAAGTTTAATTTAGAAATTAGGCACAGTAAGAGATTAACAATAATAGTAAAATAGAACAATTATAGCAATATACTGAAATAAAGGTTATGTGAATGTGGTCTCCCTCTCTCTGTCAAGGTATCTTTCTGTCCTGTACTCACTCATGTTGTGATGCTGTAAGATGATAAAATGCCTGTGCGATGAGGTGTATGACACGGCGACTGTGACTTAGCATTAGGCTTACTATTGACCTTCTGACAATTCCTCAGAAGGAGGATTATCTGCTTTCAAAAGGCAGTGGACCGCAGTTAAGGAAATTGCAGAAAGCAAAATCGCAGATAAGGAGTGCCACTGGACACTCCGAGGGAGAGAAACTGAACTGAGCTGCAGGTCAAACGAAAACAAAATGAAGCCTTTCCTCGAGCCAAGTATAGCTACAAACAGGTTTCACTTTTTTCTTTGTAATTCTGCCTCTTTAGTACATTGTTCATAAAGATCATTTCCATGTAACTTGACAGGGCTTCCAGTGAAAATGGCAGAGTTAAGTCATTTTTATTCTACTCCTTCCCTTAAGTCTCTCTGAACAAATATATGCACAAAGGGGGAGAAGGGAGGCGACACATTTTTTTCCAAGTGCTAAGAAAGCACTCTCACTGCAACCCTAAAACCGAAAAATGTTCTTGTTATACGCTAAAATTTGGACCAAACTGGCTACGGCTGCTTAAAGTCAATATTTATCTTCTCAGACTTTGGATAACTGCAGCCTTCTCTAAAAGAGATTAAGACTGTCTTGAAAGGTGATTTAAAAATACTTTGTGGAGAGTGTTGACAAGGTCCAGAAGTGTGCATGATCTGAGGGAGGAAGGGAGAGTCACCCTGTGCAGACCCAAAGCAATAAGGTAGAGCAGGAGAAGAACACCTACGATATGGATTCCTGCTGATGCGCCATTTTATGATTTTCGATTGTGCTTCTGAGCACAGGGTGGTGACTGGCCATAAGAGAACAAGGACAGAGGACTTCACCATGAGCTGCAGTTTTGCCCTAAAAGCTAAATGCTAAACAGAGAGATGTTCCTAAATCAGAAGACGTACTAGATTTTGCGAGGGGGAATTTGAAACAACCAACCAGAATAGAAGTTTTAGTTTGTTCCAAAGCATGTGCACCCTATCCCCCACTTTAGTCTCCACTCCATTCATCTTCAAATAACTACTCTAGGCAGCACTCACGGCCATGCCACCACCTTCTCTGAAACAGGTGTAATAACTGAAAGAAACCAGCAGGAGACTCAGGGAGGACATGTTTTAAATATGCATAGTGTTGTGTTCAGAACATCATTTAATGAGTGCCAGTGAAGGTCACCTCTGGGTGAGCAGAATTCTTCTTTGCACTTTTATGTCTTACTTACATTAAAAAAAATAAAATGCAAACATTTGGCCAAAGGATAAGGAAATGGAACATCATGCAAAAAGTAACAGTGAAGAAGAGAAAAATAAAGGGAAATAACTAGGGGGCACAAAATAAGAATCAGGAAGAATGCGACTATGGAAAAAGAGAATTCACCCACAGATTCATTTACTGAGCCGTCCCTGTGATGTCCCAGCTCCTGAGCCAGTTGTTGGAATCAGAGATGAAAGGTGAGAGTTCCATGGAATCAAAAGTGTACAGTCTAGTTTGGGAGACAGGGCAGGAAAAATATGATTTCAATAGAGTGAGGTTTTGCTTTTGGTTTCATTTTAATGGTAAATGGAAGTGCAGACCGCTATGGGTAGGTCCTGCTTCTGAACACTTAAGGGTTGCCTACTTTCTCAGGCACTATCCTGGTGACAGGACACAGAAAGTGCAATGGGGTAGTGCCCCAACACTAGCCATGTGCTGGCTCTCATTTCTGCTCTGTGTTCCTCTGAAGCAGGAAGCAGTGAGGCACAGACTAGCGAAGACAGAAATATCAGCACAGGGAAGGATGAAGGAAGCTGAAAGGGACAACTGACTGGTGGTATTATTAATAATATTATTTATTTTTACTATTACTCTTATTTTATGTGGCTGGTATGGGAGGAAAAGTCTTTTTACACAGGGTGATGGACAAAGGAACTTCAGTAATGAGAATCTGAAATATGGGCTGTGGAAAATGACAGGAAGGACTAATCAGGGGCATAGACAAATACTGCCCAAGTAATATTGCAGCTCACACCTTTCCACTTGCAAATTCACATGATGGCTCTACCGTCCATTTCTACAACGATCAGTAATGTAGATGTCAAAGGGAAAAAGATGATTGGATTGCATTATTTTGGCCACATACAGGAATGACAAGCAATGACATTTTTAAAAATAGAAAGAAATGATCATTTATTTGTGATTGTGATGACTGCCCATACAGTCTAGGTGTGTTCAGAAAAATAAAGAAAACCAAAGGAAATGAATTGAGAACTTCAGAAAAGAGGGGAAAAAGAGGAAAACAGAGCCTGGAAGCTTCAAGAAGGTAAGAGGATGGCATATAAGAATTTAAAACATAGGAGACGGAGGAGGTTGCATAATGACAGTTTTCCAGGATGTTACTCTGGGGGTGAGTAGCCAAAATGGGAGAGCAGTAATGAGTGTGGAAGTGTACTTGTGCAGGAATTCAGATCTTGCTAGAATTGAGAGTTTTCCACTCATTGTTCAATGGAAATGGAGTGCAAAATTAGTATAAACCCCATTATGTGTGTGTGTGTGTGTGTGTGTGTGTAGGCTGTTTTTTATTCCTTGAAAGTCAGTGACATAGCACCATTTTTGTTTTTCTCAAACAATTCTCAAGTAATGTTTTAGTTAATTCTGATGAAATCCAGGTTGAAGAACCCTCTTTAATAGTTACTGCTCTAGGATCCCTGAGTGGCTCAAGAGGCCGGCAATCTGTGGTTTAACCAGACTTCTATGTGATTCTGATACATGCTTGAGTTTTAGGACCACTGCTCTAGAAGTTATTACACTAATTCAGCAGATGATTTTTTTTTTTTTTTTTTTTTGGTGACACCACAATTTTCTACCAGTTTTTGATATTCATCTCTGCCTTCAGCTATTTTCTTGACAGTACCGACCATCATCATAAGACCACTATTTTAACGTCCAGTGTGTTCAGCTGGGGGTTTCGGTTTATCAGATTCAGCTTCTTTTAACCAGGATGGATCGAACCTGCTTACTATAAGACAAGATAAATGGCAGCACTGTGAAAGAGGGCAGCAAAATAAATAAAATACATTAAACTCAAGTTAGAACACACAAAGTGTTTATTGGCAGAGGATGTCGTCCCATGACTGGTTAACGTTCGTGGGATTAGAGCAAGGCACACACCCTGAAGTAGCTGCGATCATGGGTTAAGGGCACAGTTTGGAGGATAATGTAAGGTAACTTAGCTTTTTCTAAACCATATTTTATATTATAAAGTAGTTTGGATATAAACTGCATTCTAATGAGCCAACACTAAGAAGGCTGATTTAAGTGGGGTATTTTTTGAAGGAACGCCTTTTTTTTCCCCCTTCTTTCCTTCCTTCCTTCCTTTCTTTTAATTTTTCGATAGAGGTTGGAGGGGGAACCCTGAGATTTCCTACCCTATATTTTAATGGATTTGGCCAAATATTCAGGTTACACCTACTTCTGATTTTTCAGTTTAAAATTCAGCCTTTTTGGGAAGTATTATTTTATTAGAATGTTTCCCATCAACTATGTATTTTCTCATTTATTCATATTCGGGTAATTTATTATAATTTAGAAATGGCTGGGTTGAAATTAACACTTCTATTCTTTTTTTAAAAAAATTTCCAAACCTATTCATATTTAAGGGGAAATATTTAACCTGTTCCAGCAAATGGCATGCTTTCAGTTATCATAACTGAATGGATATGAACACACACACACACACACACGCACACATACCCCAAAACTATATACACAGGAAATCAGGGTATCCTACCTAGGACATACCTTCCCTGATAAGCTGACTAGAAATTAGTGTTATGAATGTGTTAACACTAGCCTTTACTCTCTCAGTTTCTTTCTTTAAGTATGATATATAGATTAGAATAAAACTACTTTTAAAAATCATTACATATTTTAATAGAGTATTTTCTTATTTCAACCACTCTCTGTTGTTAATCCATTATTATAAATAAAGATACAATATTCATATAACACCATTCCTTCTAATAGAAGTTAGTAAAAATATTTTTCCTTTTTTAATTTAGTGTTTATCCCCAACTTTTGATATGCTTTTTACTATTGCCAATATTTTCTTAAAATTTCTTCCCCTGCAATATTTACATGTTTACTAACCTATTTGTCTTTGCTAAGTGCTAAGAAACTAACCTCTACTCTTATCTGGGAGGTATCTGAGTATACAGAAAATTCAAGTCATAAGATCTATTGTAGTCACTCGACCAGATAGTCTGATTTATATTGAATATGCACATATGCAAATGGTATATATTTATATATGTCTCTATTTATATATCTATTTATATATGTATCAATTTACAGATACGTATATAGCTCTATGTGTATATGTATAGGTCAATATATATGTATTTATATTTCTATTTATATATGTATCTGCTTATAGATACATTATAGCTATATGTATATACATGTATATATGTATATGTGTATAGATAGCTATATGTATATGTGCACACATATATGTACATATATTTTATGTGTACCTATTTATAGGTATATAGCCTTTTTGTGAGTATTTAATTTATACAAACACAGAGAGAGAATGAAAGAGAGAGGAGAGAAGGGAAGGAGGAGGTAAGGGAGAGTAAGGGAAGGGATTGCTTGAGTAGATCAAGCAAATAGTACAAAAGAGCACATAAAACAAGTCAAGTGAAAGTTTTGTATTCCCTGGGTAAACTATTGGCTCAAATTCAGTCTATTAAAATAAATAAATAAATAAATAAATAAATAAATAAGCAAACAAACAAACCCTCACAGGTAAATACAGATTGCACTTTCAGGATGTTATTCATTTCCAGGGGTCTTAGCCCTGATGTAAACTCTTTTACAAGAGATAAGCCAAGAGACATTTAGCATTTTCTCTATAACCACACTCCACTCTGCTATGCCCTCTCCCCAGAATAAACGTTTCACCCAACTGAACAGCAGTGTGGTGCAAAAACAGAACTCTTTCTGAACCAGCGCACTTGCAACTCTGTAACCAGGAAGAATAAAAATAAACTCTCGTCTTAGAAGTGCTAATCCATTTTTCTGAGGCTATGTTGGCTAACAGAGCGCATTTAGGTATACTTGAAACTGTCAGCCCTCTGGGGGAATATCAACCCCACACAACTTGAGGTGATCATTATTACAATGGAAGCAGCTCTCTGGGTCCGGCATATGGACCACAAACTGGCAGAGAGCCTGAGCTCTCCCAGGAAGTACGCCAGTGTCCCTCTATCGTTTCCTTAGCTGTTGGGAGAGATTTCAGCTCTTCAGCAGTTTCCCTTCCTGACCAGCTTTTCCCAAGATAAATCTTAGCTAGCACCATATGTTTCAAGAACAAAAAAACAGCTTCTGAATTATTACAGCACAGTGTACTCTAGCCCAGGAAATTCAAGCTGCTTAGGCACTAAAATCATAGCACCAGGCAGAATCTGAGGGAGCAGTGAACCCGATTTCACAACCCTTTGTCAAACAACACTTGTCTACACAGTATAGGACTCCTTGCGAATTTCTCTGAGATAAGAGAAAATGTGGACTATAGCCCTTAGTTATTTTGGAATCATAATCCTGGCTGAATGTCCAATTCTCAGATGATGTTGAGTCCACAAGTATTATTGAAGTTTGGGGAGGTCGTCAGTGTTTTCCTTAAGTGGTTTTGTTGTTTTTTGTTTTTATTTTTCCTATTTTAGAGATACTGAATGACTGTAATTATCAGTAACTATGCTAAATGTTGGGAATATAAAGATATTTAAGATACAATACTTGACTTCACATAGTTCTAAAAAAGTAAATGGACACATCATCCAAAAAAACCTGCGAAATTGTATACAGCTATATTTATAGGGTTCCCTCTGGGGTTGAGCATGGCCACAGAGGAGGAGCATCTAGATGTTTCATAAAGGGCTACTAGAAAGAAAACAGAGTTGAGTCCTAAAAGAAGTGCTGTGGTGCATGCAGTGACTAGCAGAAGAACGGCTGGGCATTCCTGGTTGAGGGCACAGCACCAGGAGAAACAGGGATGCAAAGGAAGGAAGGTATAAGAGAGGGACAACAAGAAGTTGGATTTTTGTTTGTTTACTTTTGGGTAAAATGTTCAAGAAGGAATGGAAAAATTAATTCAGAAGATATGGACAGGGGACAGCCGATAAAGAATTTCTCATTGACTCCATTCATTCAGCCATTCAGTACAGCAGGTTAAAACAGGCACAGATTCTTTGACACTCTCCTGATCAACAGGCAGAATCCCTTCCTATTGAATCTGGGCTGCCCTTGACCCTTGCTTTGCCAATAAAATATGATGAAAGTGATGTGAGACTTCCAAGGTCATGTCCTACGAATTGTTTTCCAGCGCAGGCCACTCAGAATTCTTGTTCTTCAAATCTAGCCACCATGCTGTGAGGAAGCCCAAGCAGCCCCATGAAGAGCCCTACATAGAAATAGAAGTTCCTTCCCACTGTACTGGCTGAGCACCCCGCCTAGTATCAACACCACCTTGCCAGTTGTGTGAGTGACCCATCCTGGAAGTAAGTGCCAGCATGAGTGTCGTGTCCCAGCTGGTGGTGCACAGAGCCTTCTTCTCTGAGCCCAGCCCAAATATATAATTTTGAATAATGTAAGTTATTATGGTGGCTATAAGCCACAAAGTTGGGGCATAATTTGCTATGCAGCAATATAATTAACTGGAAGAATCAGTCAGTATTTACTGAATGCTTACCCTATTCTTAAAATACAATCTTAAGGAGTTTACACTTTCATCCTGACAAAGATTTTTCTCCTTGACCAACCTCTAGCCAGACTCCTCTAATCCCTCTTACTGACTAGGTCTCAACCTTGGCCTCTAAAAACTGCAGACTCTTAACACAAATAATTCTGTCCACTCACCTTCTCCCACATTAAAAGAATTAAACAAACACTAACACAGTTTCTGATAGCTCAAGACCTCATCCCTAGGATGACTCTGGCCTCCCTTAAAATGTCTGCCTAAGAAAACTCAAGGTTCCCAAAAAACTTTACTGGGTTTGTTTTGTTTTGTTTTTTTAGGTGAACAAACCCCTTTTCTTAGAGTATTTACTAAATAGAGGTTTCAACTATAAATCTTTCCTCTGTCCCTTTAAGATGTATATGTATCTTCTACGACTCAAGAGTATCTTTCTTAAGGACCTGAAAGCCCGCCCTTCCTTCCTTCCTTCCTTCCTTCCTTCCTTCCTTCCTTTCTTTGTTCCTTACCTATCTATTTAAAAGTTTTATTTATTTATTTATTTATTTATTTATTTATTTAAGAGATGCCTGGGTGGCTCAGTTGGTTAAGCTTCTGCCTTTGGCTAAGGTCCTGATCCCAGGGTCTTGGGATCAAGTCCTGCATTGCGCTTCTTGCTTAGTGGGGATCCTGCTTCTCCCTCTGCCTGCCTCACCCCCTGCTTATTCTCTCTGTCTGAGGAATTAAAAAAAAAAAGGTTTTATTTGTTTATTAGAGAGAGACAGTATGAGCAGGTGGAAGGGCAAAGGGAGAAGGAGGCTCCGTGCTCAGCAGGGAGCCCAAGGTAGGCTCCATCCAGGGACCCTGGGATTATGACCTGGACCCAAAGGCAGATGCTTAACTGAATGAGCCACCCAGGAGCCCTAACGGCCTTCCCTTAAAATATGAGCACCAGAAAGTATATTGCCTCAGTCTCGGTCTCTGTGAGAGGATAGAATCCTAGCTTCTGTATTTACCTTCTAGCAGACACAGACAGCCTAATCAACATTTACACTGTTCAATCCTTTGCAATTTTTCTCTTCCCTGACTCTACTGAGCCCCAGTATGCCCTTCTTTCCACTTGCTCATTCTCCCTTTAAAATACCCAGTCAACTCTTTACCAATCAAAATTGAGTTCAGTTCATGCTAGATCCTCTTCCCTGTTACAATAGCATATAACTGATTAAAATCTGTCTTTATGTTTTAGTGTCCAGCTTTGTTTACCCTTGACAATCTGAAGTAGATTGGCAAGTAGATTTCAGCTTTAAAGCTGCCTCCTGGCCAATAGTAGTAGCTGGACTGTCTTGTAGAGTTGGAGTCCAGGCTTATCATGAACTAAAACAGGAACCACTTTGGGATTCTGTTTCTGACTCTCAGAGGCAGAGAAGATAATTGTGGTAGCCTATGTGCTTATGATTTGCCAAACCTGTGCAGTAAATGCTAAGCTTCTGAAAGTTTTTATTTGTTTATTTGTTTTTTAAATAACTTATTTTGGCAGTTAACTTTAAGGTGGTTATAAAAGAAAGAAACTAGATTTAGGGAGACTAGTCTAGAAGCTATCAGTGTTTCAGGAGAGAGAAACGGAAGGCCTGGACTGGGGCAGTGAGATGGACATAGAGAAGACACAACCATGATAAGGAGGACAGAGTCCAATAGAGTCCTGTGTTACCTCCAGGTTTCTCTAACTGGCCACTGGAGGACTACTTGTAACAGGATATGAGATGGAGGAGTAGCTAGCCAGCCAGCAGGTGGCAGAGAAGAACAGATATTACACAGTTTGGGATACGTTCAATTTTAGGGTCTGGGGACATATATCTAACTCTCAGCTAACTGTCACATTACATATTCAAGTCTGTAATGCAGGAAGAGGTTTTGTACAAAGATAGAGATTAGGTTATCATAACCACACAGTAGGTTGTTGAAAGAAAAAAAACAAGGGAGGAGAGCCAATGGGAGAGTTTGTGGATGGAGAAGTGGTAAGAAGATTGAAACCTGGTTAACACTTATCGGAAAAACCAGAAGAAATAAAATCTACAAGGGAGATGGGGAAAGAACAAGGCAGAACTTCTAGTAGAATCACAGGAATCAAGAGTATAGGTTTTTAAATAGTAACCAACAGTGTCAAATGGTATAAATGGTCTCCTTAGATAAGGGCTAAAAAATGCTCATTAATTTGACAATTAAGAGGTTTTGAGTGACTTTAACAAGAATAATTTTAATAAAGTAACAGAGGTATGTGAGTTAGCTCTTTCTGAGAACGAAACCACTTCTAGATTTAGTGGCTTCAAACACAACCAGTTATTTAGCTCATGGAACCATGGGCTGACAGCTTTGGCTGGGCTTGGCTAAGTGGTTCTAGTCTGGGCCAGAACTGACTGATCTCAGGTAAGATCGATCATGGATCAGCAGTCAGCGGGTGGGTTCCCTGCTGGAGCGAGTGGGGAATCTCCCCATGTGGTTTCACGTTCTCCAGTAGTCTAACACAGCTTGCTTGCTCAGGTGAAGTTCACAGGGTTCCAAAAGTAAGAATGGATGTACTTAGAGATTCTTGGAACTCTTCTCAGAACACATATAACCTCTCCTTTCTATAGCATTGTGTCTACCAAAGAAAGATAAAAATCTGCTCAGATCCAAAGGGTGGGAAGGGTACAGTGAATTACCATTTTCTCAGTCTCTTGCAGCACCAGCAAACAGTTCCTGGAATTCTGGTTATCTGCCGTAGGCACAGCCCTTTAAGGACAAAAATGGCCTCAATTTATTTTAGAATGAGCTTTTTAAATGTCAGAACAACAACAACAAAAAAGGCATGGCAAATTTCTAAAGCGCTTTATGTCTACAGAGAGTTAAAGACTGACAGATTTCCCCTGTCCCACCAAGGCAGCAGAAAAAATCATTCTCCTTAGCAGAAAGCTAAGGCCTCATTTAACCGAGCCACCTTACTTTTTTAAATGCAAGTTCAGAAGACTTCTGGCTTCTAGTAGTGCAAGGGCCAGATTATTAACTTGTACGCTCCTGTTGAAAACAACTTTAGAAAGCTGGATAAAATATTACAAAAGAGCTTCTTAGAAGCATCACACAGACAATAGGACAGTAAGGAATTACCAGGCCCAAGTGGAAAATATAACAAAACCCAGAGATTTATGCCAGCGCAGGAAGCAATTTTGCCCTGAAGGTATATGACTTTTTGGCAGACACCTTCTGAGAATGGGACCAAAATCAAAGCCCAGAACTGAACAAACCTGGGAAGCTGAATCAGACTCCTTCTTGGTCAGCCAGACGCTAAAGAAGTGACAGAGCCTGGGTAGAATTTCAGTCAGGCGTTGAATTATCCTTATCAAGCCTGAGGCAGCAATGGCCTTTCTCTTTGGAAAGCTCTTTGTCAAATTAGCCCCAAATAGTTTTCAAGCAGAAAGTTCATCACATCAAAAATAATAAGTAGGGGCAAATACATGCTAGACTCTATGAGGATACACAGAAAAGGCAGAAATGGAAACAGAAATGCAGCAAAAGGCAAAGACATCGGATGTTGAAATAATTAGACACCAACTGCAAAATAGCTATGCTGATAATGCTTAAATAAATGAAGGGCCAACTGAAAGATATTTGCAGAGGGCTTGGGACTATAAAAAGTAACACAGCAAGTTTGAAAAAAACAACAAGTAGAAGTTCTGGGAAAAAGTACATAATAGAAATGAAAACCCTTGTGAATGGGCTTAACAACAAGCTAAGGAGAGCTAAAGACAGGCATGATCTACAGGAAGACAGTTTTGAAAAGAATGATCTAGAAAGACCAAAGGAGGACATTATAAAAAACAGAGACTAGTAACCCTGGATGACACCCTAATAAGGTTTGGGATATGTGATCACAGTCCCAGACGGAGAAGAGAGTATCTGGGACAGTGGACATATTTGAAGAGACAAAGTTCAGAATTTTCTAGACCCAAAAGACAGTAATCTGCAGATTCAAGAAGCCTACAGATCTCTTGCAGGGTACTTAAAAAGAAATTTGCAACTAAGTACATTACATAGAAAGTGCAGGAAAAAAATAGACCAAGAGAAAAAACTTAGGAGAGGCCGGAGGCAAACAGGGAAGAAAAGATTATCTTCAAAGGAGGAAGAATTAGACTGACAGTTCACTTCTTAACAGCAACAAAGTAAGACAAATGATAGAGAAATCATGTCTTTAATCTGTAAAAGAGAATCATCCCGGGGCGCCTGGGTGGCTCAGTGGGTTAAGCCGCTGCCTTCGGCTCAGGTCATGATCTCAGGGTCCTGGGATCGAGCCCCGCATCGGGCTCTCTGCTCAGCAGGAAGCCTGCTTCCCTTCCTCTCTCTCTGCCTGCCTCTCTGCCTGCCTCTCTGCCTACTTGTGATCTCTCTCTGTCAAATAAGTAAATAAAATCTTTAAAAAAAAAAAAAAAAAAAGAATCATCCCAACCCAGAAAACATTTCAAGACTGTTGGTGAAACAAGGATGTCAAGCAAAGGTCAGAAGGGTCATTGTGGCAGACTCGCACAGAACAAAATCTAAAGGTTCTACTTGAGGCAGAAGGAAAATGATCCCAGGTATGTCTGAGGTGTTAAGAAGAAATAAAGAGCAAATAAAGTGGAAATATATGGGGGAAAAATACATATTTGGAACTGAGTGATCTCTTAAGTCAGGGCTTGGCAACTGTGTCCATATAGGGCCAGAGTGTAAATTTTTTTTTTAATATTTTATTTATTTATTTGACAGAGATCACAAGTAGGCAGAGAGGCAGGCAGAGAGAGAGGAGGAAGCAGGCCCCCCGCTGAGCAGAGAGCCCGATATGGGGCTCCATCCCAGAACCCTGAGATCACGACCCGAGCCGAAAGCAGAGGCTTTAACCCACTGAGCCACCCAGGCGCCCCCAGAGTATAAATATTTTAGGTTTGTATGCTCTATGGTCTCTTTTGTGAGTGTTCTGCTGATAGAGTGAGCGAATAACCATAGGTACCAGTTAAAGGAGGAGAATGTGGCTGGGTTCCAATAAAATTCTGTTTACAGAAACAGGAAGTGGGTTGCACCTGGCCTGCACACCATAGTTTGTAGACCCTAACTTTAGTGAACTTGCAGTTCTACTCCTGAGCTCTTTTGATTTACCTCCATGCATAGGGGAAAGATACAGAGGACCAAACAAGTTCCCATCCTGTCCTTTACTGTTGCCGTTTAACATATACGGGGCAGGACCCATACATTGAGCTCTGACTCCTCCCTTTCCAGACACAGATCAGGGTGACACTGGGAGGGCATCACATAGCTTTCCCTATTTCTACTTAATTCTTGTAATTGTAAGAAATATTCAAAATGACAATGAAGCACCTGGAATGGTTTTCTGAAACACACATCTGATAATGCCATTTCCCCTGTTTACATTTTTTTAAGGGCTTCTCTGTGGTCATCAAGCTCCAATTCCTCACAATGACATCAGGCCCTTATGACTTGGCATTGATCTTTCCTGTCTACTGTGGCCACTTGTCTCCCTCTCCATCCAAGTTCAACTCACCTCTTGAACTTAAACAGTCTCCTGGGCTTGGTACAGTGGCGGGTGCTGTAAGTTGCAAGAACTGTTTGTACTGACCCTTCTCCCCAAGTATTAATCTTCCAAGACTCCACCCAGGCTGTGTTTTCCCAGAAAGTGATGGCATCCCAAAGTCAGCATACGCAGTTCCTCTGGACTCCTAGTGCTCAGCTACAGGCCCCAAGCACAGCTGGCCACACCATATGTCCCCGTGTGTCTATCTTCCACATTATTCTATGAGTTCCTTGAGGATCTCTTCTTTCTGTGTCCCAGCATGCTGTAGATTGGGCATATCTAAGCGTGCATGTTTCAATGAATGGTTGGATGAAGCAAAACAAGAGCGACGCTAACTGGAAAAGCAACAAAACTGTTACCCTGGAGTTTATTACAGAATCAAGCCAAATCAAAATCACCCATTAATCAAATAACCCATAAATATCTATTGAGCATGATTATAAAGAGGTCAAATTAATCAAAATATTATTGTATAGTAATTACGGTGTTACGCTTTCAGCCATTTAACTAATCACTTGAGTAATTTAAATTATCAGTAGTATTTAAATATGTCTGTAATTTGAGTGAATGTGTGGAAATAATGGGAATGGGTATAAAGACATAGGGAACTTTTTGTTTTAACGAAGTGCATAATTTGAAACAGTTTAAATATTCATGTCAGTTGACCAATCCCAGGTGTCTATTACAAATTCAGGACTGTTTAGGTCAGCAATCCCTTCAGTAATTATTTCAATTTTTAGCTTTAAAACATAATTTTTAAGGTTCACATTTATAGATTATATTGTTTAGCTGTTCGGTTATTTTCAGTTACTTAAATTACCTTTAGTAAGCACTGCATTGTACAAATAGCAATTTGTTTATGCCTGCCTGCATTATAATGTGTTCCATTTGTTCATTGATTTAAAACACATAATGGAACTTCTGGTGTGATGTTATTTCCCTTTAATTATTTCTAAAATAAATGACTTTAAACCAGTTTTACAATATTTACCCTATTCTTTTTTTAAATAACAAATTTCCAACAATGATATGTTTGTGAGGTTACAACATAATTTTCTTTTATTGTTTATTTCAGTAATGTTTAATATTTTCGTGTAATATGGAGTTAATTTAATATTGACTAGTGTGAAATGAAATCATTTGGTGTTCATTTGAATGTCACATATATTTTCTTAAATGTTCCATTATAATTTTATAATACTTAATAGGCATTAACAACAGTTACCTATGTATTTGCTTTAGCTGCATTAGCACGAGGTGCTTGTGTCTTTGAATTTAAATGGTGAGTGTGATTGTCTTAGGCCTTTACAGGGTGGTTGATGGTAGGGGAGTTTTCTTAAAGATGCCCAGGTGAATCAAAACAAAACAAAACAAAACAAAACAAAACAAAACAAAACAAAACCTTCTAAGATTATTTGTTTTCCCCCTAAATTTAAGAAGCTTAGTTTGATGCTTATAGAATAGTATTCTGAGAGACTACAAAAAGAAACTGAATAAAAAATTCTCTCTGGGGCAAATATATTCTAGGGTGGAGGGGGCATGAAACCACTTTAGTACTGGCTAATTAGTTTACCAGATTGTTCAGCAAGGAGAAAATTCCTGAAGTAATAGTTAAACAATAGCGGAGATCTTAGAGTAGTAAGTGGAGCAGCGAAATCTTGATCGCTTCAACTGTTCTGGGCAAGAGGGTCAGCATGTTTTGCCAAGGTACCACACTTCAGGGCCCTAGGTTGCAAAAAAGTCAGGTAAAAGATGTTCAAAGTTAAAGGTTGTAATGTGACTTCATCAAGGCATTTTACCTCTTTGGGTCTCATATTTTGAAAAATCATTTTTCAGCTATAAAGAAGGAACTTGGGCAAAATTGGTAGCATAGTCTTTTTAATTATAAAATTATATGAAATGAAAGGATTTTTGAAAAGGAGATAGAAGGAGGTAAAGAATGGTTTGAGAATTTGTTCACTTTCCTAGTTCTCTGGTCTCATGAGATGCCATGTACCTGACTCAAGCATGGGAAGAATTTTGTGCATGGCTCCTTTTTGCATGGCGAATCTGGTATGTTCTCATCCATGCTTGCATAATCCCTTTATTTCTTTATTATTGAATAAGAATTATAATTACTTTCATCGTCACTAGCTAATATACAGTGAATGAAATAAAGATTTTAGTTTTATTTTCATACAGTTGTATATTAGACTACCTTAGACTACTGTATTTAGTCCATTCCATTGTACATAGGTGTTTAATAATTGTTCATATAAAAGGAATTACAGAGCTGGTGGTGTTTATAGAGAGAATGACAGCAACAATGTTGGTAGCACCAAACTTCTCCTGGAAAAATAGCTGTGAAATTCTGAGATAAAATTGTGCCACCATATGAAAAAAAGATTTTGGTAAAAAAGTGAAAAAAAAAAAAAAGAAAGCACTCCTACTGTTACTAGTTTTACAACCACTTCAGAGAGCAAGGATGCAAGGTGGTGGTAAAGGTTAACAATTTTATAATCTATATCAAAAATTAAATATCCTACATATACAACTTTCACATATGAACACAAGAAGGCATGTTGCAGAACAATAGTGCTCACTGCTTCATTATTTATAATAATAAAATTATCAACAACCTAGCATTCATCCAGGGGAACATGGAAAAGGACATTGTGGTATAATTGAAAATGGAATACTACTGTGGGGGAAGAAAACATTTTCCTGACTCTCTTAGGTTTCCAGGCTGGTTCTGAAAATTAAACCTAAAAAAGGAGACTAATAGGAGAAAAGCATGCAGAATTATTTATTTATTTATTTAAAGATTTTATTTATTTATTTATTTGACAGAGAGATCACAAGTAGGCAGAGAGGCAGGCAGAGAGAGAGGGGGAAGCAGGCTCCCTGCTGAGCAGAGAGCCTGATGTGGGGCTCAATCCCAGGACCCTGGGATCATGACCTGGGCCGAAGGAAGAGGGTTAACCCAATGAGCCACCCAGGTGCCACCCATGCAGAGTTATTTAATATAGGTTTTACATGACCCAGGAGCCTTCATAAGGAAACAAAGCCTCACTTAAACCTGAGCATTTTTATGCTAGGATTGATGAAAAATGGACGGTTGTAGAGAAATGTGGTAGGTCAAAGGGTATGAGATAGGTGTAGTAAGCTGGAAGAAACTTAGCGAAGCCTGTTTGTTCAGATCCAGTTGGTATCCCCTTGTCTTTGGAAACAAAGATGCTCCTTTACTATGGATATAGGGAAGGTACCTCTTACATGAGAGTTTGATGACCTGCTGCAGAAGAGGAGGGGAGAAGGAGATCGGAGTGATCTTCCTGCTTCTGTTTCTCAGACTCCTTCAACTTAAATTATTCAGTCGTCCAAGATACCACATTCTGGGGTTGGGTATCCTGAACCCCATCTCTGTGTACCAGTTGGAATGACTTAGAGTTAGCTCTACCAACATAGATAATATTCAAAAACAAAATACTGAAAAAAGCAAGGCATCCAATATTATATGTAGCAAAACACTATTTAAATGAAGGGAACAAAAAATAAAATGCTACATGTGTTCATGGATACACAGTTATGCAATGAAAGTATCAAAAGCATGTATAGAAATTGTTATAATTTTAACATACAGGACCAGTGCCTATAGATTTAGCATAGTCTCTGACTCCTTCCCTCTAAAATCACAGGTCAGGGTCTTCAACTAAAAAACAAAAAGCAAACCAAAAAAAAGCTTTTCTTTTATGTACACTGAATTTTCAATAGTGATTAGTTTGGAGGAAGAAGGAAATGAACTGATACAGAGGAAGAGTAGCAAGGTGACCTCGACTCTATCTTTAATGTTTAATTTCTTTAAAAATTAAAAAAAATCAAAAGTAATTATTTCCTAATTTAACACAATGAAACTTGATGTTCATTATGACACTTTACTTCTCACCTGAATGTCTGCAATATTTCACAATTAAAACTCAAAACTCCAGCGATGACAAAAACAACAGAAAAGGCCAAGTCCTTATGAGGAAGGCACGGGGGTAGGGAAGTGGAGAAATGCGTCTGTTGCCACAGAACACTCAGTTCACACACTGTGGGCTGGCTGGGCGGAATGGAAACTTCTAGACCTTTCAATTCTGAGTGTGGTGCAGAACTCACAGCAGTGCCTTCTCTTAATTGCTTCCTGCACTCTGTTTAGAATCCAAATTATCAAAGCACTCTTGACCCTGAGTGGTAAGATTAAATTTAAGAAATGGCGGACTACATTTTACTTGTTGGAGTTTTAAATTGACTCACTGTCCTCGAATTCAGCCACGCCGCCTAAGGTGGATAGAAACAGAATTTTAAGTAACGAGCTGGTGTTTTCTGCATTGTGGAGGAGAAGGAGTTGCTTAACATAGGAAAAAGCCTTCATCATTGCTTTCTTGCTCTTTTCCATTCAGTAAGATGGGCAGAACTCGTAATTCTCAAATGCTTTTAAAGCTGCTAAGATTATTGGAGATTTAGAAAAGATTGAGGACCCCTTATTAAATTTTAGATTACAGACTGCAGCTGACAAACATGAAAGTTATTTTTTAATGGAGACTATTTTGGCAAAAGCTCTATGGGTGACTATTTCTTTGGGGACTCAGAACAGTCTCAGGATTCTGGACTGGATTCTAAACTGAATTGGCAAAACAGTCTTCAAAGTTCTCAATCTGGTATTTCTACTTGATCATCCTTCACAACGACTGTATCAAAGGGCTGCTCGGAAATGCTGGCTTTTCCTGCTGGGACTTCCAGGTATATGCAAGAAATAGTTCTTTGACGAGCAGCTTTGCTTTCACCTCTGAACAGCTTCTAAGGAAGAGGACCTGTGGGTTAGGTATTTTATGCAAAGCATCAGCGTGATGGGCAGTCAGGGTCAGCACCAGCAGCCCTCAGTAAGAACGAGTGCACTCTTGTTCCTGTGTGTTCTGACTATGATCTCCCTCATTCACAACCTCATTTGCCCCCTTACCATCCATAGTCAATGACCCACAGATGTCTACCTGCTTCCCACATCTCTCCTCTGTGGGGCTGAAGATTTCTCCAACTGCTTACCTGGCTTCTCCTTTTGGATACGCCAAGGGATACACACAAACTCAGTGTGTACAAAGAACATGATCTTCCACTCCAAATGAAAGATTTATTTTGTACATACAATTTTGCTGAATAGTAGCATCCTTCATCTGGCTACTCAAGTCAGATACACCGGTATCACAGGCAAGGCTCTCCTTCAAATCCTGTTGACTTAACCCCTGAAATAGTACATACATAAATCCTCTCTCTATGCACATCCTGTTGGATCTCTTTCCTGCATACTTTATGCAAATCAACTGTTCACTCTCTCCATCACCCCACCCTAGTCCAGGGTAACTACATCTCTCTTACCTAGGCAACTTTGTTACCTCTCAAAAGTCTGCTGCTATCCACATTGGATTCCCTCCTATCTGTGGCATTTTATTTGTTCCAGTGACCTATAGGATTACTTGATCAAAATCTATCTTTCTTTAAAAGGTAAACTGAAGAGTCAAAAAGTTGCTTGTGTTTCTCAGGTTAGTATTCCTAGCACCCTGCAATTGCATTATATTGTCATCCTGCCCATGTGCCCTAAATTCTGGAAAACAATTTCACATGTGTGCTTATGAATATTTTTCAGCAGCAGCAGTGTCTTTGGAAAAACTTCATAGCTCTCACAGCTCAGGATTTTAAGTTGAATGGTACTTATCAAGACAAAAACATTTTGCTTTGTGTGTTTAAAAAAAAAATCATTTCCCACCCTTAAACATAAAAGTGCCAGCCTTTTCTCCAGTCTTTTTTTTTTTTTTAAGATTTTTGTTTATTAATTTGAGAGAGAGCTAGAGTGGGGGTGGGGAAGGGGCAGAGGGAGAGGGAGAAGCAGACACCCTGCTGAGTAGGGAGCCTGATGTGGCGCTCAATTCCAGGACCCAGGGATCATGACCTGAGCCGAAGACAGATTCTTAACTGACTGAGCCACCCAGGTGCCCTTCTTTTCCCTAGTCTTTACACAGACATTGCCAAAGTAGTACATAGACGAACTTGATTTTTATCACCCTTACTTGATTCTTTCTATATCATACTAAAGGAGCAACAGATTATATGAAAGGTTACAACTCAGTTATAAAGGAGGAGGAAATACACACTGAATATTTCCTATGTGCTGAGTCATAAATATATTAGCTTCCGTTTAATTTGAGCAGTCTTTGGGTTGTTGAATACACTTTTAATCACCTCTACTTTATAGATGAGGAAATTGATATCATAAGAGATTTGTCTTTTCTTAAGTATCTCAGCAGGTAAATGGCTGAGCTAACATTCCATTGCAGATGTCAACTGCATCTCTGATTTGAATACCCTCCTTCCTTCCTTCCTTCCTTCCTTCCTTCCTTCCTTCCTTTCTATCTCTCTTTCTTTTTTAGAAAGAGAGAGAGAGAGGGACAGCATGTACATGTGCCCAGGTGTATAGAGGGGCTCATGGCGGGGCAGGGGGCAGAGGGAGAGGGAGCATGGGAATCTTAAGCAGGCTCCATGCACAGTGTGAAGCTCAGTGCAGGGTTCGATTTCACAACCCTGAGGTCATGTCCTGAGCCCAAATCAAGGGTCAGATGCTTAAGCGACTGAGCTGCCCAGATACCCCTCAAAATTCCTCTTCTCATCTTCAGAGACTACGTTTTCTCAAATCAGGGGTGGCCAAGACTAACTCCTAACCAAGACCATTCTGTGATAGAATTATAAACTGAATGAGGTTGATCACTTCTAAAATTCAGGAGGAACTTTCCTCCAACATCCTATTATATAGTTAGGTAGATTTGTAGAAGAGAATTATTTTTCAGTCACAGGCAGACCCTAATACAGTGATTCTCTACTGTGGCTATTCATGAGATTGACCAGAGGGAATTTTAAAAATCAGAATTTCTGAGGGTGAAATTCAGGTTTCAGTATTTTCAAAGCTCTCTAGAGGATTCCAATGTGCAGACAGTGTTAGAAGGCATAGCTCAAATTCTTTTTAGGAATGTATCATTATGTCTTCAAATTTAGTGTACAAATGAACATTAAATTTTAGACAGGCAAAATATTCTTTAATATGGGAGGCAGATTCAGGAACATTATGCTTACTATTTCTGTCTGAAAGAAAATATATCCTTTCACTTTCTTTTTAATATGTATCATTTCCACTCATTATTAATAAATCCTTGCATCTCCCCTGCAACTAGGCGAAGCAGGGTATTTTAGATACTTTGAATGCTCTTCAGAGAGAATATGCCTTCTTGCTGCTCTTGAGTTTTAAACATTTTTTCCAAGGTCTCTCTGTGTGTGTGTGTGTGTGTGTGTGCGTGTGTGTGTGTGTGTGTGTGTATTTAAGCAAAGTGTTAATTCAGTAATAGCATCAGAACACAATTTTCTGAAAAGAGGAGATACAGGCTCCCAGAGAAGGCAGAAAAGCAGCAGTCAGGGTAACAATGTTGAATGTACTACAGGCTGCTGTTCAAGGGCACAGGTGAATTTAAAGCTACTATACTCACATCTACACACAGCCAAAATCACTCAAGGCAATAGAGTAAAGAATGGCTTCTATGAATAAAATATAAGCCAAGATTGTTTCTTTTAAGAAAAAAGACATATCTATGCTAAATCGTAAAACCTGTTTCTAGGACTGTTCCCTATAGCAATGTTACTTGTCTGCTTGGCTTAGTCTGATTGTCATCTTCTTCAGCAGGGCTCTCGTTCAGATAACCATCAGGTGATATATGTGCTTTTTAAAAAAACAGATGGGGAAGAACGCATAAATGTGCATTTATTCCATTTCCAATCTCATTTCTGTGGCTCATTTCTGTCCTTTCTCCAACCTATTGTTGAGTTCTACAGTGTCTCTCTTCTTTATATTCTCAATATCTTCCCTGTCTTTTCTGGATCCACGACCATTATCTCAACTTAAGGTTAAAAGCACAAGTGTACAGCTTGCCCTTCTTAATCCCTCTAGCTCTCCAGTCTCTGGCCCTGCCTGGGTGTTATTGTCAATGACCATGAGCTATGTGAACACTGGTCAATGTTATGAAGAATGTTATCTTCTATTCATTTGGGAAAAAAAACCTAATGGAAAAAAAAAAAATTTTTTTTAAAGTCCCTAGAAGATGGGCTAGGGAACATCCTTCTTCTTGGGTTCAAAATGTTCTAAACTAAGGCGATCAGGTCTTCTGAACACTGCGTCCCTCCCATGCCTCAGCTATGTCTTCTGCTACTGATTTCTACCTTGCTCGACAGCAGCCCAGGTGGGTGTTTAGGGGAGAGAAGAAAGGAAAGAGCAAGGAGTAAAAAACAAAGAAGACAAGAGAAAATACTTAAGTATGAAGAATATGGGAGAAGTATACAAAAGAAGGTTTATAAAAAAAAAAAAAGAAAGAATTCTCTGTTGTTAATTCCTTAAAGAACAAGGACATTTATGAATTCTAAGATAAGTGTTTAATTGGCAAGCAGACAATTGCATAAACATTGATTCATTAATTTCTAGTTATGAAGAGAAAATAGTCATTTAATTGCAAAGTTAAGCAAGTAACCTTTCGTCCTTTATAAATATTAATTTTCAAAATACTTAGAAAATTATTGGCATTGATTGGGCAGATTTGTTTTTGACTATCTGGGAAATTTCATGCCTGAAGCCAAATACACGTTTTTATTAGGTGAAGGCTTAATCCACTGACAAATGAATTTGAGAAAATTTTTCAATTTTTCAATTTAAATTTTCATTTAAAACTTGGCGGGGGAGGGGGCAAAATGAAATAGCCAGTAACTGCCAGTAGTTGTGAATTTGACCACACTTAATTAACAAATTAGTATTGCTATACATATCTCCGTACTTAGTATTCCTAAAATAAATGAGCCCACCTGCTGTAAGGAATGTCTATATCTGGTTTGTAATCATATGCTGTCACCCGTTTGATAGCCAATACATGGTAATCAGTGGGTTATCATGTTAATAAATGTATCTGATTGATTATAGTTAGCATCGCTTTATGCTCATTATTAGAATTCAGGGACAAAATACCAGCATGACTTTTTATTGTAATTTATCCTATCTGAATTAGCTTATGTGATTTGACATGGTGCTAAATAATCTATTGCCCTCTGGACAGAGTATGCTTGAAGTACTGATTAATAATTCTCTGCCATATATTTGTTCTGAATATTGATTAAAGATGGTAGTGCAATCTAGTTCTTTTTAGTTTTATCTAAAAAATTACAATACTATAATGTACTAAATGAGTGAAATATAGCACCTGCTTCTGTGTGCTGTTTAAGGATCAGAGTATGTTAAGAAATAATGACTAGCGTTTGCATAGCTGACAAGCTAATTCCTAAACACAAAGAGATATGTAATGCCACATTTGCATGAAGTATTATCTCTTATTACCACATAATGTATTTCTCATTATATTTTTATGAGCCCATGGGGTTTCATTGTATTTGTTTGTTTTAGAGCATCCACATTTTAACCTAATAGATTATGATGATATAAATCTACCTACCGGGGTATTCAGCTCAAATCAATTTTATTTAAATTTGTACACTATATAAACATACGTACTAGATTTGTTAACAAACACCACATCCAACCCCCAAAGGTAGGTGGTTATTTTATGCTGAATCATATATATGCAGTGTAACTCATGAGACCAGAATTCAAATTTTGTTCAATGTCAAAGCTTATACACTTTACCATTATTCTAAACTGAGTAAGGACTGAGTTAATGCATTTCCAACAAAAGCAAAGAAGCATTAATCCTTTAGTTAGTCTTTGCCGTCTTACTGAGGATATTGAGAGTAACGCTGCAATTTCTGTAAGGAAATGGCTGAGTAATCTGGACAATATCCATTCTGATCTTCACGGACCTCCAAGGTTCCTGAACCCAGTTGGAAACCTAGTTATAGAGATCTATTAATTAATCTGATAGTTTTTTTTAAATTGAAGTATAGTTGACGTATAATAGTATATTAGTTTCCGGTGTACAACAGAGTGATCCAACATTTATATACATTATGCAGTGACCACCACTACAGATAGAGCTATCATCTGACACTATAAAATGTTATTATAGTATTACTGAATATATTCCCTAGGCTATACATTGTATCTTATTTTATATCTTATTTTATAACTAGAAGTTTGTAACATTTAATTCCCTTTGCCTATTTTGTCCATCCCCCCTTTCATCTCTGGCAACCATCAGTTTGTTTTCTATGAATCTATTTCTTTTCTGTTTCATTTGTCCTGTTGTTTTGTTTTTTAGATTCCACATATAAGCAAAATCCTGTGGTTTTTGTCTTTCTTTGTCTAACTTACTTCACCTAGCATAAAACCCTTTAGGTTTGTCCATGTTGTCACAAACAGCAAGATTTCATTCTTTTTTTATGGCTAAGTAATAATTGCATTGTATGTGTATTTTGTGCCTTCTTTATCCATTCATCTATCAGTGGACATTTAGGTTGCTTCCACATCTTGGCTATTGCAAAAAAAAAAAAAAGAAGTGCTATCGTGAACATGGGGTACACATATCATTTTGATTTCATGTTTTTCATTTTCTTTAGGTAATATTCAGAAGTGGAATTGCTGGATCATATGGTAGTTGTATTTTTAATTCATTGAGGAAATTTCACACTGTTTTTCACGGTGGCTGCACCATTTTGCATTTCTACCAATAGTGCATGAGGTTTCCCTTTACTCTACATCCTTGCCAACATTTGTTATTTTTCATCTTTTTGATACTAGCCATTCTGACAGGTGTGAGGTGATATCTCATTGTGCTTTTGATTTTCATTTCCCAGATGAGTGATGTTGAACATCTCATGTGTCTGGTGGCCATCTGTATGTCTTCTTCGGAGAAATGTCTATTTGACAACTCTGTCCATTTGTTAATTGGATTGTTGGTTTTTGATATTGAGCTGTGTAAGTTGTTCTTTATATATTTTGGATATTAACCATTTATCAGTTCTATCAATTGCAAACATCTCTGATTTAGTGGGTTGCCCTTTTCATTTTGTTGATGGTTTCCTTCACTGTGCAAAAGTTTTAATTTTGATGTAGTCCCATTTATTTTTGCTTTTGTTCCTCTGATCTGAGGACACAGACCTAAGAAAATAATGCTCACACCAATGTCCAAAAGATTGCTGCCTCACTGTCTTATTTTTGTCTTTGATCCATTTTGAGTTTATTTTTGTGTTTGGTTCAAGAAACTGGTCCAGTTTCCCCAATCAAATGCTGAAGAGACTTGTCTTATTACCATTGTATGTTCTTGCCTCCTTTGTTGAAGATTAACTGACCATGTAAGTATGGGTGTATTTCTGGACTATCTACTTTGTTCCTTCGCTCTTTGTGTCTCTTTTTGTGCTAGTACCATTCTGTTTTGATTACTACAGCTTTGTAGTGTGGTTTGAAGTTAGGGAGTGTGATATCTCCAGCTTTGTTTTTCTCAAGATTTCTTTGGCTATTCAGAGTCTCCTGTGGTTCCATACAAATCTGAGGATTATTCGCCCTAGTTCTGTGAAAAACGCCACTGGCATTTTCATAGAGATTGCATTGAATTTGCAGATTGTTTTGAGTAGTATGGACATTTTACAATATTTATTCTTTAAATTTATGAGCATGGTATATCTTTGATCATTTCTTATTTTATTTCGATCATGAAACCCAATGTTTAACAAAAAAAATACTGTTACTCTTGTTCCTTATCCTACTAAATGTTTTGAGAAATGCAACAAGAATCATTCTAGGTTTATGTTTTGTTCTTTTATTTATCTTCACATTTTTAATGTCTAACACAGCACTAAGCGGCAGGTAGCCAATAATTATCTGTTGGGAAATTATAGGTATTAGGAACAGGTGGCCATTTAGAATCAATTTGGTTAGTGCCATATGTTATTTGAACAATTTATTATCATATGCTTTAAGGTAACTTTTAATTTTCAAAATTTGAGAGACTTTACAATGTTAAGCCAATTATACCATGTAATGGACTGCAAGATCCCATTAGATCCCTGAACCATGTTCTAATTTTATATGTAGGTTGTACAAATAACTACATTAGCTCTTTTCATATTTTTATTTGTATTTTCCTCAAATGTTAAATATTCTTGAATGTAGCCCTTATTAATGAAATAATGTATAGAGATTAAATGTGTACCTATGCATATATACATAGGTACACATGCAGTCACAGGTGTGACAAAAATTGCAACTGGTATTAAATTCTAAGACCATATAATCAGTAGCACTATTAACACAGAATGAGATATTTATATATATATAAATTAATAAATAATTACTTGTGATGTATTTCCTAGATTAAACTAATATAAACAGTTTATATCTTATAAAGTTTTAATGTTTATCTTAGCGATAAGATGCAGTTTATCAAGTCCCATCATTTAGAATGATAGATCTAAAGACAGTTGTTTATTAATGTGTTACTTTAAGTATTATTCTGGTTCAGAAACTGAGTCAACTGAAGGATGGAAGGCAACATGCTAAAGTTAACAACATTTAAGATGAAAAAAGGTTACCCACTAAATAAACTCAGATACACAAACTCATTTCTTTTTCCTTTTGCTAAATGCTTTATTGAAAACTAAGAGTCACAAAGGTGCATATTTAATTAAAAATTGTACTGCAGATTGGATCGAAGGGTAGGCTGAGTACACAACTCTACTGTGCTAATTTTCAAAATCTTATAAAGTGAGAAAAAGCCAGGAAACAAAGCAGGATGGAAGAGAGGAAGAGGGAGAAGTGTGTGTGGGGGGGTGGAGGGGAGGGAGGCACAGGAAAAAGTAACTGTATTCATACGTGTGCATCTTCAAAATGAGCACCAGAAAAACTCAAGAATAACATCAGAGAACCAGGTATTTTGAGGAATCTCTGGAACTTAGAAAGAAAATTGAAAAACACTGTGAAGACAATAAAATAAACACCAGAAACCAGTGCCTCAACATTGAGATCTCTACTAAGGTTGTAACAGTCTAGAAGACCCTTAGGATCAGAGTGAATGGAGTCTAAGCAAGGGAGAGAGGCCACCTGGCCATTCATCAAGGTGATTACTGGAACAGATGAACCACTCCTCCATTTACCCTTCCCACTGTATATCAAGCAGCTGCTATTAGAGAGTTTGCTTTAAAGTTTATTTTCCAGTTGAAATAAAGCAATTAAAGCAATTAGAAAGCTCAATTGATGGGTGGAATTGAAGAGTAGATAGAGCTATAAAAGAAACTAGTGAGTTCAAAAATAGATTTTTTTCCCCCAAAAATCGGAAAAGAAGTATGTAACACAGTTGTGTGTAACAATCTAGGAATATTGCAAAAATTTTGTTCCTATTAAATTAAACCCTGAGAATGTCAGCATAGGGAATGACTAATGGAGATGGCACATGTAGGGTGCAAGAATGGTGAATGTATGTAATGTTTATTTTCTAAATAGATACTAATTTGAAGTATCCTTTAAAATTATAATATAAACATGTATATCTGCATGTGATGCATAATGCCTTAAACTAGGGGAAAAAATGAGTAAAGGAATTCAATGTAGTAAAATGAAATAAAGAAACCCAATTAGATGTCAGGAGGAAGACTGTCTGAAAAACCTCTTATGCACCATTAATTTACCTCCTCACACCCACCTGTTCTTCTCCTCAGCCCCCTCTGTGATGACCAGGTCTGAGTAGACTTTGACCAACTTCTACAACTTCTACTTTAACCAACTTCTCATAGCTTATCACTGCAATGCCATTGCTCTGTGCCCCATTCATGCCTCCTCATCCCACCCTTTGTCTCTCCCACATAAGTGGTCAATTCCCATCTATGTCCAACCAGAATGGGGAGTGGTGGGGAGGAGGGTTATGGGGAAGTAGTACCCCATCAGCTAAAATTCTGAGTAGTGTTGTATCAAGAGTGAGTAGATAAATTTTCACTTCTGTCTCCTTAGACTGTATGGTTCCAAATCCTATAATTTCTGGGAGAGTGATTCTGAGGTCAATCCTCAGTTTTACTTTGTACTACCTAGCTCAATAACACATTCTCTATTGGTTCTCCCTCCATTTGACCTCACTGCTTCTGCCTGGGACCGTACTCTGTAATGTAGCAGAAACATATAATCTTTTGCTTCTGGCTCTCCTGTCTGGGGACCTCAAGTGAAGTAATTCTAATTCAGTTAATACATACCATAAACACAACATATTTCCTTATTATAAAACAAAGGCCCTAGCACCAGGCCAAAAAAAAAAAAAAAAAAAAAAAAGTAAAAGGTGAAAAAAAAAAAAAAAGAAAAGAAAGAAGTCAAATTAACAACAATCCCAAATCTAGCTAGAGGCTGTTTGAGAGTGAGACAGTTAAAAATATGATAATAAAATAATGGGGAAAGTATTTATGGCAAATTTTAAGAACCACCACCAAAACAAAACAAACAAGAATTGCACTGGTGTTATGAAACCAATTGTGATAGCAGAAAACAAAATAATATTTGAAACAAGTTAAAAATATTTTACATTGTAAAAGTAAAATCATGAAACCTTATGCACTTAAAATATAGTATTGAATTATATAAAACTAAGCTGGTAGAAATATAAGGAGAAATTTACTAATCTGTAAATGTTGGAGCCCTAGGATACTTCATTTTAAATGTATTTGATGAGGATATTAAAATCAAAATAAAGAGAAATAGTAAAAGTAAAAAACAATTTGATTTATATATATATATATATAGTGTATATATTTGGATATTCAATCTATAGGTACAGAGAGAGGGAGAGAGAGAGATAGAGCTGTATTCTTAAGACAATAACACAATTTTTTCTAACACTCATGGAAGACTATTTAAAATTTTCATGTAATAGATTACAATTAAAGGCAGAGCAACTTATATAACAGAAGGCTGCATTCTCTGAGCAAAATATTTTAGAGGCAAAATTAAAAAGAAACATCTAGAAATAGCCAACAACGTAACAAATATCTCTTTGCTTAAAAATTTTAATATATTTTAAAATAACGGTTAACTAGAAAGAAAATGAAAACCAAAATTACAAAATATTATACGAAAGCATCTGATCCTCTGTGGTTTGTCCAGCGTGCTGTGCTCAGGTGTCATCTCTGATGCTCGACACTAGCTGTTTACTGCCTAACCTGTGCAGTATATTCCTCAGTTCTCAACTAATATGATCATACTACCTGCCTCAAATGGTATTTGGGAGGGTTAAGTTAAATTAATTTGTATAAAGCACTTACAAGCGTTCCTGGAACACTTGGAAAACTAAAAAAGAAAAAATTGTAAGTGCTGTCTAGCTACTGTCATCATCTTCATGACTATTATTCTCCCTAATTATGGATACTATGCGTTTCCTTTAATTAGCGTGGATTTTTAAATTTCTCAAGAACAAACTCAATGTGAGTCTCTATTTGCAAATTACTTACTATATTTACAAATGGCTTAACTTTTGCCAGAGGGTAACAAACGCATCACTTTTGTGTAAGTTATTGTTCAACTGCCTTATTGGATACCGCTGTAATGCCTCCCCCTCCGTAAACTGGGAGCACTTTTTCATTGCAAAAAGCAACTGGAAATTACCAGCTTCAAAAGCCATTTGGCTAATTTTGGCATGGCTGAAAAAAGGTAAATGAGTCATTTTCATCTGCATTTATCTATGAATTTTTAATAACAAATAGACAAAATAAAAGTTTTCCCAGAAGCTTCTGCAGAGGTCAAATGCTTCTTAAGTAGTGCCTAAATAGGAGGGAAATCTCTATGTCTGCTCTTCTATTGTTTTTTTAATTAACTAATTAGTTAATTTTTAAATTAATATATAATGCATTAGTTGATTCAAAGGTGCAGGTGTGTCATTCATCAGTCTTAGATTATACCCAGTGCTCATTACAACACATACCCTCCCCAATGTCCATCACCCAGTTACCCCATCCCCCAACTCCCTCCCCTCTATTGTTTTTATGATGTTGAATAATAATTCTGGTGTTTAACAATATTGTTAATTGTGGTAATTCTTAGCTTTGTAGCGCTAAGACCTAGGGAGAAGACTAATAAAATGTTAAGAATCTTAAATCTCCAAAGTAACTAAAAAGATCCTGGTTATTTGTTTAAAGGGGAGTAAGCCATCACAGGAAATTTTTCATTTATCTTGAGATGTAACGGAAAGCATAACAGCATAAACCTTCAAAGAGACTGAAGGGTGTGAGTGTGGAGGTAGCATATCTGTTCCCTCAAATGTGATGAGCACCCTCACCACACATTATCAAGGACATTTCCCAAGGTTAAAGAATTGGAGAAGCATCTCTCTGAGCTCAGCTGATTATTTACATAAAATGAACATTTCTTAGACAGGAAAATTAATAATCCAAGATGTCATGAGAAGGGAGAATATTTCAGGAAACTATATGATCAAAAGATGAAACTCGTTAGAATAATACAAAATGTTGTGAATGAGTGACCAAAGAATATGCTACTGAATTCTGAAGAATGGTAGAAAATGGGAGAGTTGATAGAAAGTTCATTTAATTATTTCTATGCATGTATGTATGTATATATATGTATGTATGTATGTATTATCTAAATATCTGTGCTGTGTTAACTGAGTACTTGACACTGTGTTAGACATATAAGGGTCAACAGAACAAATAATGCTTCCTACTCTTATGTAACCTACAACAGTGGGGGAGAGAGTTGCTTAAGTAAGTACCCTTACATGAAGGGTAAGGACTGGAAAAAGAAATAATGCTAAAGATGCACAAACATCATCCTTGTGTTTTGAACTGGAAATAATTGATTTTAGAAACTCTGGTACAATTTGACATCCGTTTTGGGAAAGTAAATGTTACTAGTCATGCCTCTTTGTATTGCAAATAAAAGAAACAGAGCCAAAAGGGGCTTAAACAAAAAGTATAAGTAACTGAAAAGTTCACTGGTAGAAATGACTTTTGGGCATGTAGTGTTCTCTATACTTCCAGGTTAAAAGGAAGCTGTTCCCTGATCTTGGTTTCTTTTTTTGCCTTGTCTTTTCTTCCCCCTACATCTGCTTTTTTCCTCTTGGAGCCTCAAGAGCCCCAATCTTTCTTTCAAATCTTGTTGAAATAGAATTTATCATTTGATCTTTTCACTCAAAAGCTTCCCTTCCCTTCCCTCCTTCCTTCCTTCTTTCCTTCACTATCACTGTTAGATGGAGCAGGTACCACTGCTGGTGGGAATACTAACAAAAAAAGATTTTCGATTTAGACAGGGATGGATCCCAGGTAGAGATGTGATATCCTGGGAGAATGTTAGGGCTCAGCCTAAGAAATCTACACTTTAAAACGAAGTGACACATTGGAGAATATTCTACTGAGAACACACAAAGGCAAAAGACTCTGTCTTCTGGGAAGAGATATATCAGGATTTGGGGACTGGAAAATAAAGATTAAGGTGAAGGCTAGAAGTGACACTGGAAAGGAGGTAATTCATTGAAATATTTGATGGTGGGTGCTTTGCAGAAGAGATTGTTGACTATTTCTGTGCTACCTCAGGCTACAAAAATAGGACAAAAAGTTGGAAATTCAAGAGAGAGAGTTCATGTTTCCACGAGAAAGGAGCTGTTAGCAAGCAATATTTTATGTATTAACAGGGCAGTAGCTATGGCTATTCGTTGTAATCTTTATAAATTCTTCAAGTCTTCAATGCATCATGATGGGTTAATTTTTAAAAGAGTGACTCTAATGTGACACATTAGTTTAGTCTTATGAAAATAAAACCCTATATTTTCTATGTGACAAGAAAGGTGAAACAATAGCAAATGTTTGAGACTAAAAACTACAAAATAATAAATATGAAATTCTGAGCAAATTTTCTCTTAGAGTAGCTTGGATACAACGAGATTCAGCAAGCCCTCCATTCTGGAAGTGGTTGACAGACAAATTATGCTAGTTCTTTCATTAATTGCGGAGTGCCTTCAAATCTCTCTTGGACAGCTAGATGAAAATGTTCATTTTTCAGATAGTTTGCTCCTTAAATACTCATTTTGTTTCCGAGGTTCAATATAAAAATTATGAAGTTGAGAGAATAATAGAATTTCAAGTTTGAAAAGTTCCTTAAAAGTTACTTGGTCAGGTAGTTTTTAGTCTGCTATTTATCTTCTGCCAAACACTTTGTCAAAAAAGTTGAGTTCTACCATCACTGAAAAAGAAAGCTGCTTTTTCCAATAATGACATTGATAAGTTATTTGGAATTCTGTTATACTTACTGCTTATAGTAAATTTCAAAACAACAAAAATTTCTGGTGGTAGTTTTAGAGTAAGTTTTTTGTATTATTATTTCCTGTGTATTACAGCTCTACAACATGTGAAAAATAGATTTAAACCAGGACAGGCTGCATGGAAATTCAAGAGAATGATGGAAAAAAACATTTTTCAGAGGACTGGAGTAGTCAAGACATTAGTGGTTCTTGCCATCTTTTTGTTTTAGTAAAAACCTGACTCACTGAAAGAAAACAAGCTGATTGAGAAATTGCAGACAAGACAGACCAATAGCACAGTTTTATTTCAAGCACCACAAAAATAAATAGCAGCATTATTATTAAAGGACTGTGGGCAATTCCAAAGGAATGGTAAAATAAAATAATCATATGTTAGCAAAGAAATATAGTGAAAGGTGGAAAGCAAACACATTATATTTTGAAAAGAAATTTGTATAGCAAGTATGACACATTTTTCTAATACAGAACAGGTATGAAAATAACATAGACCAAAGGCTGAATTAAGAAAATGAATTTTACTTTTAGGTTTTTACTTAAAACATGAGTTTAACTCTGGTTGCCATAAGAAATTACAAAAATGAAGCCAATAGTACTTTTTTTTTTTCTATAAGAATGTTCCTGAAGAGAAGTCCACTCTGTCACTTGCAATGAAGTGCCATATATGCAAACGATGCTAGAACGGAGTTCAACAGACTCAAGCTTTTAAGAATTGCCTTTAGGAAGCAAGAGTCAAATATGATGTTCATCAATGTCAATGACATCAAGGCTTGAAAGTCTCTGTGACTAGAAAGTGGACCACTTCTCCTCTTTTACATTGTTCTAGGATCTGAGGAGCCACAAAGCATTTAGTACTGAAACAAAAAATGATAATAACTGATCGTATTACATAAGGTAAAGTACCAGAAGATTAACTTGGGTTTTAGTTATGTTCATCAATTGAATGATCTCCATGAGCCTAACATGTTTGGGCTGCTCCATTCATTTCATAACTATGACAAAAAAACATTTTCTGGAAGGCAAAAATTGGGCAAGGTACTGCTGATGATAGTATATCAATTTCCTTCTTCCAAGTCAAAACATTAATAAGTCATTTAACAAGTATTATTGATAGGGCAAAAAATTGTAAGTGACTAAGCTAGTTGCAAAGAGTAAACAAAATTGAACAAAAATTATTGTTCTCCTCAAGGTGCATATAGTGCAATAGGAAAGACAACATACTCCAATGAATTCTACAAACAGATACTGGAAAACCCTAATATAACATGCTAAAAATCTTAGAGAAACAGTCTGAAAGAATTGAGTTTTCATGTAAATACAGTTTACTTTGAAAGCAGATGAGATACATTTTCTACACTTATATTAATTTTCAAAATTTCTGTTAGATATCTTTTTCCAATCCTTAAAAATTGAGATATTATATCCCATTTTAACCATTTTAAAGTATTCAGTCATCTTTACTAAAGTCACAGTGATGTCCAACCATCACTGCTATCTAATTGTAGAACATTTCATTACTCTCAGAAGAAAATTTATCATCATTCAGCTGTCACTACCAATTCTCCCCTTCTAACCAATAATATCCTTTATGTGTCCATGAATTTCCTGTTTATTCTGGATGTTTTATATTTATGGACTCTTACAATATATTGCCTTTGCATCTGGCTTTTTACAGCATAAGGTATGGACTCATGAATGTATCAATACTTTGTCCCTTTCATTGGCTGAATAATATTCCATTCATGGTTATTCTACATGTTGTTATCCATTGACAAGTTGGTAGAAATTTGTGTTGTTTCCACCTTTTATATATGGTGAATAATTTTGATATGAACATTTATGTACCAGTGTTTGTCAGAAAAGTATATTTTCAATTCTCTTCATTAGACTTGGGAGTAGAATTGTTGGGTCACATCATAACTCTTGTTTACATTTTGGAGTAACTGTCAAATTGTTCCTCAATGTGGCTGCATCATTTTATACCACTACCAGCAATGTACCAGGATTCTACCTTCTCTACTTTTTTCAGTAACACTTGTTATTACCCATTTTATTTATTTTTTTATAGCCATTCTAGTGGGTTTGAAGTGTATCTCATCACAGTTTCGATTTGCATTTCCCTAATGACTCTTGATGTTGAACATCTTTTCATGTGCTTACTGGCCATCTGTAGATCTTTGGAGAAATATCTATTCATATCCGTTGATTACTGATTTTTCAGTTGTATGGGCTTTTTGCTGCTGAGTTGTGAGAGTTCTTTACACATTCTGAATACCAGACCCTTATCAGATATATTACTTGCAAAAACAATCTTCTATTCCATGGGCTGTCCTTTTGCTTTCTTGATAATGTCTTTCTTTTTTTTTTTTTTAAAGATTTTATTCATCCACTTGACAGACAGAGATCACAAGTAGGCAGAGAGGCAGAGAGAGAGGAGGAAGCAGGCTCCCCGCTGAGCAGAGAGCCCGATGTGGGGCTCGATCCCAGGACCCTGGGATCATGACCTGAGCCGAAGGCAGAGGCTTTAACCCACTGAGCTACCCAGGTGCCCCTTGATAATGTCTTTCAAGGAATACATTTTTAAAATTTCATTAAGTTTAGATTATCCATTTTTTTCTTTTGTCATTTGTGCTTCTGGTGTCGTATTTAAGAAAACTTTGCCTAACCCAAGCATAGGAAAATTTATAGATGTGTTTCTTTCTCAGAGCTATATAGTTTTTAGGTCATGCCTTTATGTCTTTGATGCATTTTGTGTTAATTTTTGCATGTGGTGTGAAAATTAGGGTCCAAACTCGTTCTTTTTCTTGTTTATATCCACTTGTTCCAGCATTATTTGTTAAAAAAGATTATTCTTTCCCCATTGAGATGTCCTGGCACTCTCACTGAAAATCAGTTTAGCTATACATATATGGATTTATTTTTGGACTCTCATTCTGGTCCATTGATCTGTATATCTATTTTTATGCCAGTACCACACACTTATTTGTTTATTTATTTGAGAAAGAGAGAGAGAGAGAGAAATAGTACAAGCAGAGGGGAGGGGCAGAGGGAGAGGTGGAAGCACACTTGTTGTTGAGCAGGGAGCCTGATGTGGGGCTCCATCCCAGGACTCCAAGATCATGACTTGAGCTAAAGGCAGATGCTGAAGAGACTGAGCCACCCAAAAGTTCCAGTACCACCCTATTTTGATTACTGTATTATGTTACATAAGTAAAATACAGTAGAGGAAAAAATACTATATGATCATCTCAGTAGTTCTGGAGTTAGTCTTGAAATCAGGAACTGTGAATTCTCCAACTTTTCATTTTTTTGATATTGTTTTGGCTATTCTGAATTACTTGCAAATACATATAAATTTTGTAGTGAAATTACCCACTTCTAGGAAAAAAAAGGTGAAATTTGGTAGGATGGTATTGGAACTGTAGATCATTTGGAGAAATACTGCCTTCTTAATAATATTACATTTTCCAATCCATAAATCTGGATGTTTTTTGATTTATTTAAGTCTTTAGCTGATTTCAACAATATTTTTTGTTTTTCAACGAGAGATTTTGTACTTCCTTGGTTAAATTAACTCATAAGTATTTTATTCTTTGTGATGCTATCATACATAGGAATGTTTTCTTATATTTTATTTTGTGATCCTATTATATATGGGAATGTTTCTAATATTCTCACTTTTGAATTGTTCATTCCAAGTGTATTGAAATACAACTGAGCTTTTGTATCTTGTATCTTGAAACTTTGTTGAACTCATTTCTTAGCTCTAGTAAGTATTTCTGTGGATTATTTATGGTTTTCTATTTATGAGATCATGTCATCTATGGATAGAGATAGTTTTGCTTCCTTCCATGCTGGATGACTTTTATTTGTTTTTCTTCCTTGCCACTCTGACTAGAAATTTCAGTAAATGTTGAATAGAATGACGGAAGCAGGCATCCTTGACTTGTTCCTTACAGTAGTGGAAAAGCTTTCAGTCTTTTAGTATTCATGTGAAGTTAGCTAAGGGTTTTTCATAAATGGCCTTTATCAAGATGAGGAACTTCCATTATAGTGCTATTTTGCTGAATATTTTGGTCATAAAAATGATACTAGATTTTGCCAAAATTTTTCTGGGTCTGAGATCATATGGTGTTTTTTCCTCTTTTACATTCTCTTTATGTGGTGTATTACATTAAATTATTTTTAAGTGTTGAACCACCTGCTGTTTACTGGGATAAATCTTAATTAGTCATTGTATGTAATCTTTTTAATATGCTGCTGGATTCAGTTTGCTAGTATTTTGTTAAGGATTTTCTTATCTATATTCATAAGGGATATTGATCTGCAGTTTAATTTTATTATGTGGCCTTTGCCTGGCTTTGGTATTAGGGTATTATAGATCTAATAAAATGAGTTAGGAAGTGTTTTCTTTCATTGTAATTTTTGGAAGAGTTTGAGAAATAATGGCATTTTTCTTCAAATATTTTATAGAATTCACCAGTGGTTATGGGCCATTGTTGGGAGGTGTTTGATTACCAGTTTAGTCTCTTTATCTATAATAAGTCTATTCAGATCTTCTGTTTTTTAATCAGTTTGCTAGTTTGTGTGTTTCTAGATCTTACTCTGTTTTCATTTAAATATCTACATTTTTTGGCGTATCTTTGTTATAGAATTTTTATTTTTATTTAATATCTGTGATTATCAGTAGTAATATCCCCACTTTTGTTCTTAATTTTAGTAATCTTTGTCTTCTTTTTTTGTTCGGTCTAACTAAATGTTTGCCAATTTTAAAAACCAACTTTTGGCTTAATTGATTTGGTTTTATCCCTAATCTCTATACTATTTATCCATACTGTAAATTTTATTATTTACTTCCTTCTGCTTGCTTTGGGTTAGGTTTATTCTCCTCTAGTTTCTTTTCTTTTTTAAAAATTTTTTAAATCTATTTTTTGAACATTTTCTTTAAATTCAATTAATTAAAATACAGTGTGTTATTGGTTTCAGAGTACAGGTCTCTGGTTCTTCAGTCTTGTATAACACCAAGTGCTCATTACATCACATGCCCCCCCAATGTTTATCACCCACTTACCTCATTCCTTCACTTCCCTCCCCTCCCACAACACTCAGTTGGTTTCCTATGATTAAGAGTCTTTTATGGTTTTTTTCTCCCTCTCTGGTTTTGTCTTGTTTAATATTTTCCTCTCTCCCCCTATGATCCTCTGTTTTGTTTCTTAAGTTCCACACATTAATGAGATCATATGATAATTGTCTTTCTCTGATTGACCTATTTCTTTTAGCATAATATCTTCTAGTTTCATCTATGTCATTGAAAATGGCATAAGTTCACTTTTGATAGCTGTATATTCCATTGTGTGTAGTGTATATATGTAAGTTTGTATACATATTTGCGTGTGTGTGTATATATACACACACATATATGTGTACATATATACATAATATATGTATATATGTATATACATATATATATAAATATACATATATATTTATCCATTTGTCTGTTGATGGATATCTAGACTCTTTCCATAGTTTGGCTATTGTGGATAAACTTTGCGGTTTCTTGAGGTAGAAGTTTAAGTTACTGAGTTTATTTTTTTTCAAATAAAATAAAATAAATACCTGTGAATTTTCCACATCCACCTTTTATCAGTTTCTAGTTTTATTCTATTGTTGTCAAAGAACATGCTTTGTATGATTCAATCAATTTAAATTTCTTGAAACTTGTTTTGTGACCTAACATATGGTCTATGCTGGAGACTATTCCATGTAAGTCTGAGAATAATATATATTTTGCTATTGTTGGGTGGAGAGCTGTAGATATACCTGATAGGTCTTCTTGCTTTGTAATGTTGTTTAGGTCTTGTACTCCCTTGCTGATAGTCTATCTTGTTCTATCCATTGTAGAAAGTGGGGTTAAATTCTCTGTTATTGTTAAATTGTCCCTTTTTCCCTTCAATTCTTTTAATATTTGCTTCACATATTTTGGGGCTCTATTTTTACATACATATATACTTTATCATTGTTACATCATTTTAAAGGATTAGCCCTTTGTCATCATATAATAACCTTCTTTATCTCCTACACAATTTTTGTCTTAACATCTGTTTTGCCTAAAATTAGTATAGCCACTATATAGTTCTATATATATAGTTCTCTTTCTCTCTCTATATATAGTTCTCTCTATATATATATTGTCCTCTCTCTCTCTCTGTATATATATATATATATATATATATATAGTTCTCTCTACATATACAGTTCTCTTTAAATTACATTTGCATGGATATCTTTCTATTCTTTTACTTTCAACTCATTTGTATTTTTGAATCTAAAATGTGTCTCTTGCAACTAGCGTGTAGTTAGATCATGTTTCATTATCCATTGTCCTAATCTCTACTTTTTAATTGGTGAGTTTATTCCTTTTATTTAATGTAATTCCTGCTGGTAAGGAAGGACTTACTTTTCCCAATTTTATATTTATTTTCCCTATGTCTTATTGTTTCTGTTCCTCAATTTCTCCTTCATTGCCTTCTTTTTTGTGAAATAAATATTTTCTAATGTACCATTTTAATTCTCTATTATTTTCCTTACTCATACATTTGATTTATTTTCTGAGTGGTTGCCTTGTGGGTTACAATTAACATCTTAACTTTTAACAATTTAGTTTGGGTTAATACCAATTTAATTTTACACAAAACTTTGGTCATACAAAAAATCTGGTCCTATATAACTCCATCCACCACCTTTATGTTGTTATTGTTATAAATTATATATTTACATAATGTATGCCCATCAGCATAACAGATTTATGATTATTTTTCTATGCTAGCTATTTATTGTGTTTTAAATCAGAGGACTTCTGAAAAAATAAATGTATTTACACTTCTTTAGTTATCTATTAATTTACTTTTGAGAATTCTTGATTTCTTCATGTGGATTCAAGTTACTATCTAGTGTCCTTTTGTTTCAGTTTGAAGAACTGACTCTCTTTAGCATTTTGTATAATACAAGTCTATTTGTGAAAAACTCTCAGTGTCTGTTTACCTTGGGACATCTTATTTTCTCCTTCATTTCTGAGGACTAATTTTGCCAGATATAGAATTTTTGGCTGATAGACTGCTTGTTTATTTTTTAAGTACTTCGAATATGTCATCCCACTACCCTTACCAAGATTCAGCTGATGTTTCCTGAATAAGGATTCCTCTGATTTCTGCAGGATTTTAGTTAGTTTAACTAAAAGCATCAGTTCAGATAACATTTGCCAGCTTTTTAAATGTTTTTATGGAAAAATGAAATTTTGGACTTCCTTCCTCTGCCATTTTTGTTCTGTTGGAAATTTCTTTTGAAATAGGTCACTCTTATTTAATGTGTTGGTTAAATAGCTGAGACAATCCTCATTCCTCTCCAGTTATAAGCAGCATTTTATTTTCACAATTTCTGGCTCATTTTCTTACCTAGCTTATTCTGAAACAGATTTGAAGTGACTTACATATAACCATATGCCAATCAAAACATCTATTAAGACTAAAAATGTTAGGGGGTGCCTGGGTCGCTTAGTCATTAAGCGTCTACCTTTGGCTCAGGTCATGATCTGGGGTCCTGGGATTGAGCCCCGCATGGGGCTCCCTGGTTGGCGGGAAGCCTGATTCTTCCTCTCTCACTGTGTTCCCTCTCTCGCTGTGGCTCTCTCCGTCAAATAAATAAATAAAATCTTAAAAAAAAAAGACTAAAAATGTTAAGAGAAGGGGAACTATCAGAGTCAGAGTGTCAGTTGAACTCAGGAAGAAGAGTGCAGAAATGTATGATGTAAGAATAGCTTCACACATGGTGTCAAGGACAATTTGGGATATAGTAAGTGTACCAAAGTGGCTGGAATGAGTGATTCAGATGTGGAGCAATTTTGATATGAATAAGAGTGACATTTTTCTAATATTAAAAAAATAAATTAAAATTGGGAAAAGGAATGGATTTCTATCAAATGTCTGTAGTATAGAGCTTAAAATCATTTCCAACATCTTGTTTCACTTCTCATAACTATATTGCCATAAAGTCAGCAAATAGTATCACCATTTCATAGATAAGAACAAAGGATGAAAAATTATAAGTTGGTAGTTTTGGTGATGATATAAAATTAGAGCTAGCTTTCTACAGTCTAATATACTCTTGTTCTTCAAGACTGGTAGGAAAATCAACAATTAAGAGTGGCATATATGATGTTGGCATAAATGGACATAGTGAAATATCAATCATGCACTAAATGTTTAATAATGTTACTTCTTAAGATATTGGATTCCCAACTTCATCATTATTGTCATTATTTCTACTATAGTAAAATTAATAGATTATTAAGTGGATTTAAAAAGCATTTTAAAAAGAAAATAATATGATATTATATTTGTGCTATATAATTTTATTTTTTTGTGCTATATAATTTTATAGCTCATTCCTTTGACACTTATTTATTAGATATTAAACTATATTTATCTAACCATTTATCTATTCAACCATCCATTTACTCACTAAAATATTTATTAAATATATTCTCTTTAATTGCTGGGGATAAAATTGTGAAGACTTAGCTCTCTGCATTTACTTTACTTGCAGACAATTGGGAGAAACACAAAACTTGAAATAACACCCGATAAAACTTACTAATTTATTGGACAGGGAAGATGACATTCTTTCACTCGTTTGACTAATGAGAAGCATGCTGGAGCTACTTAGTTGAAAAACAAGAAAAAAGATGAGAAGCAATCATGGGTGAAATTTTAGATCTTTTGAGAACATCCAAGTGCATAGATACAATAGGTTGTTAGCCATAACACGGTACCAGAAGTCATGGGCAGTCCTAAAGGATAAAACATGTCCCTAGTCCTTAGTGGCTTCACGCTTAGGTTGAGGGAAGAAGACATTTATATGTAGAAGTAAAAGAAAATGATTAGATATCACTAGAGAGTAAGAAAATTATACAACTGAGCTATATATGCATAGAATATTACTATTTACAAGGCAGAGTAAGCCAGAGGCACAGCAGATGAGCGATTGATTCCTGAAGCCTGGAGGACTGAAAAGGATGGCACATAAGAAGTTATATTTGGGTAAGCAGAGGGAAGTAGTTTGAGAGTAGAGAAATTTATTGGGAGCTGGCAAAAGATATTTGTAGTACATCAGCAGTACATCAGTAGGAAATATGCTCGCCTCTCTTTTAGTTACTGATATCTATTATATGTATTTCTTTCAAATTTTCTAATTTCAGAAACTGTCTTGTTATTTATTTATTTAATATTGTTTGGAAGATACAAGTGTTTTTCTTCGTGTCTAATATTTTTTTCATTATTAATTTATTGTTCAGATGTCAAGGTCACTGCCTTTTTCTTTTACATATTCAAATGTGTACATGAGTCACATTAATTACTGTTATCTACAATATTTAGACTCTTATAAGAAAGGAGGAAAAATACTGAAGTTTTACCGATTTAAAAGAATGAAAGAGAAATAGTAAAGATCTTTTTCAAAACAATTCCTACTAATGAAAATATGACCATATACAAATATTTTCTGAACTTGAAGAATATTAAGACTAGACTGAATAAGTCAGGATTTCTTCAATTACAACATAATAGTGATTGATATAGTGAAGATTTAATTAATACTTAACATTGCTGGCAAAGAACAATGACAAAATGAATGGACTTAAAAGGATACAGTATAAATATATTTGTAAAATTCACATAACTGGTTAGAAGAATGGAGGAAATGGCAAACCATTTGACTTATTCAGCATTGGCATGAGATTCACCTCTCCAGCATCTTTATAAAGTATTCAATGTGTTCTGTGGATCAAGGAATATTTTGTTCAATAGAATGATATACACATGTTACTACTATTAAAATTGTTAATTCTCATATGCCTGCAAACAACAAATGATTAAAAAATAATATGGAGGGACATCCCTTCAACTTTGGATTCTGAACATCAACCAAATTGAATGAGGATATGATCCCTTTTTAATATGTACCAGATAGTGTTTTGCTGATGAAGTTTACAAAACAAAGACAAAATTAAAATACAAAATATAGCCATACATTTGAATCTGTACTAATATTAAGGAAATGGCAATTCCTTTTTTTAAAAAAGCTCATAGGAGACAAAAACAGAAAGTATAAGCTAAAATAATTTAAATTCATATATAGCAACTTTATGCAAAAATTGAAAAGGATTTGGGAAATAATAATACATTTTTCATAAATCTCGTGTCATCACCTATTTAAATTAACCCTATTGGGATATGCCCTGGGCATAATATTTTTGGACAATTGAATGTTTTGGTCTTCAGCCTATACAAGGTATTTACTAGATGTGTCCTGTATCAAAGTAAGTTCCTACTGCCAAGCATCGACTACTGAAGTTGCAAACTAAGGTGGATTCTCTGGTTGAAACTTACAAACTGTTATCATCCACTGTGATTTAGGACGACTTCACAGAGCCAGCACAGGCCTAATTGGATGTAATATATATAAAGGTTCTCTAGAGAGAGATTCCCATTTTATTTCCTCACCCAACATGAGAATCATACCATGTGCCTTATTAAAAATGCCCATGGGTTGTGAAGGGTAGAAATCTATTTAAGCTTTAAAAGTTTCCAAGAATTCAAATGGTATGGTTCTGAGTAGTTATCTTTATTTCATTAGATAAAAATTAATATCCTTTGTAACCAGGGCTGGATTTTGTCCTTGCTTTAAAACATTATCATTTGTGAAAATGATTGTTTTATAGATGGAGATGATGTAGAGTTGTTTACATTTTAATTAATTGCTAGAACCTTAAGTTCTCTTTCTATCTCACCAAAATGTCTGTTACTGCTTTTACATGAAAAGAGCTGGATGATTCAAAATTACCAATGGTTCTAAATTATTTAACATCAATCAAAACACACACACGCACGTGCACACACACACAGAGTCTCCCAACGTACATCAAATGTCCCTCTGATGCAAAGAGTAACTTGAGAAAATTACATATCAAATTAGTGAAAGAAACAAAATGGAACAAAGCTGAACAAAAAACCATGAGCTAACAAAATTGATAAATCAAAAATATCATCTGTAACCTTCTTTATCTGACCAAAATATATTTTTGAACAGTACAGAATTAGTGAACAGGACGTTTTTATATATTTAATATACAGATATATCAAAACTTCCAATAAAAATATATATAATTATATAAATATATATTTATATTTATTTATTTATATACATTTATATTTTATATATATATATAAACTTCCAATAAAAGCCAATGTTTCAAATGTGTTCTCTACAATTTCAGATTTAAAAGATAATTTGCTAGTAAAAAAATACTTAAATTGGATTTTCTTTATTTTCTCTTCTTCATTTTGACTGAGTTGCTAGTGAGTACTGATAATGATCACAAGACAAGCAGCAAGGAGACAGAAAGAAAAATTAAGCAACTGGTGAATACATCAACTGACTGGTCCATCCCTGAATAGTTGAAGGTTCACTATATTTACTTTAATAGTTATATATGATAGATATTAGAAAATGAAAGTCATGGAGCTTGATGTGCATTCCATGGAAGAAGACATCTTAAAATCTTAAATTACTGGCTACACAAATTGTTAATATTTATATGTTTATATATTGTGATAAGGGTGCTTACAAACAACAGCCTAGCAAACCTGTAAGGTCTCTCAAATTTTGTGATCTCGGAAAGTGAGTTGATTTAAATCCAATTAACTGATTTTTCAAATAAATATGACCTTTTCAAGATTCTTGTGATTATGTGTCATTTTCTAATATTCAAAACTGGCTAAACCTATCATGCAACATTACATTCTATTTTAAGGAGAAAAAAATCAACACAATATTTTCTTCTTTATTAACACATGAAATATCAGTAAGAGACTCTTAGGAAAAAAAAAAAAAAACAGTTGACACTCCAAAGTCCTTAAATGAAATGTTTTAATTAGTTTGGCTAGCAAGGCTTAAATAGATTGCAGCACCCTTGAGCCAGGGAAACCTGCTAAGTCTGTGGTGGAGTGTAGCTTTGGTCAAACAACACTCCTTGGTGAAGTAATTCTGCACATATCATTACTGAAATAAACTAAAAGCTGTGAAATCATTTAATATGCAAAATACCAAAGTCCAAGGGGTTTCACATGAAACATTAGACAGATTTAGTTAATTAGGCAAAGTCCCTGATTATTAGGTTCAAATTTAAAATGGTCCACAAGTGCGTGTTATGAAGAGAGAAGAGGAAGAAGTCTACTGGTAGAAAAATACCAGCATGGGGAAAATAAAATAAAATAGATTATGGCATGAATTGAAACTGGAGTATCATGATGGTCTAAGGAGACTTGTCTATTTTTGCTCTCTGCTCTTTGAGCAGCATCCTTTGTATGCCTTCCTTTCCTAGTCTGCTATATGAAGGGCTGAAATTAAGAAACATTTCAGTTCTAATGCTCCATAAATAAGAATAAAATGTGTTCCCATTATTACAAAAGCAATGACACCAGGTTTTTATGAGAACTTAGTCAATGAGATAAAATATTAGCATTTTACCTATATTGCATAACTTGAAATTTATAGCAGTCTTTTGAGGTTGGCTTTAGTTGATCCATTTAACAGATGTGGGAACTGAGAATCACTTAGTGGGATGGTGATCAAGCCAAAATTGAAGACTGCATTTTGTTTTGTTTTGTTTTTTTAAAATGCTCTTTCTGCTAAATCATAAGTTTTTGAAAGAAAAATAATGAGACAGCAAAACAAAAAGAAAAACAAAACCTTGCTTAATTTGAGAAAAGGAGGTGCGAGCTTCATACTGACAACTCTATTGTGGAAAACCAACAAACAACAGATGCCTTACTGAAAGAGGGCCAGTAGGCTCATGGCATCCTCATTATGTAACAAAGGGCACCATCTATTTATAGGATATGTTTTCTTAAAACACACCATTACTCAAAATCATAACAAATTCTCATGCGAAAATGATGAAGGATAAGGTCAGGAAGAGAATTTCCAGGTATGTGGACACAGTAGATTTATAACTCTTGTTAAAATTCTTGAGGCAGCAATGGTGTGACCTAGAAAGATGTACTATGTGGAAGAAAAGGAGTGAAGAAGTTCCACTGTGATACAAAAGGGGGAAAAGTAAAGAAACAGCAAAAAAAACCCAACACAACAAAGAAAACAGCACTGCAACTATGAAAAATGTGTAAAGAATATAACTATTAATGCATAAAAGAAGAGATCCCTAAGTTCACATCCTGACTTGGGTCATAAAAAAAATCACTAAGCTGGAGATTTTCTCTATTTTATCCTACTATATAAGCAAGATCTCGTGGTTAGGAAGAATGATGAACAACATTTCTCTCCTGGGTGAATGCCAGGCCAAGCTCAAAGTAAGAAACCAACAATTATTTGTCTCATATGACATAAGTGCCAGATACTGAAAATCATATCAGTGGGAGAAGAACTGGTATTCCTAGGAATTTAGTTAATGAAAAGTGATTCCATATTCATTCCATCAGCACATCAATAGTCATTTTATCCCTTTGGCCAGGTGATTACAGAATATAAAAAACACAAAACAAACAAACAAAAACAAAAAAACAAAAAAACAAACAAAAAATATCTGCTCTAGACAAGACCATATGTTGGTAAAATCTCCTTTCCTTTTGCTTTGTACCTGAATTTATGACTAAACTTAATTACAAAAATAAGTCAATGATAATTTAGCCCATTTTTTAAAGCAAGTTAGAATTGGAAACTTTTAAAAATAAGGTACTTGTCTGTGACTTGAATGGATCTGACGGAGGTTGAACAAATTAGATTCTATATCATCCATAGTTATATTTATATGGTCTCTTGAATGGTTAGTTGGATGGATTCACCAGATGATGGTTTCTAAGTATCATGTTGAGTACTAGGAGTTAGTGTTTTTAGTAAAGTGTTGCTTGAAAATTGCCCAATCGACACTTGCTGATGGTTATGTACACTCTACCTCAGTAGAGACTTGTGGCAGCATTAATTATTGTGCCCAATAATATGCAGTCTTTAGGATCCCAAAGTGCCAAACAACTTAAAAATTACTTTTAAAATGATGGTTTAAAAATTGGCCATGCTTACGGAGTTAATCACAATTTTTTTTAAATGCAACTGACCTACAAGAATAACAACTAAAGTCATTAACTCATGGGGGAAAAAAAAAAGTATGCACACATAATTTGCCAGGTCAAAAACTGCTGGGAAGGTCTTGCTCTCTGGTGTAAGAAATCATATCCTGCTTACCCTTTCCTTGGAGCCAGAATGCCTACAAACTCTTGCAATACAACTAGTTGTTTCCTTTATGTGTTTAGTCTCCAGAAGCAAAAAATGCAGTCACCAAAAGTTTGGATTCACTAGTATCTAAAAGTTTATACTACAAATTACAGTTCCTTAAAAATAAATTTCTTCTAAGTGATTTATCTATTAAAAGCCTTTCAATAGATCTGTACCTTTATGGGATAAATTTGAGATTCTTCAAATGGCATACAACTCTCTGTGATATCTGTCCCTTACTTCATCTATCATTTCCCACCTCTCTTCCATCTCAAAAATTACAGTCCCACAAAACCAAGAACTTTATACAGTGACCCTTGAACAATGCAGAAGTTAGAAGCAACAAACCCAATGCAGGTTAGAAGGTGCATATAACTTTTGACACTCCTAAAACTGAACTACTAATAGCCTATGGTTGAAAAAAAGCATACCAGTAACATAAATAGTCAATTAACATTTTGCATGTTATATGTGTTATATATTTCATTTTTATAATAAACTAAGCTAAAGAAAATAGAATGTTATTAAAAATCATAAGGAAAATACATTTACAGTGCTGTATCAAAATAATTCCACTTTTAAGTGGATCCACCCAATTCAAATCTGTGTTGTTCAAGGGTCAACTATAGTTACCTAAACATGGTGTGATATTTCATACTTTGTGCTATTGTACATACTGCTCTATATTCATAGGATTCTGTTTCCCCTTCTCCATACATGTACCATGGAAACACTTTCTGCCTTATCTGAATCTTGCATAAAACCATGATTCTTACTTCCTCCCATGCTTCCATTTGAAACTCCTATGTGCCTCAAATGTAGTATGTTTGCAATATATTTTCACAAGTGTGTCTACTTAAGAACCATTGTGATCTGAGAATATGCATATTCTCAGACCACAATGCTTTGAAACTGGAACTCGATCACAAGAAAAAGTTTGGAAGAAATTCAAACACTTGGAAGCTAAAGACCATATTGTTTAAAAATGTTTGGGTCAACCAGTAAATCAAAGAAGAACTTAAACAATTCATGGAAACCAATGAGAATGAAAACACACATCGGTCTAAAACCTATGGGATACTGCAAAGCTGGTCCTAAGGGTGAAATGCATAGCCATCCAACTCAAAAAGAGCCTCACTCACTTTTGAGCCTCACGCAAAAACAAAACAAAACAAAAAGGAAAGAAAAATACCAACTATACAAATTATCTTTACACCTTAAAGAGCTGGAGAAAGGGGACACCTGGGTGGCTCAGTTGGTTAAGCAGCTGCCTTCGGCTCAGGTCATGATCCCAGCGTCCTGGGATTGAGTCCCACATCGGGCTCCTTGCTCATCAGGGAGCCTGCTTCTCCCTCTGCCTCTGCCTGCCATTCTGTCTGCCTGTGCTTGCTCTCTCTCCCTCTCTCTCTCTGAGAAATAAATAAAATCTTAAAAAAAAAAAAAAAAAGAGCTGGAGAAAGAAAAACAAAGCCCAAGCTACACATGAGAAGGGAAATATTTAAGATTAGAGCAGAGATCAATGAATTAGAAACCAGAAATACAGTAGTGAAACTAGAAGCTGGTTCTTCAAAAAAATTAATAAGATTGATAAACCACTGGCCTGACTTATCCAAAAGAAAAGAGAAAGGACTCAAATTAATAAAATTATGAATGAAAGGGGAGAGATCATGACTAGCACCAAGAAAATAAAAACAATTATCAGAAATTATTATCAACAGCTATATGCCAATAAATTAAGCAACCTGGAAGAAACGGATGTTTTCCTGGAAAACTACAAACTATCAAGACTGAAACAGGCACAAATTGACAACCTGAACAGACCAATAACCAGTAACAAGATTGAAGAAGTGATCAAAAACCTCCCAAAAAACAAGAATCCAGGACGAGATGGATTCCCTGGGGAATTTTACCAAACATTCAAGGGAGAAATAATACCTATTCTCCTGAAGCTGTTTCAAAAAATAGAAACAGAAGGAATACTTCCAGACTCATTATATGAGGCCAAACCAGGCAAAGATCCCATCAAGAAGGAGAATTTCAGACCAATACTCCTGACGAATATGGATGCCAAAATTCTCAACAAGATCCTAGCTAATAGGATCCAACAGTACATTAAAATGGTTATCCATCACAACCAGGTGGGATTTATCCCTGTGACGCAAGGGTGGTTCAATATTTGCAAATCAATCAATGTGATAGAATACATTAACAAGAGGAGAAAGAAGAAGCATACGGTTCTCTCAATTGATGCAGAAAAAGCATTTGACAAATACAGAATCCTTTCCTGATTAAAACACTTCAAAGTGTAGGGATAGAGGGAACATTCCTCAATTTCATAAAAACCATTTAGGAAAATCCCATAGTGAATATCATTCTCAATGGAGAAAAGCTGATTGCTTTTCCCTTAAGATCAGGGTCCCTTAAGATCAGGTCTTTCCTAGTCTTGCCACCAATGTTCAGCATAGTACTATAAGTCCTAGCAACAGGAATCAGACAACAAAAAGAAATAAAAAGTATTCAAATTGACAAACAAGAAGTCAAACTCTCTCTCTTCATAGATGAACTGATACTTTATGTAGAAAACCCTAAAGACTCCACACCCAAATTACTAGAACTTATACACCAATTCAGTAACGTGGCAGGGAAAAAAAATCAATGCACAGAAATCAGTTGCTTTCCTATACACTAACAATGTAACTGTAAAAAGAGAAATTAGGGAATAGATTCCATTTGCAAGAACACCAAAAACCATAATATACCTTGGAATAAACCTAACCAAAGAGGTTAAGGATCTATACTCTAGGAACTACAGAACACTTATGAAAAAAATTGAAGAAGACACAAAAAGATGGAAAAATATTTCATACTCATGGATCAGAAGAATAAACATTGTTAAAATGTCTATGCTGCCCATAGCAATCTATACTTTCAGTGTCATCCTGATCAAAATACCATTGGCATTTTTCTAAGTGCTGGAACAAACTATCCTAAAATTTGTATGGAACAAGAAAAGACCCTGAATCACCAAGGAAATGTTGAAAAAGAAAGAAAAAGCTGGGGGCATCATGTTGCCACAGCTATATTACAAAGCTGTGATCAATAAGACAGCATGGTACTAGCACAAAAACATACACATACATCAATGGAACAGAACAGAGAGCCCAGACATGGACCCTCAACTCTATGGGCAATTAATCTTCGACAAAGTAGGAAAAAATATCCAAAGGAAAGAAGGCAGTCTCTTCAATAAATGGTGTTGGGAAAATTGGACAGCTATATACAGGAGAATGAAACTTGACTGTTCTCTTACACCATACACAAAGATAAACTTGAAATGGATGAAAGACCTCAATGTGAGACAGGAATCCATCAAAATCCTAAAGGAGAGCATGGGCAGTAACCTCTTCGACATCAGCCACAGCAATTTCTTTCAAGACACATCTCCAAAGGCAAAGGAAACAAAAGCAAAAATGAACTTTTGGGACTTCATCAAGATCCAAAGCTTCTGCACAGCAAAGGAAGAGTCAATGAAACAAAGACACAACACCTGGAATGGGAGAAGATATTTGCAAATGACACTACAGAAAAAGGGCTGATATCCAAGATTTATAAAGAACTTCTCAAACTCAACAACCAAAAAGCAAATAATCAAGGCAAAAAATGGGCAAAAGACATGAACAGACACTTCTCGCAAGAAGACATAGAAATTGCTAACAGACACATTAAAAAAATGTTCATTATCATTAGCCATCAGGGAAATTCAAAACAAAACCACACTAAGATACTGCCTTACACCAGTTAGAATGGCCAAAACTGACAAGGCAAGAAACAACAAATGTCGGAGAGATTGTGGAGAAAGGGGAACCTTGTAACACTGTTGATGGGAGTGCAAGGTGGTACTCCACATTGGAAAACAGTGTGGAGGTTCCTCAAAAAGTTAAAAATAGAGCTACCCTTTGACCCAGCAATTGCATTACTGCCAAAGATACAGAAATAGTGAAAAGAAGGGCCATATGCACTCCAATATTGATAGCAGCAATGTCCACAGTAGCTAAACTGTGGAAAGAGCCGAGATGTCCTTCAACAGATGAATGGATAAAGAAGATGTGGTCCATTTATTCAATGAATATTACTCAGTCATCAGAAAGGATGAACACCCAACTTTTGCATCAACATGGATCAAACTGGAGAAGATCATGCTGAGTGGAATAAGTCAAGCAGAGAAAGTCAGTTATCATACGGTTTCTCTTATTTGTGGAACATAAGAAATAGCATGGAGGACATAGGAGAAGGAAGGGAAAAATGAATTGTGGGAAATCAGAGGTGGAGATGAACCATGGGAGACTATGGAGTCTGAGAAACAAACTGAGGGTGTTCGGTGGGAGGTGGGGGTGTGAAGATGGGTTAGCCCAGTGTTGGGTATTAAGGAGGGCATGTACTACATGGAGTACTGGGTATTATATGTAAACAAGATATCATGGAACACTACATCAATAATGAATGATGTACTGTATGCTGACTCTCATAAGAAAAAAAAATAAATAAAAAATTAAAAAAAAAACCTAACATGATGATCTAATTCCAAGCACAAGATGCTAGGAATAATATAATATAGTAATATAATACATAGTAATATAATATAGAGTTTAAAAAGGAAGGGCTGTGATGGAAGAGAGGTGGATCCAAGTTTTAAACATAATTTTTTTCAGCTGGGTGAATTTGAGCAAATATTCTCTATCTCTGAGCTACAGATTCTTCACTTGTAAGACAGGAGAAATGACAGTCCCGCTATTAGATGGTTGTTACTATTAAATACAATGATTCATGTGACAATTAAGAAGATTCACTGATACATACTAAAAACTATTCTATAAATGCCAGTTTTTATTGATATTTTAAATTCTATTTAAATCTCTGGCTCATAGCAGAAGCTTAATAAATATCTGTTGAATAAAATGAATGAATGGATGATGGAAGACAGGTTGCACTGACTTCTTTTGTTTCTTTTATTTTTGTAACACACAACTTCCATCTGTATTCATTGCTCACATGTCCTTGCACCAGGCAGAGAACAGGTATCCAGACACAGATTCACTTGAGAAATGTTAAAAACAGAATAATAGGTAATGGTGAAATTCAAGTTCTGGAGAACCTTTGAGTTAGTGTCTCCCACATCACTCTTCAATTACATAGCTTCATTATATGGTTGACCTCACGTATCCTATAGACCAGACCAATGCCTTTACGACTTTAAAGTGCATATGAATCACCTGGGAAGTTAAAATGTAGAGTCTGATTCAGAAGGCATGCAGATGATAACGTAACATTAAAAAAAAAAAAAAGATATGAGGATGGGAAGTGCTGATACATTGTTGTTTCTGAGACCATATGTTGTATAGCAAAGGTAGTTCAGCATGAAATTTTTACTTATTTATTTATTTTTAATTTTTAAAAGGGTTTTATTTATTTCAGAGACAGAGAGTGCAAGAGGGAGAGAGAGCACTAGCTGGGGGGACAGAGAAGAACGTTCCCTGCAAGCAGGGAGAGGGTCTCTGAGATCATGACCTGAGCCAAAGGCAGATGCTCAACCAGCTGAGCCACCCAGGTGCCCCAGTGTGCAAATTTTAAAGAGCAGAAGACTCAACTGAGGTGCTTGTTAAAAAATAGAGATTTTTGGAAGCTTATAAACAGAAATTATAATGCAAAATGACATCAAGCATCTAAATAATTAACAAATACTTAAGGTACTTATGTCAGTGATCTCAGGACCACACTTTGAACATTACTACACAGGAAATACAAGCTTCTTGAGGGCAATCCTATTTGCTTTTAGTTTCTCTTGCCTAGCAGAGCTCCTGGAACTTAGTGGCTGCTAAATGTATATATTTTTTTAATAAATGGAAGAAAAATATGAATAAATGAACCAGTACTTCACTGGAAATTTTAGAACAAATGAGGACAGAAAGAAAAAAAAATGTTGTCACACACATGTGTGTTAAGTATGTTGTTTGGCAAGGATTTCCTGTAACAACTTCAGAATATTTATTATTTTTCTTTCCTTCACAATCTTCTAGTTCTTCAATATGGGTAAATAATAATATTCAGGAAGTACAAACTAAATGATAAAGCATAAGCATTAAAATATGTAATCACACAAGATTATTTTTAAATTTGTTAATACTTACTCCTCTGTGAATTGCTCACTGCATTTCATGTGATTTGTGTCTAGCTACTGAGTTCTGGCCTGTGATGGTAGACAAATGACTCTCCTAGCAGCTTAATCCACTTGGAAACAGAAGAATGGCCCTGGTTCCCACTGCTTCTCTCTCTCAAAAAACATTGCATTGTCTTCTCACAGAGCTAGCTCAATACTGAGGCCTTAAGACGTGAGTGATGAGAGGTGTTTATAGTTTGCAGATTTGGGGCAACTCACAGATAGGTCTTCTTTTACATTTTAATGTGTTTCTACTATAGAAGTTTGGGGTTTCTTTAATTCTCCCTAAAAAAAAAAAAAAAAAAAAAAGAAAAGAAAAAAACTGTAACAAGAAAACTTTATGTTGAGGTATCAAATTTTAAATGTATATAGATGATGGGTTAATGAGCATAAAGTACACTGAAAAAAATAAACAGCAACATAAAATAACAACAGAAAACCAATTATGGTCAGATGCAGCATTAACTGAAGAAAATCTAGAAAATGCCAAGTAGTGTATACACTGAGGTGCTAAGTTAGAAAATAAGAGCAAGCATCTCAACACCTCACGCTTCCTTTATTAACCTTCAGAATTATGTGATAATTAAATACCACTTTTAAATATTTTAAAATTTTTTAACAGGAAACTATAATAATTCAACTAACAGCTCCTTGCTCTCATCATAATAAAACACAATAATAATAAAGAAAAAATAATAATTGTACTCTGTTACAACTCTTATCATTTTTCACCAAAGAGCATTACAGAACTTAAATGCATATATGTCTTTTCATTTAAGAGGGATCACTGATCTCTACCTTGTAGGTGGAAAATATAAGACAACATTAATATGATTTTTAGGAAGCACTGTGCACAAAGATACCAAAGAGGGGTAAAAACAGGAAAATAAATGTGATAAAAATCAATAGTTAATTGTATTATATGCTAATCAGCTACTATTTTAATACTAATTATTTTATGGACATAAACTTACTAAAATCCCATGATAATTGTATGAAGTAGTTGCATCATTTTAAGATTGAAAAAATGAAATAAAGAATTTAGTCTTCAGATATAGTTTCAAGCTTCCTACCACATTTACACTTGGGATATTAGAGGGTGCAAAAGAAGGATGTGAAGTATAAAGGCAGTTTCTGTTGTAATCATAGTTCAACACTGGGTTGGCTGAGGAGGTGAAATTTCAGAGTTGTCTAATTTCATTCATTCCTTAAATATTTTTTAAGAATTGTTACGTGCTGGATACATGAATTGCTCTGAAAATCCAAAGTTAAACAGGACTGAATTTCCTCCTTGAAGATATATGGTAATTATAATTAATTATTGGTCAATTAGTATGTAATAAAAATACCATATTGTAAAGATACAATATTATGGGAATGATGGATAAAGAGTTTGTGCTATAAAACTGGTTTCTAAAAATTTGCCTAGAAATTTGAGGAACTAACACTACATTCTGCCTTATGAGGCTAAGAATGGAAGTGGATAGGGAGATAAATAGGGAAAGATTTATGTTTAAGTTTAGGATTAAAAATCAAATAGGAGGGGCTCTTGGATGGCTCAGTGGGTTAAAGCCTCTCTGCCTTCAGCTCAGGTCATGATCCCAGGGTCCTGGGATTGAGCCCCACATCGGGCTCTCTGCTTAGCTGGGAGCCTGCTTCCTCCTCTCTCTCTTTCTCTCTCTCTCTCTCTGCCTGCCTCTCTGCTTACTTGTGATCTCTGTCTGTCATATAAATAAATAAAAAAAAAATCTTTAAAAAAATCAAATAGGAGTTTTCCAGGCAAAATGAGAAAGCATGGAATAAATGTATAAAATGAACATGATGCATGAGAGCACGGAAGTTTAGTCTTAGGGTTGAGAAGCATCTTGGCTAGTGCACAGCATGAAATGTGTTATGGGGTAAATGGCAACTGGTGTGACTGCATGGTAATTTGTGTTTAGACTGGAAAGACCTTACAAAAGTATGACTACATGAACTTATCACATGGAGTAACTGATCCCACTTAATTTAGAAAGATAACTCTGCAGGCAGTGGGAAAATATAAATGTAATAAAAATGGTTAGAATTTGAAGTCAGGGAGACCAGTTCAGCTGTTTTCAAATCAGCAGTGTGAAAGAACTGAAGTAGTGGCATTGCAAAAGGAGGTAGAAATTTCAGGGACTGAATAGTGATAGAATTGTCATGACTGGTAATCAGGTGGATATAGCACCAAGGAAGAATGATAAAGGTAAAATATACACCATTACTTCATAAATATAGAGAGCTTACAAGGTGCAGGGACTCAAACATTTTACAAGTTTTAACTCATTTAGGAAGGCCTTGAGTTTTGAACTTGGATAATTGAATGAGGTTTCCCATTTCACACATAGGGAATAAAGGAGATGAGGAGAATACTGAGGGTAGAGGGAGATAATGTGTTTGCTTTTGGACAGTTTCTGTTGTCTACATACCCTTTGGGTGGTGATGTATACCATGCTGTTGGTGACATAGATCCCCTGTTGAAGAGACAGATCAGGGCTAGAGATATAAATTTATGGTTCTTCCTGTCCATGCATCAGTGGTGCTTTATAGAACAAAAAGGGGAGGGGGAGTAAAGTTTGGAATTCATGGAACATAAATACTTAAGGAAAGGGAGAGAAGACCAAAATAAATAAATAAATAAATAAATAAAAATAAAGATGAGGAAAATGAAGAAAAAGGAAAATCAGGAGGAAAAAGGTGAAAAAGGAGAACATTTAAAGAAAGATATTATGGTAGAAATGTCAAGTTGTCATGTGTCTTTTAGCCATTTGTATGTCTTCCTGGAGAAGTGTCTTTTCATGTCTTCTGCCCATTTTTTGACATGATTATCTGTTTTTTGGGTGTTAAGTTTAAGGAGTTCTTTATAGATCTTGGATATCAGCCCTTGCAGTGTCATTTGTGAATATCTTCTCCCATTCCATGGGTTGCCTCTTTGTTTGCTGACTCTTTCCTTTGCTGTGCAGAAGCTTTTGATCTTGATGAAGTCCCAAAAGTTCATTTTTGCTTTTGTTTCCTTTGCCTTTGGAGACGTGTCTTGAAAGAAGTTTCTGTGGCCGATGTTGAAGAGGTTACTGCCTATGTTCTCCTTTAGGATTTTGATAGATTCCTGCCTCACTTTGAGGTCTTTTATCCATTTCAAGTTTATCTTTGTGTATGGTATGAAAGAATGGTCAAGTTTCATTCTTCTATACAGAGCGGTCCAATTTTTCCAACACCATATATTGAAGAGACTGGTTTTTTTCCACTGGATGTTTTTTCCTGCTTTGTTGAAGGTTATTTGACCATAGAGTTGTGGGTCCATATTTGGGCTCTCTACTTTGTTCCACTGGTCTATGTGTCTGTTTTTGTGCCAGTACCATGCTGTCTTGGTGATCAAAACTTTGTAGTAAAGCTTGAAATCAGGCAACGTGGTGCCCCCACTTTTGTTTTTCTTTTTCAACATTTCCTTAGCAACTCAGGGTCTCTTATGGCTCCATACAATTTGTTGCAGCACTTTGAAGAATGCTGGTGGGATTTTGATTGGGATGGCACTGAAACTATAGATTGCTCTGGGCAGTACAGACTCATCATCACTAGTCATCAGGGAAACTCAAATCAAAACCACATTGTGATACCCCCTTACACCAGTCAGAATAGCCAAAATCAACAGGATAGGAAACAACAAGTGTTGGAGAGGATGTGGAGAAAGGGGAACCCCCTTACACTGTTGGTGGGAATGCAAGGTGGTGCAGCCACTTTGGAAAACAGAGTGGAGATTTCCCAAAACATTAAAAATAGAGCTACCCTGCAATTGCAGTACTGGGTATTTACCCCCAAAATACAGATGTAGTGGAAAGAAGGGCCATATGTTCATAACAGCAATGTCTACAATTGCCAAACTGTGGAAAGAGCCAAGATGTCCTTCAACAGATGAATGGAGAAGAAGATGTGGTCCATATATACAATGGAATATTACTCAGCCATCAGAAAGGATGAATACCCAACTTTTGTATCATCATGGGCGGGACTGGAGGAGATTATGTTCAGTGAAATAAGTCAAACAGAGAAAGTCAGTTATCATATAGTTTCACTTACTTGTGGAGCTTAGCGAATAATATGGTGGACATTAGGAGAAGGAAAGGAAAAATGAATTTGGGTAAATCGGAGGGGGAGATGAAAGATGAGAGACAGTGGATTCTGAGAAACAAACTGAGGGTTATGGAGGTGAGAGGGGTGGGAGGTTGGGTGAGCCTGGTGGTGGGTATCAAAGAGGGCACATACTGCATGGAGCACTGGGTGTGGTACATAAACAACGAATCTTGGAACATAAAAAAAAATAAAATTAAGATGTTAAAAAAACGCCAAGTTTTTCATTCAATCTAAGTAGGATATGGATGAAAGTAAAATGTTGGGAATTAGGAAGTGGGTGGTACATTTTAGGAGTACATTTCAGTTGCATTAAGTGTGATAAAGTGAGTGAGAAGTTGGGACAGGTGCCAAGTAGACTATTGCTTTGAGGATTTTGACACAGCAGAAGGAATTAAGAGTTAGGAGTTAAAGCTAGAGAGTAAAGACCATGGTATTATTAAGGTTTTGAAAATTAAAAAAAAAAACTTTGGCATGTAAACAGAACAAAAGGAGCCACTGAGGACAGAGAAGCTAAAGGTACAAGGTAGTGACAGAAGGTAAGTGGGTGCACAGTGATTACTGATGGAGTTGAAGTCTTGGGAGAGGCCACAAAGTGAGAGAACAGGTTTATGTAACAAATGCAATATCTCATAGTATTTATGACTTCAGTGTTTGGAGTCAAGCGGCTCAGTTTTAATCCTGACTCTCTCATTTATCATGTGAACCAAAAAGTTACTAAACTTCTATGTGCATTGGCTTCATATCTGTCAAATGGGAAACTACTAGTACCCTTTCCTCCCACCCCCAGCTTTACTGAAGGATCAGATGAGATAAAGCTTATGAAAACAGGACACACTACTACTGGATAAGTGTCCTCCAAGAAGTAACTCTTATGTTCAAGAGAGAAGTGCAGGGAACTGTTGTGGAAAGGAGCAGAATCACTGGTCTTTGTGATAAAGCAAGAAGGGAAAAGGGGACAAAAAACTTTGCAAAGGCTACCTAACAATGAACCTACATTGTAAATACACATGGAGCATTCTTTTATTCTTTTTATATTGTTTATAAAGTAACTTTTAAACATTCTGTATCTCTAAGGAATATTAACACTCAGTTATTCATTGCTAAGAGAAAGAAATATCTTTTTTCTAATTGAGAGTAACACTAACCAGCACTACTTAATTTCAAAGTTTTTTAATCTTTATCTAGATAATGGTTCAAGGCACAGATGTCAAGAGTCATGAGCAATTCTCTTAACTACATAGAAATATATGATACTAAAATTTCAGGTTTTTACTTCATCTCCCTGTCTGCAAAATGAAGTGATATAATCTGGGACTGATTTCTCTGCTTTGCATGGTCCCGTGCTGTATTGATACTCTTGGCACTTTAATAGGAAAACAAAAGGCAATTTCAGAGTGAATATGACTTGAAAAGGATTCTGCCCATTACTAAGAAAAATGGATTCCAGGATATTTCCTTCTATTGTTAGCAAACACTGCCTATTTGTTTTATTTTTAACCACCTTATTCTCACTCTCATGAAGACTACATTGAAGTCAGAGTAATTTGTTCTCTTATTTTGACTCTTCTTTTCGAGGGTTTTATAAGAAAATTATATATGACAGACTCAAGTTTGCGTTCTTCCATTATACTGAGCATTTATAAAGGAAAATTCCACAATGATACATACCATTGTGGTTGTATATTATATAGGTAATGGGTAGTCTATGTTTCAAAGTGATTTTCACAACTATTATCTTGTGTAGTCCATGCAAAAGCAAAATACATTATGGCTATATTTCAGGTGAGAAAGCTGACATGATGAAAGCAAAGAAAATTTCCCCTAAGTCACATAGCAAGGTTAGTAATGCTAAACTGTTAAAAGTTGCATTGTTCACATTGTGAAAAGCTATTCTTAAGCTATTTTTGAGAGATTTTGTAAAGATTTACTCTTCCATGAAATCACTGAGGAAAAGGATAAACAGAACAAATTCTCACTTTTTCTATTTGTTTCTTTCATCAGCACTCCAACATCTATGAAACTGCTTATGTTTGATATACAATCTGCATGCAGAAGAATGACTTCAATTTAGAGAAAGCAATGATTCGATGATTTAGGAAGTTTCCTGTGTTTATATATGTATGTTTAGTGAGTTCAGGGAAGGAACCACTCCTCATGCTATACAAGGCTTTGGTTGGAATACTCAAAGGAGTTTGCCTTAACCATGTGACAAACTCAGACCTAGACTGAACACTCTTCTGACCTGCTAAACAAAGCTTAAAATCAAGATGCAAAGGAATCAAACTACTTCCAAATAACTTTAACTGAATATCAGGACAAAGCTCAGTAACATTTAAATACATGCAAAAATATCCAGAAATCCAAAAAGATAAAGTTCACAATCTCTGGCATTTAATAAAAAAAAATTTTTTTTTGCAGGTGCCTGGGTGGATCAGTCAGTTGAGCATCTGACTCTTGATTTAGCCTCAGGTCAGGATCACACGATTGTGGGATGGAGCACTGTGCTGGGCTCCATACTCAGCATGGAGTCAGCTTGAGAGTCTCACTCCCTCTGCCTCTGCCTATTCCCCCATTCTCTCTTGCCCAAATAAATAAAATCATTTTTTCTGAAATAAATAAAATCTTTAAAAAATTTAGACATTCAAAGAAGCAGAGAAATATGACTCATAATGAGGAGAAAAATCCATTGAAATCTTCTCAGAAATAGCACCAGGATAGAATATTATACAAAGATACTAAAACAATTTTTTGAGATTAAAATACTCCATAAGATCAACAGTAGATTAGCATTACAGAAAGATAGATTAGTGAATATAAAGACAAATAAATAGATACTATGCAAAATGAAATGGAGGGAGAAAAGTCTTAGAAAAAACTAACGAAGCATCAGTAAACTGTGTGACAACTTCAAGTCGTCAAATATACATGTAATACGAGTCCTTGTAAGAAAGAAGGGTAGGAAAAGAAAAAAATATCTGAAGAAATAAAGGGCCAAAATTTTTTCTAAATTTGATGAAAACTATAAAACCACAGATCCAAGAGGTTCCAAGTACTTAAAACCACAAGAAAAATGAAGGTATCTGTACCAAGTGATGTTATAATCAAATGGCTTAAAAACACTGATAAATGGTTCCACAAACAGAAGGAAAGATATTCCATATTCATGAATTGGAAGAACATACATTGTTAACATATCCATATTACTCAAAGCAATCTACAGATTTAATGCAATTTCTATGAAGACACCGACAGCATTTTTCACAGAATTAGGACAAATAGTCCTAAAATTTGTATGAAACCATAGAGACACCAAATAACCAATGCAATCTTAAAAAAGAAAAACAAAGTTGGAGATATCACAATCCCAGATTTCAAGATATACTACAAAGCTGTAGAAACCAAAACAGTATTGCACTGGCACAAAAATAGACACATAGGTCAATAGAACAGAATAGAAAGCCCAGAAATAAACTCACAATTATATGGTCAATTAATCTTTTACAAAGGAGGCATGAATATCTAATGAGAGAAAAACAGCCTCTTCAACAAATGTTATTCAGAAAACTGGACAGCTACATGCAAAAGAATGAAACTGGATGACTCTTACACCATACACAAAACTAAACTCAAAATGGATTAAGGAACTAAATGTGAGAACTGAAACCATAAAAGTCCTAGAAAAGAGCACAGGCAGTAATTTCTCTGACATTGGCCATAGCAACATTTTTTCTAGATATATCTCCTGAGGCAAGGGAAACAAAAGCAAAAACAAATTATTGACACTACATCAAAATAAATAGTCAACAAAACTAAAAGACAAGTTACAGAATAGGAGAAGATATTTGCAAATGACATATATGATAAAGGTATAATATCCAAATATGTATAAAGAACCTACACAACTCAATACCAAAGAAGGAAGCTTTGTCCAATTAAAAAATGGGCATAAGACATGAACAGACACTTCTCCAAAGAAGAAAAACAGATGGCCAAGAGACACATGAAAAGACGTTTGACATCACTCATCATCACAGAAATTCAAATCAAAACCACAATGAGATATCACCTCACAACTATCTCACAATGAGATAGTCAGAATGGCTAGTATCAAAGAGACAAGAATAGTAAGTGTTGGCAAGGATGTTGATAAAAGAGAACCCTTGTACACCATTAGTAGGAATGCAAACTGATGTAGCCACTGTGGAAAATGGTTTGGAAGTTCCTCAGAAAATTGAGGTTCCTCAAAAAATTAAAAATAGAATTACCATAAGATCCAGTAACCTCCTAATTTACCCAAAGATTATGAAAACACTAATTTAAGAAGATATATGCACTCCTATGTTTATTGCAATATTATTTAAAATTGTAAAGTTATGGTAGCAGTCCAATGTCATATATATATATTTTATAAATATTTTTATAAATATATATATTTTATATATATTTATAAAAATATATATATTATAAAGTTATGGTAGCAGTCCAATGTCATATATATATATATATATATTTTGTGTATATATATATATATATATATATATATATATATAAAATGGGATATTATTCAGCTATAGAAAAGAATGAAATATTGTCATTTGAAGCAACACAAGTGGATTAAGAGAGTGTAAAGATAAGTGGAATAAGTCAGAGAAAGATAAATATCATATGATTTCACTCACATGTGGAATTTAAGAAACAAAATAAAGAAACAAAAAGAGAGACAAGCAAAAAATAGACTCTTAACTACAGAGAACAAACTGATAGTTACCAGTGTGGAGGTGGGTGGGGGAATGGGTGAAACAGGTGAAGAGGATTAAGCCTGCATTTATCATGATGAAAACTGAATAACGTGTAGAACTGCTATATTGTACACCTGAAACTAATATAACACAGTATGTTAACTATACTGTAATTTTAAAAAAATGATAAATATAAAATCCTAAAAGCAACCAGAGTAAAATAATACACTACATAGAAAAGAACAATAATGACAGCCAATCTCTAAGCTGAGACAATGTAAGTCAGAAGGAAATTTAGTGAGGCCTTTAAAGTACTGGGGAAAAAAAAAAAGATGAAACTATCAACCTAGAGTTCTAGATTGAGTTAAAATGTTTTTCAAAACTTAGAGTGAAAAAAAGAATTTTTAACTATATCAAAGCTGAATTTAATAACCAGCAGACTTGTACTACAAGGAATATTAGAGGAAGCCCTTCAGGCAGATGGAAAATGATGTGGAAACCTGGATCTGCACAAAAGAATGAAAAACATCAAAAAATGGTGGCTATGTGAGCAAACAGAAAGACTTATTTCTTACACTATTTAATCCTCTGTAAAAGGCAGCTGTTTAAACTATAGTAGTAAAAACATACTGAAGAATGTAAAATATTGTTGAAATAAAACATATGACAACCCGAGCACAGAGGCTTGGAATGGCAGAAATGGAAGTAATCTTAGGAAGATTTGCATACTATATGTAAATATGTTTATCATTTGAATTAAATTAAAGATGTATGAAGACTATAAATCTTAAAGCAATCACAAAAATAACAATAAACCAGAGTTGCAGCATATAAGTCAAAAAAGGAGCTAAAATTGGAATCATTAAAAAATAATTTAATGTAAATAGAGAAAAGGGAAATAGGACAAAAGAAAAATAAGAAAAATAGAAAGCAAATAGCAGGCATGTTAATATTGACATCAGTACATGTAAATGGCCTAAAAATGCCAAATGAAGATATGACACTGTCAGATCAGGTTAAAACTGAAACTCTACTGTATACGGTCTATAAGACACTCACTTGAAATATAAATATGCAAGTTAGTTAAAAGTAAGATAATGAAATAAGATGTATCATGCTAATACTAAACCAAAAAGAGGGAGTCAATTTCCTAGGAGGACATAACAATTTCAGATTTTTATGTGCCTAATAATGAAGCAAAATACATGAAGCAAATTGGTAAAAAGGCAATGAAATATAGACAAATCCTTGATGATAGTTGGAAATTCAAGACTCTTCCCTCAATAAATGACAAAGAGAAAAACAAGAAGGACATACAAGATGTGAGTAACACTGTCAATTAACTTGACCTAATTGGCATTTACAGAACACTGTACAAAAGCAGAAAGTACATTCTTTTCAAGTGTACATCAAACATTTATCAAGACAGACCATATTCTGAGCGGCAAAACAGGTCTCAATAAATCTAATATGTTTAAAACCATACAATGCACATTCTCTGACCACAAGAGGATTAAAACAGAATATACGCAAAAGTCCCCAAATATTTGAAATGAAATAAAATATGTTTAAATAAGCTGTTAATCAAAGAATCAAAGGAAAATTTGAAGGAATCTGGAGCTGATTGGAAATGAAAGTCCAACATATCAATGAATTCGGGCCTGTATTTGTTTCCCGAGGCAGTACCTTAATTATCTGCCTTGTAATGTCCATCTCTACAGCCTCCTCTCCATTCATTCCCTTTCTCTTCATCAATTTTTCAGGTATTGCCTCTCCTGTCTTGCTACAACTGCTTATAATAGTAGAAGGCGTGTGGAACATTGAGGAGTTGGGAAAAATAAAAGGATTTGGCCATGCCAAGTTTATTGCTTATGAACTCACTAAACATACATTAATGGATTTTTCATTGACCAAATGATGCATTTTTGAGCTTCTGTTGCAAAAGTATCTCAATGCAGTTTACAGAAATGATATGCAATTCATTTTCAATTCTTATCACAGCATTTGAGCCCTTTAGACTTATTTTAATTATGCAGAATGATTTGTATTGGTGATCATGTTCTACAGATAACAGTATATATCAACTTGACCTTTTAATTTTCCATTCATTCACATAGATACTAAAAAATGATAATGCTTTGTAATTGACACCTGGGCATTGTTACACCTGTTTTTATTCTCGGCAATGAAAAATGCATCATTTGCGTTTAAACTATACCCATATTTAAAAAAAAAAAATTCCCTCTGATTTACATGATTAACTTATTTAGTGAGGCAGAAAAAAGGTCTCGGGCATTGTGCTTAGTTACAAACAACGTGTGAGCAGATAAATAGCAATTGCACATCAGTCTGCCTGACTTCCTTTATTATCTACCAGCAGGAATACATTAAAAGTTGATGCTGTTGTTGCATTCATATGTACACATTTTCACAATGCGTCACCATCTATTACAAGCTTGATGCTTAGCTTTCTCATTACTTTACTTGATTGGCCATAATTTTTTTTAAGTAGATTTATAAAAATCATAAAGTTGTATACTTGTAGAAACCAACTATGAATGGCAAAATGATCAAGAGAAACACAAAAATATTCAACTACATTTTATTTTAACAAAATGAAGAAGATGACAAACCGAAGATAGATCAACTAGAAAGTTTTGGAAGACTTTTCATCTACTATCAGAGTAGTTATCACACTACATTTAAATATCTATTTAATTTCTTTAAAATAAAGTTACTAAAAGACAAAAAATTATCTTGAGCTTTAGACCCTCAGTGTATAGCATAGATCCATACTCATATTAAGGGTTAAGAAAATAACTGTTGGACTGATGAATAATCTAGTAATACATATTAATAATAATACATACTATTATAAAAATATAATAAATCAAGAATATAACTTTAGGAAGATTGCTATTAAAATTTGTCTCAAGTTTATATGTTAATTCCCACATATATGAGAAAATGTTGGTGAATATCTGCATGAATATAAAATGTTTCTTTCTTTCCCAGTAGTTTGTGGCAGTTTTAAGAATTAAGTATGCCTTGAAATTTATGTGTCAGTTATTCATGTTACATAAATGATATAAATGTTAAGGTTAATGTTCTAAAACTCTCCATATCCTTATGTTAAATATTAAACTTACAAATTAAAAATGACACACAATTCACTTCATAATGACATTTAAAAAATTTTTTTACAAAAGTCAAAATGTCAATATCTAATATTAGTTATTTAGATGTTGAAGGTTATCATTGACAAGGAGGAAAGGTAGGTCATGAGTAAAAACAAAAATAACATTTTTATTGATAATACAAAGGATGCTAATTTAAGTATATAGAAAATGTTGGAGCAGGACAAACAAATGGACCTCAAAATTTATTTGATAAGTTCGTCTTCTTTTCTTACTGCGTGGAAGTCAGAGATGTCACAGAACCAAGATCTGAAATTGTTATTCATTTTCTCAGCTCTGAAACAATGGATGTTAGAGAACACAACACACATGAATTATCTCCTTCTTGTCTAATGCCATGATTTGACTGGTGGTGGAATTACTCATAAGTCCGAACATGTTTAAAAGAATCTGGGGTATTTTCAGGTGTGAGGGCTTTCTTTCTTTTCTTTTCTTTTTTTTTTTTTTTTTTTTTTTTTTTTTTTGGGTAATGCTTTTAGGAACATTCAACATATGGGTAGGACATTATATTATTTTGTCTCAACATTAAAATTGTTTAAATATCCACCAAAGATACTGTTTTATAGTGCTATTGTGTGTTTAAGAACTGTTATAATAGTATATTTTATAACCATGGTAGGAACAATCAGAAATGAGAAACTACTTACAGAGCAAGTGATAAACACACATCAAATGGGTTTTATGAGCAACAGAGTAGGTTATAACCATCTGAGGCTATTTGCAGTAATGACAAAAAAACCATTATAAAATATGCAAATTTATTCTTAACTACAGGTACTGAAAAATCTTTGGAAAGAATTAACCAGGTTTGTTTTTCTTTTCCACATTACATAACACAGTTAGTTTGGAAGATATTTTATTTTTCTGGAGTTCTTAATTTCAAAAAAAGAAAAACGTAGATGGCAACAATTCTCAACTCTAGGATTTATGAGTCCTAATTAGTATGTTTGTGTATGTGTTTGTTTATTTCTCTTTTATCTCAAGGAGTCCTAGATGTATAACAAACACTAATTTGAAACTTGAATTATATTTTTAAATTGTATGCTCTTATTTTTATATAAATTATTTTAGGCCATGTATTTTTATAGTATATAAATACAATTAATTTATAAAAATAAGAAAAAAACTAATTAAAAAAGGACTCAACATTAGATTCTTACTTAGATGAGATTGAAAGGTTAGAAAACACAAACGGGAAGACCATAAAATGCAGTAGGTTAAATGTAACTGAGTGGGAAATTGGGCTGAATTTAGGAATGATCAAGAGGGAAAAGGAAACCGAAAAATTAAAAAAAAAATTCTTGCTCAAAATAACAATAGGAAAAAAAACATACACACATCATATTTCCACAGGGAAATTAGGATTGATTAGTGGGATGAATAACAAAAACTTGGTAGCGGTTACCCTCTTGTTCACTCCTTTATCAACAGTGAAACAAAGCCAGGGGTTTTGGGGCACAATAGCTCTTGGACACATGTAAGCAGAGGTTGGAGAGGAAAACAGTAAATCCTAAAACCCCTCCCCAGATTTTTAAAATTATTGAGGTATAATATACAAACCACAAATGTGCTTAGTTTAAATGTACAATTTGTTGTTTTGCTAAATATATACACTTATGTAATTTCTACCAGTCAAGATAAAGAATATTTCTATCATCCCCAAGATTTTTCTCACTCCTCTTTCCAATTAATACTTCTGCCTCCAGCAAGTTTTACCATTTTAGACTTTATTTTTGTATTTTTTTAGATTTTATATAAAAATCTAACATATGCTTTTGAAATTGGGAAATATAACATGATTTACTTTTAAAAATGTTAATATTTCTTCTAATATTCTACCCTTACGTTCACCCTCTGAGGTAGCCCATATCAGAATTTTGAGATGCCTAACTTTACAAAACTACCTATCTTCATATTTACTTGAATGCTTATCATATACCAAAAATTTTTATTTCTTTAAGTGTTATTTTATCATTTTCATTGCTTTGCAACTTGCTTTTATTTGACTTTTCCATTTCTCTCAATTACACACCATGGGCATCTCTCCAGATTCATTCTCATATTACTCATTCCCTTAAATAGATGTTTGTCAACTTTTTATTATTATGAAATATGCTTGATTTTAGATATTTGCCTTCAAACAATACTGCAGCAGATGTCTTTTTATATAACTTGATTTATTTTCATTTGTATTGTTATGAAACAGATCCCCCAAACTGGAAGTGCTGGTAAAATACTCTCTACTTTAATTATAACCGACATTGCTAGGTTATAGTAATTTGCATTCCTACCTAAACTTTGAACTCTAAGTATGAAAAATCTTATAGAATCTCTTTACTTCCACATATGTAATTTAAATAAAAATTATTATAAATGTAAGAAAATCCAAATACAACTCTGACTTCCCAGGATGATAACTTGTACATCTTTCAAAATGTTACATAACAGAATCTCTAAATAAAATTTTGGAACTCCTGCTTCTTTTAGAAATATCATAGCACTTTCCCCACTGCTTTTAGTATAATTTTCTTACTAGAACCAGATATCGTTCTTCAAAAATATTTGACAATCTGAAGGATAAAAAAGAAAAGCATCTCATATTTGTTTCAATTTACAGATTTCTGATTGCCAGGTAATTTGAGAATCTTTTCATAGATAGATCAGCCATTTTATTTACTCACTTGTGAGTTTGCTGCTTAAAAATAAATTTCGGAAGCCATATACATATCACACGAAGCTAATAGTTAAATGGGACTTCTCAGCTGTTGTCTCATATGATCCTATCACAATTGTCTGCATGCAGTTAGACATTATTGTTGTTTGGCAAATGAGAACACCAAAGCTCAACATTTACCAAATTTGTTCGAACTTATACTGTTAATTGTCATTCATTCTGCCCCTAAAGTTCATTTCCAATGAATCCTGGGTCATTGAACAAATACAGCCTGACTTCTAAATCTGACCTAGGCAAGGTTAGGCACCAGGTCAACAGAGAGGAACAGGAACCATTGTCTGCAGTTAAGGATTTCACAGTCTCAGACCATATCATGTTTTCTAAAACATGCTTCCTCTCCTAACTTTGGCTGTCAAATTTTCTAGTTTTACAGTAACCCTTCAGGGCTCTTCCCACCCATGGAAATGGTGTTGAATACTGGGAGAGAGGAGAAAAGCAGCATTTATTGCTAGACTCTTCTTTTCCCCCTGGGGAAACTTTATATATATATATATCAAACAGAAAGGAACCAGAGGTTAAGTATGGCTGGTGGGTCTCACAAAATTGCAAAGCAGGGAGGATAAACTTATCTTTGTCATTCTTTCCCCACTTCTGTATGCTGGGGACACCAGGATTCCATCTCAAAGTAGAAAGGCATTCTTTATGTTTTTATGTTTTTAATGTCTGGGTTTCTAAACATCTATTTATCTGTCGCAACGTGGAGTATCTGTTGTTCGGTGGTTGTTAGCTCAGTTACTGTTGAGGCTCCTATTATGTGCTGGGTTCTGTGCCAGGCAAAAGGAATGCAAAAAACAAAACAAGGTTTGTCTTCTTTTGTTTTGCTTTTTCCCCACAAGGAGGAAGAAGGAGAACCAAGAAATTAGACACAGCATCCTCTGAGGTGGGAGAAAATTCTACACAGGGTGCTACAGGAGTAGTATTGGAGTTCATGAGCCAGGGGTTGGGGGGCTTCTTGGAGAAGGTGGCACCTGTGTTGAGTGTTGAAACCAAAACAAAGTGCCAGAGAAAGGACATCTCAAGATGGAGGAGTATGTAAAGCAGAGGAACTGGCATGGACAAAGGTGTCAGGATAAGTAAAGGAAGAGGTAAGTGAAGAAACAGTGTAGTTTTCAAGTGAAGGTGGAGCTGAGTGTGAGAAAATGGTGGCCAGAGCCGGATCTTCGGGGGTGTTGCAGGAACTTGTTTTATTAAACAGGCCGAACGAAACTCCAGTTGGAAGTTAACCAGAGAAGTGAGTGATGAGATTTGGCTAAGGGAATCTCATTCTGGTTGTAAAGTGAGGAATTGATTGGAGGAGAGTGCAATCCAGAAGAACTCATAGGACTCTTGGAAGCAATATGGGAGAGAGAGAAATGAAAGCCTCAAGAAGTGGTAGGAGCTATGTGGTTGAAATTACCTCTCTCTCACTCCCCAAAGCTATGTATCTGTCCACTCAAGGTTTTTCTTCCCATTCATTCACTCACACATTGATTAATTTATTTTACTAATATTTATTTTGCTCCTTTTATAAACATTAAGGGTATTACAGTAAGCAAAACAAAGTCTGCTCTCTCTCAAGTACAATTTCCCCACACTTAATGAAATGTCTGCTTCAGTACTTGGTTCTTGAGGACAATTTCTTTTTAGCACCCAAAGGAAAACATGACTTTTGGTGACATTTCAAGCACTAAGACAAAGGATGAGATATTATGAATTAAAAAAAAAAAACAAAACCTCACTTCAATTTCTTGAAGTTATATCACACATTTGCTTTCCTCCTTGTAACATTTCATGTACTATTACAGTTTCAATATTTATTAATGATCTATTTTCAAACTCCTATCTTAAATATTTTATATGCTTGATCTCAGTTCTTATAATAAATTCAGGATTGTGATAGCCAGAATAGAAACCATTCAAAAGATGTCTCCATCTTAATCCTACAAACCTATGAATATGTTATATGCCATGACAGAAGGGACTCGGCAAGTCTAATTAGGTTAAAATCTTAAGGTAGGGAGATTATTCTGGGTTATTCAGGTTGGCCCAGTGTAATTACATGAACCCTAAAAAGTGGAAAATTTTCCTTGGTTGCGGTCAATGAAGCAGATGTGACAACAGAAGAAATGTCTGAGAAATGGCAGTTTGGGAGGGACTCCTATTGCTGGTTCCAAGATATAGGGGTGGGACCAGAGAGAGGTCTCTATGAAATTTTGAACTGACATATAGCAAAGAAACAGAGAATATAGTGCTACAACTGCATGGAACTGAATCCTTCCAAGATCCTGGATGAATAGGAAACAGAGTCTGTTTAAGAGCCTCCAGAAGGAGATACAGTCTTGCCAGCCTGTTGGTTTTGGTCTGGGGAGACTGGTAGCAGATTCATGACCTACAGAACATGGCGTATTGAACAAGTCACTAAATTTGTGGTAACTGTTTTACAGCAGTAATAGGAAACACATATAAGGATTATGATGTGTGGTTTTTTAAAAAAATTTTTCATAGATGAAAAGACTAATACTTTTATTCCCATTTGAGGCAGTTAAGTGACCGAGCTAGGATTTGAACCTAATATCCTCTAGTTTTGGTGCCCATACCATTTTTTCTATCATAAACTTTGGTGGGTTTAAGCATTAGGTTTCTTGTATTAAGTAGCTTTCATCTTAGAAAGTCTGTTCTGGGGGCGCCTGGGTGGCTCAGTGGGTTAAAGCCTCTGCCTTCGGCTCAGGTCATGATCCCAGGGTCCTGGGATTGAGCCCCACATCGGGCTCTCTGCTCAGGAGGGAGCCTGCTTCCTCCTCTCTCTGTCTGCCTCTCTGCCTACCTGTGATCTCTGTCTGTCCAATAAATGAATAAAATCTTTAAAAAAAAAAAGAAAGTCTGTTCTGAGAAATTATTTTGTAAACAATGTGTCCTCTGAAAAAATGACACTGATATGTTATATGGAAATAGGACAGTTTTGAGCTCAACCATTATTTCCAGACCCTAGATGTGAGAACCAAAAAAGAAAACTTAGTGCCTGGAAAAAAAAAATTATAGGAAGATTGGTTTATTAAAAGTTTTGCTGAAAGAAGATTTCACTTTGTACAGAAGAGAAAATTGAAGCCTAAGTTTGAAGCAACTGGTTCATGATCAATAAATAATTTGGCAGAACTGGGTTTAGAATGCAAGTTTATTATAAAGCAGAGAAGTTTTCCCTTAAAAAGAGATGAGAAGATGGGAGATGTACAGGAGATGTGTGTGTTGGATTGGGAACTAGTGAGATGAAGGGAGTATGTGGAATTCTGCCTGTCGTTGGGTATGCATGCTTATGTCTACCCTCACACTTAATCTAGGATAATTAAAAAGTGTTTTTCCCCCAAATTATAAAATGAATACCCGTTTTTAAAAATTTTATTTATTTATTTGAGAAAGCATGAGCACATGAACAGGGGCAGAGGAAGAGGGAGAAGCAGGCTCCCCTCTGACAGGGAGGGGCCTTCTCTGGGGCTTGATCCCAGGACCCTTAGACACTTAACCAACTGAGGCAGACACTTAACCAACTGAGCCACCCAGGCGCCCCAAGAAAACCTGTTTTATAAAGAATTGTTGCAATATGAACAATTATAAAAGATAAAATTATAAAAAGAATGAATATGAGCCATAACCTATTAAGCTTTTTTGTTCGTGTCTTTAAATCACTCCCCACCTCTTTTTCCTTAGTTCTGTGCCCCAGGAACGTGACCCTTAGTCTCTCAAATCCACTGGCTTCTGATTGGCTTCAGCCAAATGGCGGAATGGGCAAGAGTTAGGAGGTTGGGAGGAGGCAGAGGTGGGCATGGCTAGATCCCTCTGAGGGTCCTCCCCATGCAGCTTCCTTCTCTGAGTTCCCTGCTCTGTTCCTGCTTCATCAGGCCTAGAGGTAATAACTCGTGCTCTTCCTATCCCCAGGGTGCTGCACTGTCCCTTATTGGTACTGTATTTTTGTTTTGTTTTACTTGCGGCTAAAAGCATGCTGCCCAATACAGCAAGAGATTCTATTAAACGCAGAAATTAATATACTCTCGATGTAAGGGTCTGAGTCAATGTATCAAGACGTACTGTGAAGAATCAGAAAATTGAGTTGTTAGTATTCAGAGAAATAAACCATCAAAAATGCAGAGTTATTTTGAAAATCCTAGGTTGTTTAAGATATCTATTCATTTTTTTTACCTAATGACATGAATATTAGAATACCATTTATATGAAAGATAAGTATTACCTACAGAATAACCTGAAAGTACCATGGATCTATCTAATGGAGCACAATGAAATACTACACTGTAGCAAATATCCTAGCAACTAGTCCATTGGTCATGTAAAATGCTGTACTGTCTTTAAGAAAACTGAAAACTATATCCTTTGCTGACCATTTGTTCAGGATTGTCTTGCAACCCACCATTACAAGCAATGTTCTTAATATTCCATATCCAATTAGATGTTAACAATGGTGGGAGAAGGTCACTATTCCGCAGAACCTTATAATAGACTAGAGAACTTCTTTCCTTGGTCAAGGCAACTGACCACTTAATTTTCTCATGTTAGTTATAATTATGTATATCTTATTATTGTCTTACAAATTTTTTACAAAGCTCAAAAGGAAAAAAAAAATGATACCACCTCAAAGCCAGATATTCTTAAGGTACGACATCTATGAAAGACAAGAGCTTTTGGGTTGGATAATGAATCTGCGCACTGCTTTATATGAGCACCATATGGTTGTATCTCCCAGATCAGAATCATATTATGAGTCCGTAAAAAATTGTTCAGCTTGGGGCCTTTGGCTATGAGACTCTCAAGTCCATTCCATGGAAACATGTGAGGCAGGGAGATCTCAGACTGAGTCCTATTTGTGTTTTTCAGTGTAGTGGTTTTCAATGTTGACTTGTCAACCATACAAATCATAAATAGAAATTTTCAAATTAAGGACTTGATAAACACAAATATGGGGTTCCTTTCCAAAGCCAGGATGACCAGACTGCCAAATCCAGTCGGCTCACAGCAAATACAGGAACAGTTTCAGTCTGATTGTGCCAAATTTTAGAAATTAATACAGTTGTTTCAGGTCACTCTTCCTATGTCGTTTTGTTGGTTTGGATCAGTGTTATAGTTCTTCTCTTAAACTCACAGTAATTAGTTGTTCCGAACTCACTCAAAACTGTAAATTTTCTTTGTGAATGATTATTGTTCCTATTAGAGAAAGAAGCAAGCCATGATGTGACAAAGAACCCCGCCATTTAAAACATGGGGCACTGGAGGGCTCAGATGGGTAAGCATCTCCCTTCGGTTCAGATCATGATCTCCAGGTCCTGGGATCCAGCCCCACATTGGGCTCCCAGATCACCAGAGAGCCTGCTTCTCCCTTTCCCTCTGCCTTTCCCCCTGCTTGTGCTTTCTCTCAATCTCAAGTAAATAAATAAATCTTTGAAAAAAAAATCATTTAACAGGATGATACCAAATTCAAGATTATTTGTCCTTAAGAATAGTGGAGGCAGACAAGGATTGTATACGACTTTTCCTTTTCTCTCCAGATCTCCTCCCTCATGGAAATAGAAGAATTTCCTTCCATTTCACCATTCCTCTTTCCAGAAGTTCAGATTCCCTTAGTCAAGGGCATTTTCATATTGACTTCTTTTGTTTGGAATTTTATCAATTCCTGCTTCTTTTGTAAAATATATATAAATTATATAATGTATACTTTATTGTTATTGTTATAATTGCGATGTTAAAATTTTTCAAAGGCTAACTTTCTCAGAAATGTTCACATCTATGACCTTCCTCTGTGAGGGCTGACATCTTTTTGCAATATTTAAATTTCTTATAAACTATTTAATGATTACATTGACTGGGAGAAGCAAAAGTACCCTATATCTAGGAATAACAAAAATTATCATTCTACCTATCATTTTTTTCTAACATAAACTAGTAGTACATATTATATCTAGTGTCTCCCTTAGGAAATTTGTGTGAACTAAGATTTGTTACTACAAACCAAAATACTATTAAAGTAGTATACATCTAGAAAGCTTTAGTTTGGATAAGCATCTGCCCAATTGATAATCAGAACATTTAAAGCTTTATATTCCAAACAGAGGGTTGTGGGCTTAAGGAATCAACATTGCCTAAAATATAAAGCCAGTAAAAAATAAATAAATAAATAGAATGCCTGGTGCATCTTAAAGAAATTAAAAACGTCCTTTGACCTCTATTTTATGTAATTTCTATTTTCTGGTAACTAAGTAAGAAAAGAAGAAAAAACATTAAAAAATAGAGAATGTCTGAGCTAATATTTGCATGCGTTTGTCCCTCAATCATCTTTTAAATGGATGTACTCCCCACCTTCTTAGGCAATTTATAATGTCATTATTATATCTAAATACTAGAGTCTATGACAAAGAAAGTAGAATGTGATTTACAGGTAGGGAGATCAAAGAATATTTCAGAAGTGAGGGGATATGATTTAACTGAAGAGTGACAGATGATTACACCTTGCCTCAAGCCACCAGTGATATTAAAAATAAATTAAATCCTTGGAAGAAAAGCAAAGCCATTCAGTTTCCACACCCGTCCGTAAGCTTGATGTTTATTACTTTTGCACTAGCAGCTTAGAGAAATATCCTTACATAGATTGATTCTTTCAAAGCTTGAAAGAGAAATCCTTTGTGAAGGGGGTCAGAGCAATCTTTCCAAATAGCTGAATCCTGGAATTCCTAATCTTTCTACATCCATATCTTAAGTGTGTAGTTTTCATTATTTATGTAAAAGTGAGAGATTTACCTGTGTGGTTTTACCTGACAGCTTGCACATTTATACATAATTTTAATTCTAAAAATGTACACGAAAAACAGTACCTTATCAAGCACATGAAACAGGAGAGAAAATTTACACATGCAGTTTACACTGAAAATGGAAAGAGCCTGATATGTTCACTACAGGAAGGATGAAAAAAGAACACTGATACTGTTTTTAAGGTTTGTCTCCCTCACCCCATAAACAGGCACAATTCTAACAACTGGTTTTAGAGAAATGCAGAACATTACATTAAGACCACTGAGGAAAAAAATATGTATAATTTTGACTCCCTTGGCAAGCTTCAGATTGGCTATAGAGGTATGTAAATTAGTCATGTGCCTATGTTGATTACTTTAGGGAGATAACATAATTTTCTTTCCAATATCTTTATTTTTGTTTAGAATCTCTTTAAGTAGGAGACTAAATTTTAATTTACCTATTAGAAAGAATATATAGGATTCACTTCCTTTTGGAAAGGGAAAACAATGGGACTAATAAGTTCAATTCAACTGAAACTTATTAGGTCAACTACAGTTCTATGTATGAAAGAAACAGAGTTACTGAAGGCATACAGTCCTCACTCCCTAGTAGCTCAGAGGGTGGAGTCAGAGCAATCATATTGTTTATTGATTGCTATAATAATATTGTGTAGCAAACATATCTGCTGGTCAGCTGTTTATCAGCTTGTCCAAGATGGCCATGGTGGAGATAACCGGGACAATATGGTTCTGCTCTAAATGTTTTTCATCCTCCAGCAAGCTAGACTAGGCAGGTTCTCATGTCATCTCTTGTCAAAAGGCAAGAACAGTCAAGAAAACAAAGAGGCAACCCACGGAATGGGGGAAGATATTTGCAAATGACAGTACAGACAAAAGATTGATATCCAGGATCTATAAAGACCTCCTCAAACTTAACACACACAAAACAGATAATCATATCAAAAAATGGGCAGAAGATATGAACAGACACTTTTCCAATGAAGACATACAAATGGCTATCAGACACATGAAAAAATGTTCATCATCGCTAACCATCAGGGAGATTCAAATTAAAACCACATTGAGATACCACCTTACACCAGTTAGAATGGCCAAAATTAGCAAGACAGGAAACAACATGTGTTGGAGGATGTGGAGAAAGGGGAACCCTCTTACACTGTTGGTGGGAATGCAAGTTGGTGCAGCCTCTTTGGAGAACAGTGTGGAGATTCCTCAAGAAATTAAAAATAGAGCAACCCTATGACCCTGCAATTGCACTACTGGGTATTTACCCCAAAGATACAGATGTAGTGAAAAGAAGGGCCATCTGTACCCCAATGTTTATAGCAGCAATGGCCACAGTCGCCAAACTGTGGAAAGAACCAAGATGCCCTTCAACGGACGAATGGATAAGGAAAATGTGGTCCATATACACTATGGAGTATTATGCCTCCATCAGAAAGGATGAATACCCAACTTTTGTAGCAACATGGACGGGACTGGAAGAGATTATGCTGAGTGAAATAAGTCAAGCAGAGAGAGTCAATTATCATATGGTTTCACTTATTTGTGGAGCATAACAAATAGCATGGAGGACATGGGGAGTTAGGAGAAGGGAGTTGGGGGAAATTGGAAGGGGAGGTGAACAATGAGAGACTATGGACTCTGAAAAACAATCTGAAGGGTTTGAAGAGGTGGGGGGGTGGGAAGTTGGGGGAACCAGGTGGTGGGTATTAGAGAGGGCATGGATTGCATGGAGCACTGGGTGTGGTACAAAAACAATGACTATATGCTGAAAATAAATGAAAAAAAAAGATTAAAAAAATCTTAAAAAAAAAGAAAAAAAATAGAGCAAGGATTTTGAAATGGAAAAAAAAAAGGCAAGAACCAATAAGCTTCAGTGTGCAAGTCCATTTCAAACCTCTGCTTGCATCATATGTGCCAACATGTTATTGGCCAAAGTGATTTCACATGGTTGAACTCAGAGTCGAAGATGGCAGATACCACAAAGTAACATTGCAAAGGAAACAGGGAAGGATAATGAATTTCAATCTAGCAGTTTTTCAGTCTAATATAAAAATTGTACACAGAAATAAACCCACTGTGGTAAGTACAATATTAGAGTTGATAAAGTAGACAATAGATGTAATTCAACTTGTAAAACTGTTCTGGCATTGGAAGAGTATTTCTGGAGTACGTGATCTCAGAGGAATTGAGACACAAAGAAAAATGGTCATTTGCTAAGGAGTTAAGGGCATTTCAGATATTATGAATGTATTAAAAGTGAATATATGGAAAGAATATAATGAGTAAATGGAACCAAGGGGCAGCATATGATAGTATCAAGCACAGATATAGATAGCAAAGATAGCCTGAGTGCTGAGTATCTGAGTTACAGAAAATTGGGAGTTGTATCCTGGAAAGCAGACATGCCGTGGTGGATAATTCTCAGTATAGTAGGTTTTAACAGGGTGGGAGAAGGGGAAAAGTGAGGTACCCAGAGGGCACTGGTTATATGAAAGGGGAAGGATAGATGTAAAAAGTCAGCCATGGAAGTACCCAATATAAATTCTACTGCTTCATAGTATTTTTGAGACTTAGTCTGGAAAAGGGTCATTTTCAATTTTCTCCCTAGGTAATTTTCTCATGTAATTGGTGAATACCGTGCTACCTTACATAGTAATTACATTTACTTCACATCTTCTATCCAGAGTTTTAATTCACTTTTTCAAGTATATTAAAAATTCACTTTTCTAAGACAATTATCATATGATCTCCCTGATATGAGGAATTTGAGAGGCAAAGTGGGCGTTTGGGGAGTAGAGAAGAAAAAATGAAACAAAATGGGATCAGGAGGGAGACAAACCATAAGAGACTCTTAATCTCACAAAACAAACTGAGGGTTGCTAGGGGGAGTGGCATATGGAGGGATGGTTGGGTTATGGACATTGGGGAGGTTATGTGCTATGGTGAGTGCTATGAAGTGTGTAAACCTGATGATTCACAGACCTGTACTTCTGGGGCAAATAATACATTATATTTTAATACAAAAAATTTTGAAAAAAAATTCCATTTTCTATTTCATACATATATGCTAACCACTAGATTGTGCAGAGCCAAAACAAAAACATAAGATTGCAAGTTAACAACAATAACAATAATAAAACCTAGAATCTTTAGATAATTGGGTTTTTTAGCTTGGTCTAACACAAATAAAATCACTCTCCTAAAATAAAGCCCAACTTAGTCTCATAAAGATGGAGAGAAGATGAGGGAATAAAGATGCAGAACAGAAGCATGGAGTGATATTTCTTGAGAAGATGGGGATGAGGGGTATGGCTAATCAAGAAGGAAATGATGAGACTGATGATTAAGCTGTCACAGAAATAGGTTGAGAGTCAGTTTGGTCTTCACTGCTTGACAATTGCTTCTTAAAATCCACTCCCATGTGTAAACCCAAGTGCACACATGCATGTGCACACACATGAACACATACACACAGATAGTCATACAACTCGTGAGTAGATTAAAGGGAGACAAGATAAATGATTATTTGCAAGCACATGCATACTATGCAAATTATATGCACAAGATAAAATTTGGCTTTGTGTAAAAAGGAACAGACACATATTAAAGCACTAATCATATTGTATAAATATACAATAAGAATTCATCCACATCTACATTTGAGTTTATAGCCAAAATATAATAGAAATATAATAGGACAGTACCACTTTTAGTTTATTGATTTTTTTAAACTAACGGTTTGAAAATCCATGTGTACATGTTATCAGATTTTGACACGAGAAACCTGAAGGGTAAAATAGTCACTTATTTGTTCATCCATGTAATAATAATAACTAAACGAAGGATTACTCACTCTGACTGTACTAAGTGCCAGGGATGCCATGAAGAATAAGTCATAGCCTCCCTTGTAGGAACTCTCAGTGGAGTAGAGAAGAGAGATGCAACTAAAGGGTAGACTGCCATTTGACAAATGGAGTACGAGGCACAGGTTCCAGGGACTGTACAAAGAAAGCAGTGAGCGATTCTTTCCGCAGTTGGTCTTTTTTGTTTTTTTAAGATTTTATTTATTTATTTGACAGAGATCACAAGTAGGCAGAGAGAGAGGAGGAAGCAGGCTCCCCTCTGCAGGGCAGAGGGGTTTTAACCCACTGAACCACCCAGGCACCCTCCGCAGTTGGTCTTACTGTTTGTGACAGGTCACAGAGTGACAACTAATCTAGGAAGTAAAGGACAAGCAAAGAAGAAAGAGACACTCCAGTGAGGGAGAACTTGCTTGGGTGCAAATACATAGGTGTTCAAGGGCATGGAATATTCAGATAACTGAAATTGCTCGGTGTCATTGAAATCGTGGTTGTAAGGAAAAGTAAAACTGGAGAGGGAGAGGAGCCAGGAGTCCCTCCTTACTTGTGGAATTGTTGAGGTGGTAATTAGTGATAGGACTACCTCTTTTGGATGGCCTCAATTTTAAAACTCTTCTTAATTGCTTTTGTCTTTTTCTTTACTGTTTTCCTCACTGAAACAATTTAGTCATCAAATCCTGCTCATTCTTCCTTTAAATGTCTCTTGTATCTGCTGTTATAATAGATCTGAAACCTGCTATTCATTTTTCAGATGTTTCTCAGTCACCTGGGTGCAGTAGTCTCAGTGTTTGTGGGGTGGGGAGGGCATTCTTAATTATGGTTCTTTGGGTGCAAGCAATAGACACTGCTTCTGGATAACATAATCCAAAGGGACCTAGGTTGGATCTGGAAGCCACAGCAGCAGGAGTTTGTGTAGGTTCTCCATAGGAGGCTGACATTAATGTATCTCAGGTTCAAAACTTCCCACTGGGGAGCTCTGAACAGGGAGCTGGGCAAGGCTACCTTGTCATAAGGCAGATGGCTAGCATTTTATTGACTGTAAACAAGTAAAGCCAGATGAAACTGTGAGCAGATTGCAGAAGAATGTACTTCCACTCTAGGAACTCACAGCAGTTCTATGAGGACCTCAAAAAGTTCCTGTTCTTCGACACGTCTTTATTTCCTCCACTACGATTATATATGTACCCCTTCTTCCACTATAGCTTTATGCTGTATAAGTCAGTCTTTTGGCCATTGATTTTGGAATTGTATCTATTATATTTGACCTGGTTTTCTTTTCAAATGTGCTAGTGATCTGTTCCTGTGTACCTCTATGGCCCATTCTTTGTTTCTGCTCCAGTGAAATCCCTGCCCATCTGTGGACATAGCATAGTCAGGCACTGTCTTTTGGTGTTATACTCATTATGAAGTCATTGAATGTCATTATAGTTTATAATGGTGTTTACAAACTATAACAGTATTTATAGAGTTTATATATATAGTTTATATATATTTATAGTTTTATATATATTTTATATATATTTTATAAAATAGTTTATATATAAAGATATATATTTATATATAGTTTATATAGGTATAATGTAGTTTATATAGTTTATAATGGTGTCATAGTCATATGAGGTCACATGAATAGTCATTATGAAGCCACCATACCATTCCTCCCACCTGCTACCTTTTTCTCTATTCTTCCCATGCTGATCTCCAAAAAGTTCTCAGAATGCTTCCTTCCCTCTAGTTTATTTTCCTTGTATTTGCATGACTTATTCTAGCCCCAGATAATTTATTTACATTCATCAGACCTGTAATGTCTTGTCCATAATACATTTTCTCTTTCTTCTTTTAATATTTTCTAATAATTTAATCTACCTCTTGGAACCGTGATTTGGTCTTACCTGTTATCCATTTATGGCGGCATCATAAAAGTTCAACATATCCTTTGATGTACAGAAAGTATATTATACAACACATGGAACAGACATGCCATTGGCTGTTTGCTATTTATAAATGTTAAGTCCTAATAAAACCTACTAAAATATTTTGAGAATAATGAAGACTTCGAGTCCCCCACAGAGCAAGAGAAACCATGATGAAGTGTCAGTGACTGTGGTGGTAGAGACAGTAAATTCAATGCATTATTGAAGGCTAGGCTGAGGTCAAAGAATATGAGAAAGAAGTAGAAACTCTCTCCCGAAAAACACAAGAGGTTAACTTCAAAGAGAAGCCTGAACTCTGACCAAAGAGATTCCCAGATTGAAAGTAGTCAAGGCTCTTTTATTTAAAAAAATGCTGGGAGGAAAAAGTAAAAGGAGTATCACTTTACATACTTCCTCATATTTGAATGGGGAAAAGGATATTAATAAAAGGAAGTCATCGGGTAACTATTGGGCATAAAAACCATATTTTTTTTAGAATAAGAAAGAATAATTTAAATTTATTTACAATAGTGAAGAAATCTGAACAAATATCTCAGCTATTGATAAATATAACATGTGGAAACCAAGAAATTAGAGAGTTACAACAAATTTAAAATCAGGAAGGTGCTTAGATAGAGGGAGATTGAAGAGGGAGAGCTAGGTAGATAGGTACACAGACAGACAGGCAGACACCCATCTTCAAGTAATTGTTTCTCACATTTCAAATTGGATTTTAACGAAACGTCATCACAGAAGATTTAGCATCTCCCTCTCCAGTTTCTCTGTGTGATTGTGTTGAAAGCTATATTGTTAATATGTCCAAACTCTGATTATATGTTGATACATGTGTCAGTTTTACAGAAAATGCTGTTTCTTTTTATAAAACGTCAGTCTATTTAAGTTGTGCAACAAAAGAAAACTAATTAGCTTTGGTACAGGAGCATTAATAATTAATGCAGTTTTGTTCGCTATTCACCTTGGTAGTGACTAATTCAGAGAAAGGAAGGAAAAGACAGTTTATAGGAAAACAGATACCAAGGAAACTTATCACTTGTGATTGTGGGAATGGTTGTTATAAATGTAAAAGTATAAGGGAAGAAGGAAGAAGACAGAGAGGAGGAAGGGGAAAGGAGGAGAAAGGAGGAGGAAACATCATAAAAGATACACGGTAAATTAAAGAAGTTGAATCTGCCAGTCTACAACTTGATTCATTATGATTTAGTACTAGGAATGATTACAATGATAAACTTCACTCTTATACTTCTGAAGGCAACCAAAAACTCTAGTAATGTTTATAGAGAAAACATGAGCATTTTTAAAAAAAGAATTATACTAAAAAGCCTATAGGATCAGTATGTGAGAAAAAAATTAGTTGCAAGTAGACTACTGCTTTAGTCCAAACTGCTGTCCCAGTGGGAAATATTACTTAAAATCTTCATGGCGATTATGATTTCAATAATGGATCACCTACAAACTAATCTCCCCTAGTTCAGTTACTCAGATAGATTTACTGTATCTCTGTTCAAATGATATTATATGAATCTGAGCCCTTTACCACTGGGCTGCAACAATCTTTCCAGATACATATGCCATCGCTAGCTACCCCCAGACATAAGTAGCAAACAGTTCTTAGTTCCTCTGTTCACCTTCTCTCTCCTTCTGGAGCGTCCTTCACTCCCTCTAACTGTGGGCTAGTTCATTCAGTTCATCCCACCAGGTCTAGTTCATAAACAATCTTGTTTATAAAACTTTTCTCAGTGGAGAGTGAAGTTACAGGGAGTAAATAAATAAAGTCTAAGAGAAACTTGCAGAGATCCATAACGATACTGTTTCATAAACAGAGAAATGTGATTAATGCAAACTGCAACAATGCTAAAAAAGAAAAAGAAAGGAGAAAAAGAAATATAAAACATCCACTGCCACCATCAAGCCCCCCCAGGCAGAATAACTATTCTCCTGGTATGTAGCTCTCAGTCTTGTATCATCACAATCTGGTTTGTAATACAATTTACTTTATGCTTGTTTTTACCACTACATCATAATCTTTTTAAGGAAAACTGCTGTTTGGTTTATTCATTTATGCTATATTCTTGCTATACCATTTATATGGCAGGTGGTTGTTACTAAGTATCTTTGGATTTGAATTAATCAGTTCACCATCAACTTAGGCTGAATTTTGCTTGCCATTGAAGATGAGCAAGTCTGAAAACGTCACAGGGACTTTAGAGCTCAATTATTACAAATTCTAAATATTTATTTGGGTCAAACAAAATGTGAAAAACAATGTATTTTGATAGACAAAAGGGTAGATTATTAACCATACAACTTAACCATTAAGAGATTATATCTATGCCCTTTCTGCAGAAGTGTCCAACAGTGACACAGAAAAAAGCCAGCTTGAAGCTGACAGATGAGGAAGTGTAGATAATATTGGTGGTGTGCTATTGATAAAGGAAAGAAGAGAAGAATGGCTGTATCGTGGGTAAAGGGGTCAAGGAAAGATTTTTTTTTATTAAGAAACATGGTTCTGAGTATGAATGCATGCTCAGAAAGTGAATCAAATAGGAGTGCATGGTGAAAAAAATGAAGATTTATGGTGTAAGGTCCGGAAGAATCTGGAACCAATGTACTAGAAGAAGGGACAATCTTGGCTTTTTGCCATGTCTTTCTCACAGAGACAACCTCTGCACTCAAAGAGCACAGTCTTGGACCAGTAGTGAGAGAGAACACCCCAGGAAGAGATAAGATTATCTCTCTGGCCCTTTCTACAAGAACAAGATTAATGGCAATTCCTACTAATTTCAGCATTAAGAAAGTGCTTCATAACTAATTTCCATTCAAAAGTAAGGGAAACGGGAAAGAAATGCAGACTTTTACTACTTAAACACGTTAGGAAAGATAACATTTTGAGAGAACAAATGGATTATAGGGACAGAAATAGAATAATAGAAGAAAGAAGGAAGGAACATAAGAGAAGAGGAGAAATCGCGAAGTAAAGTTTTGCCAAGTTATAGAAACCCTTGCTTAATAGTGGAGAGGTTACATCAAGTGCAAGGTCCTTGAAAAGAACCATTTATTTATTTGTTTGTTTGTTTGTTTATTTTTAAAGATTTTATTTATTTATTTAACAGACAGAGATCACAAGTAGGCAGAGAGGCAGGCAGAGAGAGAGGAAGGGAAGCAGGCTCCCCACTGAGCAGAGAGACTGATGCAGGCCTTGATTCCAAGACCCTGGGATCATGACCTGAGCTGAAGGCAGAGGCTTTAACCCCCTGAGCCACACAGGTGCCCTAAGAACCAATTATTTAAATAGGTGATGGAATTTGGGTTGAAGAGAAGGCTGGGAAGTGAAAGCTATGGTGAGTATGGAAGATAGTGTCTAGGGCATAGAGTGAACAAAGGTGAAGTTGTAGAATACAGATGAAGCTGGAAAAATGTTCTGGCAGTTTTAACCGAAGTATAATTTGCATACCATAAAATTCATCCAGATAAGTTTACACTTCAATGAGCTTTTGACACATTTTTTCCCCCCAAAATCCTTAAAGGCAATTAGAAAGTCTGTCCTATGGCAATGCATTTGTAAAACTCAGCTTTAGATTTTTCCCGAAATTCTTAAATGCCTAGATTCTCAGTACCTCTTACTATTTAATCATGCTATTTATTTGTATCATTTGCCTTTTTGTAGTTAAATGATGGGTTTGGTAATTTCCTTGTTAGTTTTACAGATTTTGATCATGAAATAAGTTGCTCTTCAGATCTGATTGGCAGTTAGAATAAAGTCATGACCAGGTTCTTGGAGTAGTTTGCAAAGATTCTTATACTCCCTACATAATTATATCCAAAAAAAATGTTTATGAGATGAAACCTTGGGGAGTGGCTGTACATGATATTGGAATTCTGAAAAGAACATGAATGCAATGATCTCCTTCTTAAAATCTTGCTAAGTCTTAATTGAGTTTTGTGGTAATTACTTCAAACTCGAGGCCCAACCCAAATTGAAAGGAAAACCACTTACAAAAAATGGCCATTTTGATGTCAGTTAATCACACATTTTGGTACTTTTAAAGGTTCTGGAATAGGTTTACTGGACTTTAAATGAAAGGAAAATACCATAAATATAACCTGTATTAAATTGCCATATTTTACTACTTAATTATTTTAACTTCCAAAAAGACAAGTTCACTTTTATCTAAAATTATTTCAGTTGCTGCTATAGATTTATCACCTCAAATGATGATACACAAATTATGTATAAGCATTTCAATTATACAGACTACTTAACCATGTAATTTGACAGCCACGTCACACAATATATCTTTAGTTAATCTGACATGAGGATCAAGGATCATTATTTAAATTTTCAACTTCTGAACACTCGGAACTGTATAAATTTATTTTAAAAATTTTTTACTTTTATAACTATTTTCCCATTTTAATTATGGCTATGTTATGACTAAATTTGAAGACTATCAAATACAGTGTACATTTTCATGAGAGTATAAAACTGAATATCACACACACATACACACGAAGTCATTCCTTTATATGTCCTCATCATTTATTACATGTAGGGGGTTCAGCTCCAATATGATTTCCTCCAGCCTGTCTTGATTCTAATGAACATGCACAGAACATGTTCATCAACCCTGGTCTCAGTCACGGACCATTCCTTTTGATCTATCTCACCACAACTTTCATTTATTCAAATGACATTTACCCTTCTCCATGTATATGCCAAGTATTTAGTTCAGCACAGCCCAAATGAGGCAGAAGGGGACCCTGCTCTGGTGAAGTTTACAGTCTAGCAGAGCAGACAACACACATAATCGAAGGAAGGAGGAGAATTAAGATCGTCTCAGTTGCCATGAAGGGAATAAATAGCATGGTAGCAGGAAGGAATTTAGGGTCCTTCTTTTAAAAGACTCCCCAGCAAAGCTTTCTCTGAGGAGGTGATCCTGAGTAGATCTACCTCAAAACTGGATAAGACTGAGGTAAGCATTTGAAGGGCTTGGGCAGAGCACTCCAGATAAGAGGGGGGAAAGTGCGAAGACCCTAGACAAGAGAATGAGTAGCCTCATTGGAGAACTAGGAGTACCATATAACTGTAAAGAAGTTAAGCATGGGGTAGGAAGGGGAAGTGGAATTAAAAAGGAGATGCAGTTAGAAAAAAGGCAAGATGATTCAGTCAATCAAGCCTTGAAAAGGAATTTGGATTTTATACTAAGGTCTATGGGAATGGACCCAGCTTTCTGTTTCTCACTAAATGAGGCTTTAAGCAGGCAGGAGATATGATCTCATTTCTAACTTAAAGTTCTGTAGAGTGTGTAGTGGAGCACAGTGGGGGAGGTCAAGAGTGAAAGCCATGGAAATTTGTATACAGTGGTAGCCATGGCTATGCTCTAGGGAAGACAGGATCACACCTTGGGCTGGGGAGCTGGGGAAGGGAACTAGGAGAAAATGGCTACCTTCTACCTTCATTTTCAAAGTGAACCCTCAGGTTTCCTAATGGCTCTGATGTCAAAGCAAGGAAATGAGGGAAAGGGAAAACTAAGAGAATGCTAGGTTTTTGATGACAGAAATGATGTCTGATGTGTTTTTTAGTTTTCTTTCCTTTTTTAACCTTTTTTTTTTGTTGTTCATAGAGAAGAATGTAGGAGAATAACATTTTGGACAATACAAAGGTTATTCAAAAACCAGTATTTTGGTTTTTGTACTGGTGTGTGGTATATATATTTGGTACTGGTATTTTGGTATTTGTAACTGGTAGTTCTTTTCATTACAAATAACACATTTTTTAAAAGATTTTATTTATTTATTTGTTTATTTATTTATTTATTTATTTGAGAGAGAGAGAGCGAGAGAGAACAAGAGCATAAGCATGGGAAGGGCAGAAGGAGAAACAGGCTTCCTGCTGAGCAGAGAGCTGGATTTGGGGTTCAATCCCAGGACCCTGAGATCATGACTTGAGTTGAAGACAGATACTTAACTGACTGAGCCACCTAAGGGTCCCCCAAATAAACATATTTTTATCTACAAATGGATGGTTTTTTTTTTTTTAACAGCAGTTTTCATTCTTAACATGCCTGTGGGACTGATATACTCTGTTGACTTGGACCATTTTCCCCCCTTTTCTTTTAGCTCAAATGTGTTATAAACTGTAGTCACCTTAAATAAAATTCCTCCTGGTTTAAGATGGCCTTTTGAAACCAGAGATAGCAGTCATGAGTGTGTACCAGGTTCACTCTGAAATCCAGGGTTTATATTTTAAATGAAATATACATCTTCTAACAAAAATGCAAGAACAATGAGGCTCTTAAAAGAAGACAAAGCATCAGTGGTTTGGATGAGTAAGCTTATGTTTTTGGCATTAATTGTCTGGCAGGAGATTAGAAACAACCAGCTACATCTCTAAAGAGTTTAATGCCCAGTGGCAGCAAAATTGAACCAAATCAGATTATTGGAATGGCTCTATTAAAGTGTTAAATTTGTGGCATCTGGGTGGCTCAGTGGGTTAAGCCTCTGCCTTTGGCTCAGGTCATGATCTCAGGGTCCTGGGATTGAGCCCCGTTGGGCTGTCTGCTCAGTGGGGAGCCTGCTTCCCCTGCCCCCCTCCCCACCCGCCGCTCTCTGCCTGCCTCTCTGCCTAACTGTGATCTGTCAAATAAATAAATAAAATCTTTAAAAAATAAAAAAATAAAGTGTTAAATTTAAGTAGAGGAATCAGAATTTCTGTCAAATGGGTTTCTGGTTGCAAATTAAAGTTATGAAAAATCTAGTCCCTCTGTGTCTGCAACTTTACATGTCACTTGATTCCAAGTGCCTAATCTAGTCACTTAAAACTAATTTATACAGAGAGACTGTCTGGGTTAATGGTTAAGTCAGGGCCTGGCCGGTAGAGCTACACTATCTCGGCTCACACTCTAACTTAATTCCCTATTACCGTTATGGCACTGGGGAAATTACCTGGCCTCTCAGGGGCTCTTTCTTCAACTCTACTATGGGCATGATAATAGGATCAAACTCTTAGAGAGTTTTATAAGAACTGAATTATTTAATATGGGTGAGACAATTTTAAAAATGCATGACTGGTGTAAGCTTACAGTTAACTCTTTTTTTTTTTTTAAGATTTTATTTATTTATTTGACAGAGAGAGATCACAAGCAGGCAGAGAAGCAGGCAGAGAGAGAGGGGGAAGCAGGCTCCCTGTTGAGCAGAGAGCCTGACTGGGGGCTCAATCCCAGGACCCTGAGATCATGACCTGAGCCAAAGGCAGAGGCTTAACCCACTGAGACACCCAGGCACCCCTACAGTTAACTCTTGAACAACACAGGTTTGAACAGCACAGGTTCACTTACATGCAGATTTCTTTTTTATAAATACAGTATAGTAGTAACTGTATTTTCTCTTCATTATGATTTTCTTACTATTTTATTTTCTCTAGCTTACTTTATTGTAAGAATACAGTATATAATTACATACAAAATAATGTTAACATACTATTTATGTTATCTGTAAGGCCTCCAGTCAACTGCAGGTTATTAGTAAAGTTTTTGTGGAGTCAAAAGTTATATGTGGATTTTCAACTGTGTAAGGGGTTGGTACCCCTGACCCCTGCATTGCTCCAGGGTCAATCGTATTTTCTTTTTCTCAACTTTTTTAGTCATTCAGTCTACTGGGCAGTTCCCTACTCAATCGTAAAATTCATTGACAGCACTCAAATTTATATAACTGATGAATGCCTTTAACCATGTGTAAAGGCTAAAATGACCTTAGGGGAATGCAATTTATATTATAATGGCTTAATGGAACCAATTATATTATATCAGCATAAAAATTTTTAAATAGAAAAATGTGTTCACCAGTAAAAATGTCCTATATTTCAATAAAAATGTTCATATGCCAACTGTTTATTAGTCAAGATTCAAGAAATATTCACCAGTTAGTATTAAGTTTTATGATTTTTAATTCAATATTCATTAACAAGTTAATTCAGGAGCAAGAAGGGCCTTTATAATATGACATTTAATTATAAAACAGCCTTAATATAAAACATCTAGGAACTATGTCAAACTTTTCAACAAGTGTAACTAATTAAATCTTTCAAGGGAGAAACTGTATCATCTGGTAACTCTGATTTAAAATCATGGAAAGGAAATCCCCACAGCAATGAAGACCATTTTCATAACCAATTTTCATATTCACTTAAAAACACAAAATTAATAATCAAGTGTATAATGCATCATTAGTTCTGAATAGTGTCATTAATATTGTTTCAAAGAAAATGGATTTTGATATCAAACCTAAAATCACTGGAGGATAGTTAATATATAGAAATAATATTTTAGTAGGACAATAATGCTTATGTAATAAAAATAATCTTTCAGATTTGAAAAGTTAAATTTGAAAAACTATATTATATTCGAAGTAAACAATTTTTAAAAATTTTCCTTAATATTTTGTTATTTTACTGAAACTTCATTAGTTTTCAAAGAAAGCTTATGCTTACTACACTAAGTCAGTTTTTATTACAACCACCCCATCACTAAAACAATAAAGCGTGTGGGATGAGTACAATGAGAAAATTATAAAAGGTATTATAAAAGGTTTTATTACAATTTACTGGCTCTGTTCCTGTGAGACTTTTTTTACAGATCATTATAAACTTTGTGTTGATAAGGAATAGTTGAAGCATTTCTACAATAAATAACTGGACAAAATAGATCAATAGGGAATGTTAATGGTCTACAATGTTGTAAATTAAAATCTATTTTAGTTACAATGCTTAAAGTTAGTAATTTAATATATTGCACTCTCCCTGCAAAAAAAAAAAAAAGCATATTGCATGTTATTGGAAGTTTTCTTGATATGATGTATATAATCAATTTGACTGTCTATGTCATTGAGCTTGAAATAAAAAACAATAAGGATAATATATTGTTTTATACTATGGAATATAAAATGTTATTGGCATTAAGAATTACAAATATATACTCATTTAAAAAAAAAACCTAATAAATAAAAATAAAAATGTTAAATTCAATCGCTTAGTCACCCAGTCCAATTCCCAAAAGTTATCACAGTTGAAATTTGGATGATACCATTTTAGACCTTTTCCTAGACTTATAAAAATATATGGGCTCTTAAATATATATACATAAATGTATATATCTTTTCTGTAAAAAAATTGTAACTAGATCTGTTGTCCTTCAAGTTACTTTCTTCAGTAAAAGATAAATTCTCACATAGAGTTTCTCACTTTTTAATGATTGCAAGTAATCCATTCTATTGATTTCACATAATTTATGTCACCAAAGATTGACACTCAGGTTTCTCGCAATATTCTACTGTTACATACAATGTTGCAGAGGCCATTTGCACAGACATTTAAGCACTGGTTGACGGTCTTTGCAGAAGTAGAATTAATCTGTAAATGGATTTGAGCATCTAAATTTTTGAGAAATACAGACAAATTGCTTTCTAAAATGGTTGGGCCAATTTACTCTCCTATCAATATATGTGTATGAGAGTACCTGTCTTCCTCATACTCTCTGAAACAGTAGATATCATTTTTCTTTACATTTTGTCGATCTTGTTGGTCAAAGTTTGCTATGCCATCATTGTTAGGACTTGTACTTGTTTAGTTGAGACTGGGATTGGGTTTGGGCCATTTGTATTTCTATATTAGGGAATTTCTTAAATTTATTCTTTACTTATCTTTCTATAGCATCCTTTTGTTCTTTGAAATTCTAGGAACTCTTTTATAAAGAGTGGCTTCTCTTTTGTATATAATATAAGTTACAAGTAATTTTCCAAATTTGTCACTTGTCCCTGAAATTTGTTTATGGAACCTTGGTATCTGTAGAGTAATAACTCTTATCCATACTTCCATGTCAGTGTCATGTAACAGTGATATTTAAAATGTATTATGAGGGGCCCGTCGGTGGCTCAGTCAGTTAAGGGTCTGTCTGCCTTTAGCATAGGTCATGATCTCGGGGTCCTAGTACAGAGCCCCAGGTAGGGCTCCCTGCTTAGCAGAGAGCCTGCTTCTCCCTCTCCTACTGCTACTCCCCCCCATTCATCCTCTTTCTCTCTGTCTCTCAAATAAATAAATAAAATCTTTTAAAAAAGCCAAATGTAATGAGTCATCTATAGGTATTATTAAAAAGCATAAGATTTGTAACTATATTAACTTTTATAAGATCAATAAGATCAGATTCATAGTTATTCATATAATATTAGTCTTTCTACTTGCTCCTATATGTTTTTCTAGATACTGGGGACAAAGCAATAAAACAGACACACAGAAACATACTGCATTCATATCACTGCCCTCATAGAGCAGCAGCCTGATTGAGGAATCTAGAAAAATGATAGAAGATAAGGGAATAATGTTGCTGAAAAACCACAACAACAAAAAAACAAATAAATAAAAACCTAAAAGAGATTATCTTCACTGTTGATTAATGGAGACTTTAGCACACACAGACAATATTAAGCTATATATTAATAATTAGAAAAGACTAGGAAAACTGACAAAATTTTCTTAGGAAGAAATAAATTGACATTTGTGCTGGAAGGCAGAAAATTAGTGTGTTTGATTGGGCTTACTATATTATAAAAGAAATCTAAACACATAGTTTATATAATTTAAATTACATTGTTTAATTTTTAAATGATTCTTCTCTACTAGTTTTCTTTTTTTTTAAAGATTTTATTTATTTGAGAGAGAGTGAGAGAGAGAGAGAGAGAGAGAGAGCATGAGCAGAGGGGCGGGGCAGAGGCAGAGGGAGAAGCAGACTGAGTAGGGAGCCCGATATAGCACTCGAACCCAGGACCCTGGGATCATGACCTGAGATGAAGGCAGACACAACTGACTGAGCCACCCAGGTACCCTTCTCTACTAATTTTCTAATGTATTTATCAATGTAGCTAATAAATTTTTGTTTACCACTTATTCTTGAAAGTTCATGTAGGCATACACAAAAATTTAAAATGTGCCCTAAATAAATCTTACTTCTCACCTTTTGCAGAGTTAAATATACTTTTTGTAATAAAAGTTTTTTAAACTGTGAGATTATATATCCATAATATTTACACATTAAGTATGACTGATTGTTTAGTAATTGCCTCCCAGGATCAAGTACCTTCACTCAACCAGTGATAGAAATCCCAGATAATTGAGTACAAATCCATAGGTAGAATTGGGAAAGGATACTAAACAATAAACTCAAATAATAATAAATGTGATGGGGGGAAATATCAATAATACAAAGGATAAAGAACATCAAAATTGGTGGGGAGAACTGATGGGCTCTGTCCTATAATTAAAGATAAAAAATTATAAATGAAACATTCAAAATAGCTGTCTTGATTATCTTGGTTCTCCTTCCCCATGTGCCTTGTTAGCACTCAATAAAGGGAGATAAAGAAATTCCCCATTTTAAATATTGGAGCTGGAATGAATCTCTCTGCAAAATACTACTGAAAAATGGCTCCAAAATCCAACTGATTTGTGAAAAATAATTTGTTGGACTAATAAAACTATGTGATGAGATTATTTCAGTGGAATAAAATGCTGCCAATTTTATTTTATTTATCTAGGAAACAGAGTGCTGTGTTTGTCTCTGTGTATGACATGACAAAGCGTCCTAGTTATGTGAGATGAGCCATACTGAATTATATGGTTCAGCAACATGAAATGTCAACAGTGTATTAGGAGTAGATGTGAGGGGAGGAAATAATTACAATCCCTACATTGTTGATGACGATGCGTAAGTATGAAAGAAAAGATTGCCCATCTTCAAAAGCTTTGCCTTTACTGACTTACTGATAAAATATCTAGCAATGTCATGGAAGAATCATTTGAATATCTATCTATAGTCAAATATCACTATCATTGTTTTGTGTTTGGAAATAAACCTAATTCTTATTTTTTTTTTAAGATTTTATTTATTTATTTATTTACTTATTTATTTATTTGACAAACAGAGATCACAAGCAGGCAGAGAGGCAGGCAGAGAGAGAGGGGGAAGCAGGCTCCCCGCTGAGCAGAGAGTCCAATGCAGGACTTGATCCCAGGACCCCGAGATCATGACCTGAGGTGAAGGCAGAGGCTTAACCCACTGAGCCACTCAGGCTCCCCAACGTAATTCTTATTTTAAAAGGTCTTTGAATCTCAAACTCAGAATTGGAGGATTGAAACTCTATCACCATAAGACTCAGTGAAAATTGAAAGGGATGGGACACATTCAAGATAGTTATTTTCTATGAAGAAAGAACAAGGGGTAGTATTCTGTCTTTTATTGGAGGTTATGTTCTGATATTCTTGGGAATCTATGTTAAATATCACCATTTTTCATGAACTGGTACTTTTCCTCTGACAGTTTTATGAATGGTGTGTTCTTAACCTGTAAAGAAAGGCTGGTTATCTGGAGCTGTGCTTTTCAAAGTGTGGTAGCCTGGACAGAAAGCATGATCCTCGCTGGCCATATTCCAGACCTACTGAATGAAAATCACTTTTGTTGGGGAGTCCAGCAATCCATGCAAAGGGAACTTGTCATGCATATAAAATGTGAGAACTACCAGCTGATCTCTCCAATATGGTCACATATTAGCTACTAGCAACAAGGGCTATTCAGTTTTGTATTTAAATTGATTAAAATAAAATAGAATAACTCCACTTCTCAGTTATACTAGTCATATTTCAATTCTCAGTCATACTAGTCATATTTCAAGTGCTTAATAACTACATTTGGCTACTGACTACCATATTGGAGAGGAAAGATACTATTAAAAAGAAAACCATAGACTCAGAATGGTGTCTTTCAGGCCAAGTGAACTCATGGAGGCTGAATACCTAACCCAACTCCAGTTTCAACCTGTCCCAGAATTAGGCTTAACCTGCATTCAGGAATTTGTTAGTCAATACCAAGAAGGTAAACTATCACAAGGACTCTCTCCATACCCCCAAGGAAGATGAGGTAATCTACCTAATAAGACCTTCTGCCTTTCCACCTAAGGAAAGGTGACCTTGCTTGGAATAATCTTTCTTTTCTTTTGCTAATAACTTCCTTGTCCCACTCTCCTTCCTATAAATATCTTCCATTTTGTACAATTACTAAGGGCTCCCCTCTACTTCCTAGATGAGATGCTGACTGATTCATGAATCACTTAACAAAGCTAATTAGCTCTACAGATTTACTCAGTTGAATTCTGTTCTCGAACAATGCAGATTTCCATGACCATAGAGATTTCTATTGGTTAACATTACCTAGGTCGTGTTCATGACCCAAACCACTGCTGAATTCATCATGCTATTTTCACTCATTCTAAAACTTCTAAGACCCTCATTCTTTTTACTTTCTTCTCTTTATTTCATTTTTGTCATGATCAGATTACTTTGGAAACCAGAGAATTGGAGTTTAAGGTGTCAACAGAAAGCACTTAAAACTCTCTCTCCTCCAAATTTGCAAAAAGCACAAAACCCATCAAAATAAATTGCCAAGGGTGCCTGGATGGCTCAGTGCGTTAAGCCTCTGCCTTCAGCTCAGGTCATGATCTCAGGGTCCTGGAATCAAGTCCCACATCAGGCTCTCTGCTCAGCAGGGAGCCTGCTTCCTCCTCCTCTCTCTCTCTCTCTGCCTGCCTCTCTGCCTACTTGTGATCTCTCTCTGTCAAATTAAAAAAAAAAAATTAAAAAAAATATATAAAATAAATTGCCAAGATTCACCAGCTGCAAATAATCATAAACATCTAAAAGTGGCAGCCAAGTACAGAAAGGAAGACTCTAGAACTGAGTACAGCACTACTGAGAAAAAAAAGGGAGTTAGATAAGTACTCCAAACTTTAATATTAAGTAATATCTTCCAGTTCAGAAAGAGAAGTATTAAGAATGCAAGCACTTTAGCAGGAACAATTTAAAGAATGACTACATTTGGGGTGCCTGGGTGGCTCAGTGGGTTAAAGCCTCTGCCTTTGGCTCAGGTCATGATCCCAGGGTCCTGGGATCAAGCCCCACACTGTGCTCTCTGCTCAGCAGGGAGCCTGCTTCCCCCTCTCCCTCTGCCTGCCTGCCTACTTGTCATCTCTGTCTGTAAAATAAAAAATAAAATCTTAAAAAAAAATGAATGACAACATTTCTTGGGATTGGAAAATTTTACATATCTATGTAGGATTTGGCCAAGATAGGAAAAGCCTAAAGGGATTGCTGTCTTGGGGAAGCAAGAGGGATTAAGAGTTGCCTACCTAAGAGAGTTGACTCTAGTTCAAAACATTTAATATCATTTCAAAGAAGAGAATAGAGCTCTGGGCTCCAGCAAGAATTGATCTCAGCTTCATCCAAGATCTCCCCATTCACTCCCTGTCTTCATGACCCCAGGTGTAGAAAAATAGTTTAAATTCAACATCTACCAAATTATAGTTTCAAGGGAAAAACAAAGATGACTAAAGTATGAAGAAGAATTCATTCATATTGTATCAAAGTAAATAGAAGGTATGGACAGAGCTGCCCAATTCAAAGATAAACAAGATTTTGACAACTGCATGATAGTTATGCAAACATATTTAAGCAGGGATGGGGTGTGTGTTCAGGTGAACAGAACAAACAAAAGACATAAAACAAAGAAAGAGGCCTCCGCGTAAGGTAAAAACAGTATATATATATGAATTCAACAAAAAAGGAAAAACACTATAATAATAACAGCAGAATAAAAATGATCAAAACAAATTGCATGTTAAAACATCTCCACTACAGAGCTAATAAATTAATGGAAGCTGTGATAAATGAAGTGGGCCCTTGAGTATCAAATTATTGGCAAGGAGGGAAATAATCAGAGTAAATGCAAAAGAAGAGAAAGAGAAATCAAAACAATAGAAAATGATAGATATGGAAAGGGGACAAAGAAAGATAAAGATAGAGATTAATGTTATCCTTGAAGTAGAAATCCAACAAATGGAACGGAATGCAAAATCGTGGAAAAATTTCCTGAAATGAAGGAGCATTGAAACTGCAAACTAAGTAGGCACAATAATCAGGAAAATTTATCACTGAACAACTATTACGTATATATACATATATTTCAGTAAACTTTTTATTGAACTTCAAAGATAAGGAAAACATTTTACTACTCTGTAGGCAGGGGAAAAAAGCATTTGTAGGGGAGAAAAAAAAATAGTCTGTTTCCAACCTTCTCCACCAAAATATTCTTTACTAAAAGACAATGTAAATCTACCTACAAAATTCAAAATAGAAAGTATAAATCAATTAATTCTGTTATTTCCAACTGTATTGTCATTGGGGAAAAAATCAATAGGGAATATTCAAATATTCTGTTCCCCTTCAGGGAATATTATGCTTATGTTCTTGGAAAAAAAAACAAAAACAAAAAAACACAAAATTGCCCACTGGTGAAATTCAACAAAGAGATAAATTACACAAAAATGGAGACACCATGGTAGAAGATCGAGTGATAAGCTTCGAATCTATTTAAATATAACATGTAGACAAAATGGTAAGAAAAATCATAGACACAGAATATTTCCATATTTTTAAAAAATTCCTGAGGAAGTTTTCCAGAGTTCTTGTAATGAAATGTATTTATGTAAAGTTCAACAATTTAAAAAATTTGTCTTTCAAATTATTTTACGTCCATTAAGTCAAATTTACTTGGTTTATTTTAAATTGATTTTAATTTCCTAATTTAAAATTAAAAGTACTCTCATGTAAAGCAATTAACCACTAGGTTAAGAAATACTAAGTTAAAATGGGAATGAAAAACTTATCTTAACATTTTTTTGTCAACCAGAAATTATTTTCACTAGTCACTGTTCACTAGGTTTTTGATGTAGAATGAATGTTTCTTCTTTGACTATATAGTCACTAATTGAAGTTCAAAATTTTCCTTTCAAAATAATCATACCACATTGTAGAAACCATATTTTCTACAATTTACAATTTCATTTTTTTTTAAAGAAGAGCAATGCATTAACATTAAAAATGTTTACAAAATAGTCTGAATGCAAAGCTTTCTAGATTTTTGTCTTAAATCTCATCTGAATGGTTTATAGTTGCCTTTCCCACACTAATTCTACAAAAATTTCTGACAACTTAGTTGTAACACATCTTTCAAAAACATTCCATTTAATTCTCATAGATATAATTCATATATTTTCAACTTCATGTTTCATCAGCTTATATCATATTTCATCAAAATAACAACTATAATCTGCATAAGCAGGTTTGGGAATAAACTTATCTCATTCTTGACAGGCAGCTAAACTGGTAGGTATGTAAATTCATGGTTGTGCTAGAGAGGTACCTACCAACCACGAACATCTATTGCCCCACAGTCAGTCACTTAAATGGATGTCAGGGCAGATAGCCTCCACTGTACTTCTTACAAAACACAGCTTGTTAAGTATGACCTCAACTTTTAAATTACTTCTTTACTCTGTATTTCATTGTACATATATCTATCTAGTCATTCTTCTACCTGCATATACATGGAAAGAAAGAGGTTGGAAATTATATTTACCAAAAAAACAGCACGTATTAATATATTCAGTACTATATTTCATTATGTTGTCTTTCTAGGATAAATTCCTATCATTTGATTACTATATTTTGTTGCCATGTATTATATTTTACTATATATGTTCCTTAATATCATTATATATGTTACTACATGTTGACTATAAAATTAATAATAAATAACTAAATCACAAACCAAAAATGCAATGAAGAGCAAAGTCTGGGGTGCCTGCTCAGTCGGTTAAGTGTCTGCCTTGGTTCAGGTCATGATCCCAGGTTTCTGTGATCAAGTCCCGCATTGGGCTCCCCACTCAGCAGGGAGTCTGCTTCTCCCTCTGCCTCTGCCTGCTGCCCCCCTGCTTGTGCTCTCTCTCTGTCAAAAAAATAAATAAAATCTAAAAAAAAAAAAAAAAAAAACAAAGCCTGATTGAGTTTTGGACAATTGGCAATGAGCTCTATAGCAGATACTTTTGTTGTTTGATTAACATATATTGACCCCTTCTACCTTCCAGAAGAAACCCAAGATCTCTTCTCCTCCCTAATGGAGCCCATGTGCTTTAACAACTATGTTCCCCTAACCACAGTGAATATTAAATAAACCACAGTGAGTGTTAAATAATAACCACAGTGAGTAATAAATGGACATGTGATTTAGATAATCCAATTAGGTTAAATCATAGAACCCTTCCTTAATTAGAATACTAGACAGGGTCACTTTTTTTCTCCCCTCAGCTTTTAGATATATGTAAGAAAACATATATTCCTAGTTGCTAATAGAAATCGTCCTTCAGCCATTAGGAAAATCAATATAAGACAAAACTGACACTGTGGGGGAAATGTAGTCAATCTTTAATTGCATTGACTTGATGAAGCCATCAAGCGTGTGGCCCCTCATATCTCCAGATTTCAGTTAGGTGAATAAATAAGTCTTTTGTGTACATGCAAATGGATTGAGTAGGATAAGGATACCTAAAGCACCCTGGGTTATTCATTCATTAGTCAAGAACATCAATCCTTCATACTATATAAAATACAATAATCAAATTTGTGCTTGAGTATAATTCCCAAATACTTGGGCCATGGATTTTCCACCTTTGTGAATCTTTAAAACAGAACATTAAACTTGTGAAATTCAGAGTTTCCCTAAACTTCAAATTAAGTCACTCAAATTGTTTTTGAAGGTGGACCTAGCCCTATATAAACTAATATTTCTTAGGAAAATGAATTAGAGCAAGTTCAAAGCTGGTGATCTCCAAGACAAGAACAAAATGTGAAGCTCAAGGAGTGATTCCCAACTAGGAATTAGGTGTGATTACCATCTAAATCAATCTCATTCTATGTGGGATTTTTAACAAAACAGTGAATAAACCATGAGGAACCAACTCATTCACAGAAGCCTAACTTTGTTTTTAAGTGTTTGTATGATAAGTGATATCGGTAAATCCAAGTTTGCTAGCTTGATTTTCATAGGGGTTTATGATTAAACCAGAGAATGCTCCTCAGCTATTTTACTGCTGCAAATTATTAGTCTGAAGGTGAATGAATTATACTTGATTGTCTCAATATGAAAATTAGATATAAAAATTTGAGGAAAACAACTATTTTTGAAGGTTGGTTTTCTTCTTTAATAATGAGAGATTAAACATTTAAATAGGCTGTGTCTTAGGGAAAATAGGAACTAGTCTTAAATTTTCATTCACTCACCCCTGCCTCTTTTTTCTCTGTTTCTCACAGAACTTCATGGCATCTTCCTCTCCATTTCTTTAGTGTCTATTGCCCTCTCCAACTTCTGTTTTTTATTCACAATACAGATAGTATAATTTTGTTTAGTCACAGAAAACTAAACGAAGGTTGACATTCATTTATATCCCTGTGTGAATCAATTTTAATATGCTGCTTCTTCCAGTGGTGTTTTTACATCTAAACCCATAGCTCTAATAATAGAAGGAAGCCTTATTTCTTCTAAACCAGATTCAAAATATAAATGAGTGGGTGGTAACGGTTTTAAGAGGGTATGAAAACCCTTTCCTAAGGGACCATTAGTGGTACCATGTGGTTATAACCTAGTTTATCTTTTTCCCAAACAATCAGTAAATAGGTTATTTACTAGCAAATTAATATATAGATATAAAATGCAATTTCTTAGAAGTGGTTAGGATATCATAAATTATGGTATCCAAATGTGACATCAAAATTTGAATAAGTTTCCTTATCTTTCCAATTGAGTGTCAACTTTGTGAAACTACTGTGAGCTCTAAATGTGTTAACACAAGTAAAACATTGGCCACAGTGTCTGACACACAGGAGTACTCAAATTCCACACTTTTATTCAAACTGAATATATATTGAGCCATGAAATCTGGGTTATACTTCCAAAATGCACGTTATCATTGTCCAACTCATCAGGTTGGGTTGTCTATTGTATGCTAATGATCTCCTAAACAAATCCTTCCCTTTGCCATCCTTCAACTTCCTAGTCTGGGTTAAATGCACATCCTACATGCTAGCTTCATAGCCTGTGTTTAACTCAGCCATCTATCACATGCCTATGTACTCCATTAAGTTCTGAATTCCTTGAAGGCTGGGATCTAGTTATTAGAGATCAGTAATATTGGGATAGGATGAAAGAATAAACAAATTGAACCAATTTATTGCTAAATCCTAATTTAATTTGGTGTGAAGTAAACAAAGCTGCATTAATACATTGCTACTAAGAACCAAATATTTGCTAATAGGTATAGTTAAGAGAAAAAATGAATATGAATTTTCTGGTTAGCTGTCATGCTTTTGTTTTTGTTTTTAAAGATTTAATTTATTTGAGAGAGAAGGGGGATAGAGAGAGAGAGAGAGAAAGCATGAGCAGGGAGGGGTGGTGGGAGAGGGAAAAGCAAACCCTCCCTATCCCCCACCCCTACCCCTGCTGAGCAGGAAGCCCCACCCAGTGCTCCATCCCAGGACTCCAGGATCATGACCTTAGCCAATGACAGACCTCTTAACTGACTGAGCCACCCAGGCACCCTTAGCTGCCATGGTTTTAAACAAAGCTCAGAAACCTGGATTTTATCCCTTGTCCTGATGATGATAATCCCAAGTGTTATAGGATTAGATATTATCTGGCCTGCCTTTGATGTATCCCTATTGCCAGTTTTTCTTCAGTGTGCTAGGACAACATTTAACATATAACATATAACTTTCATCAAATGCATAATAGAAAAGATTTAGTTTTAGACATGAGAATACTACCAATATAGGAAACCATTTTCACCCTTATGGGGGGTGATACTTTTAAAATATGGTTGAGCTACATAGGGTCTGAGCTGCTGACATAGTGCTTCATCAGTAAACCTCTGTAGTTCAAAACCTCTAAAAAAGGTTCCCATCGTTGCCTCTGTGATATAATAAGAAATATATATTTGGTCTTTGTCCCTATTCCTAGCACAGAGCTTCCTTATAATTTCCTGAGTAATAAGAGTGAGAGGGGCAAATTTTGTTATTCATAATGAACCCCTCTCAGCCACACCTGAGTTTATACTGATGAGATGATTCTTGGTGGGCTCCTAGGGAGTCCAGGATAAAGGCTGGATACCAGAGGAAATAACTGTAATTGAAGAGTTGGAACTTTCAACCCCACTCCCAAATCTAGGTAAGGAAGAGAGGCTGGAGGTTAATTATCAATGGCTTAGTCAACCATGCTCATCTAATGAAACCTCCATAAAAACCCAAGCAAAGGAGTTTGGAGAGCTTCTGGGTTGGTGAACAAATACACATGTTTCAAGAGGGTGGTGTGCCCTAAATTCCTGCACGTGAGAACCTTCCAGACCTCTTCCTATGTACTTCTTCATCTGGCTGTCCATTTCTTTAAAAAGATTTTATTTATTTACTTGACAGAAAGAGACACAGCGAGAGAGGGAACAAAGCAGACAGAGAGGGAGAAGCAGGCTTCTGCAGAGCAGGGAGCCCAATGTGGGGCTCGATCCCAGGACCCTGTGATCACGACCTGAGCTGAAGGCAGACTCCTAATGACTGAGCCACCCAGGCGCCCCTGGAAGTCCATTTTTATCCTTTAGATATCCTAAATAATAAACCAATAATAATGAATAAAGTCTTTCCCTGAGTTCTACGAGCCATTGTAGCAAATAACTGAATTTCAGGGGGGAGTCACGGAAACCTTGGGTTTGTAGTCAAATTGGACAGAAGTGTGGGTAACTTGGGAACTCTGTACTTGCAGTTAGGAATCTGAACTTGCCCCATAATTGACAGATGCCTTTAAAACAAGAGTATTACATAGTTTGATTTCTTAAAGAAGTAATGCATCTATTGTAATAATGCAAACCTAATATGGGTCTGCATTACTATTTGCAAAGTATATTACATGAGCCAAAAGTATTGGAACTAAACCTAAAATCTTTGATGGCTTACCTGTCAGAGAATTTTATTAATTCACCAACATTAAATGAGAAAAAAAAAAACTTAAGCTATGCTATTGGATATAGATATTCCAAAATTAATCATTTTGCCATTTTATATCTCCTATGCCTAAGAATATCTTACCATTTGTTTAAATGTGTCACTTGGCCCAGCTGTTGGAGATTAACAATAAAGTGTTTGCTTAGTATAGCTCCACGAAATGAACTGCATAACAAATCTGAATGGGCCTGGTTGGCTCAGTTGTCCAGAACATGAAATTTATGAGGTCATTATCGTGGCTTCAATCATTGCTCAAATTGGAAAACCCTGCTACACAGCCACAAGACTAGTTGTATTGCCCTGACAAAGGAATAGGCAAATATTTCTAGGGAGCACAGAGTACTCTTGGGGAAAGAATCTGAATACTTGGAACAGATTCCATACAGTTCAAGAAAAAAATAATTCATTCAAATCACACAGTCTTATTGAAAAATTAGTAAATGTTGGATTTAACACATGTAGAATAAAAGTATTGTGAATATTTTATTATTTAATACAGTCATAAATGGCCTGGTACAAAGAAATATATTCTAAAAACAGATTGTTCATTATTTCTGGCTGTGCATACCACATAATAAGTCGTTGTGAATCAGATGTGGACATGGCTTAGCATCGGAATTCAGACACCATTTCACTCTTGAATGAAGACTGACTGAGTGAGTGAAGACTGACTGAATGACTCATTCAGTCACTCGTCCTTGGAGAATATAGAGCGAATGCCTAATAACTGTTTTAGATGCTGCCCTATGAAGATAAAAAAGAAACATTCTTACCATCAAGGACCCTTCTTTCTAGAGGAGAGTAATAAGTGCAAAAAATAGTGAGATTATGAGATGCCTCTTAAAACAGAAGTCTATAGACAGTCCAATGGAAGCAAAGAAGGAAGGTCACCCAAGCTGACATAGGAGAACCAGGGAAGGTCTCAGCTTACACATGAAGACTGAATCATATTTGTTTCTGCTGTGTAGCAAGACAGGGAAGCCCACCCAGGGCAAACAGAATAGCAGAGGTTAAGGCATGAAGACATCGGAAAACAAAAGCTTGACCGTAAGATGAGTTAAGGAAATAGACTAAGTAAGGAATTTTAGGTGTTATGCTTTAGGTAAAGAGGACCCAATGAAAAAATTTGAGAGGCAACATGACATAATGAGGTTTGTTTATTTGGAAGATGGCCTGGATAGTTGTTCGGGAATGCCCTTGCTGCAAAGGCAGTGATTTTCACATGCTATGTGCATAAAGAATCAAGTGAGCCCCACTTTTGGAGATTCTTATTTGGCGTGCCTGAATTGAGGCCTAAGAATTTGCATTTCTAATATGCTCCCAAGTGATGCTCATGCTGCTGTCTGTGAACCATACTTTGATTAGTACTGGATTAGAGGCAAGGAAAATGCCCCTGGAATAATGATTATGATAACCTGAAACAAAGCAGTGCCAATAAGAATAAGAAGAAGCTGAAGACATTGTAGCCTATGGAATAAGACCAATGGGCCTTAGGACCAATAAGAAGCTTTGAAAACACAGAGCTAAGCCTTTTACCTCACATCTGTGATGTCCAGATCTCTCAGCTTTCACCGTCCTTCCTTTTTACCCCACATTCCCTCCTTTTTCCATTTTCCTTCTTTGTCTGCTTAAATGATTAGGCATACCCATTCCTTTGCATATACTCTCACTTCCTTGCCCTCAACCCCGTATTTCATTACACTTATTTTGATATATAAGATACCTGGTTAAAACCAGACCCCTGATTACACTTTATCTGCATTTCACAGATGAAGATAGATAACTTGAGAAAAGCACAAGATGGTGATGACCGAGACACTTTAATTTCCCAGTACTGACTTCCACTGGGCCCACAGTGCAGTCTGGCAATATGCCGTATTCTTTTAGTCCATTTTCTCCCTCACTCTCTCACCAGCTACTATGTCTTTAGACTCTCAGTATTAGCCTTATTCTCTATTCCACTGAGAACATACAAGCACTCAGCAAAGAGCTCTCCCCACTACGGCCATCTTAAGCGCATCTATGCTCATACCCTCTGCTGGCTTTTCTGCTTCCATGTAATGCCGCAAAAAGATGGCCATCTGTGAATAAGGACATGGGCCTTCACTAGACATAAAATCTGCTGGTGTCTTGACCTTGGACTTACCAGTTTCCACAACTATGAGAAATAAATTTCTGTTATTTTTTAGCTACCCAGTCTATGGCATTTTGTTACAGGGGCCCACAGAGACTAAAACAAAGGACTAGCTCACCTCTAAAAAACCCTGCCCTAGTTCAGCTCTGCTAGGTCTGCTTTACACCCTCCACTACTCATTTATCTATCCAGCTCTGCTGGGTCCTCAGGATTTGATCTTCAGCAAACCCCTTGCGACCAAGACTGTCAGGTTAAATCATCCCCTCACTGCTTTCTTGGAAAACTCAGGTCATTCCTGTGGGCTCTCAAGTTCAGCCCACCTGCTGAGGCAGTCAGGTGAGAGCTGAGGACAGCACTTTCTCTGAATTCCTTTGCTTTTTGCTGCACCAAGAACTTTAATAACTCTATTTACATTGGCACAGAGCACCAGCCTCCTTATGGAGAAAAGAGAATCTATAATGTGGTGTTTTAGTGCTGCATATAAATTTTACATCTCTGGTTGTATGTGTGTTACAAACAACCCCCTACCAACCCACTTCTTGTATATTCAATCTAAAGACTGGATCTGTGGGTTTTAACTTTTTCCTTAGGCATTTTTCTCACAACAAATTCTCCTTATCTTTTTTTTTTTTTTTTTTTTCAGAAAAGATGATAAATCTGGATTCCCTCAAAGATCTCTAAGTTGTGGTTTTAAGTACCATTTACTAAAATAGTTTGGATATTAGTCATACTTTGAAAAATTCTCATCTGAGATTTTAACTTTACTAATAGAAGACCCAATTGTTTTTAAACTGAGATGTTTTATGAGTCTCAGGAATATTTTAACTCCAGTTTACATATTATCTAGAAAAAAAAGTTATTTTACTATTAAAAATTTAAGAATTATGTCCTTTGCCTTTTTAATAGGAAATAAACAAATAAGTAAACAAACTAAAAAATAAATAAAAAATAAGTAAGATCAGTGTTTTTACTTGTCAGAATCAGGCACTGTTTTAATATGTTTACCACATGGCATCTACGTTAATCTTCACAACTATGCGTTATTAACCAGATTTTCCTGATTAAGGAAATAAGCACAGCATGGTTATATGACTCCATGCAAATCCTCTAATTAGTGAAGTTATGACTTGAGCCTAATTTTTCTGTTCTTGTTCCCACATGGCTAAACATGTGGCTAGGCTGCACTACATTTTCTAGAATTTTCTTTCCTATGTTTTCAATTATAAAGGACCACTAGAGATTCTCATGGGAGATCTGGAGAGCAGGAGTGAAGGAGCAGCTCACACACGTCACTGACCTGCTATCTCCTCGTTGCCTTGAGACAACAGTTGTACCTGCAACCACTTCCCTACCCCCTGAATTCTTTAGCTTTCCTGACTCCTGGGACAGGTGAGTGTTTAGGGTGTCACAAAGGACTCTGGCCTCTGCAGATATATACACATATAGATTTTAAATAGGGACTCTATATACAGAGATTCCATATACAGATTCCAAATATAGAGATCTGCATATAAAGAGTCTATCTTCATATAATCCATATATATCCATATATATCATCCACACATAATGTATATATATTACATTAATATATATCCATACATATATGTGCACACAGACACAAAGACAATCTCCTAGTGGTTCTGCTTCTCTGCTTGTACATTGAATGATCCAACGTTGCATTATAAACATCATTCTGCTGGGATAATAAATGCCATATAGATCTTTATTCATTTTTTAAAGTTAAATTCTTCCTAAAGAAACCTCTGTTTCTTTAGCCCTTTCTATTACAGGAAAAATGAATGAATGAATGAATAAATGAATGAATCTACGAAAATCTTTGACACTTGAAGCAAACCTGTTTTATTAATATATGAAATTCTACTAATTTGTTATTTTAATACATCATGAGAAAAAGTGTTCTTATAATTTAGAAGAGTCATTTATATTACTCTCATTCTCCACTTTCCTTATTGATACAACTCCAATGATACAAACCATAAAAGACTCTCAATCTCAGGAAACAAATTGAAGGTTGCTGGAGGGGAGGAAGGTGGGAGGGATAGGGTGGCTGGGTGATGGGCATTGGGAAGGGTATGTGCTATGGTGAGTGCTGTGTATTGTGTAAGACTGATGATTCACAGACCTGTACCCCTGAACCAATAATACATTATATGTTAATTAAAAAAAAGAGTCAAAGTAAATCTTAAATAGCCTTTCTTTCAACGGCTCAACATCTAACTTCACACATTCCTAGACCCTTATCCTGCCATAAATTCAGTTTTCTTAAGGGAACTATGAAATAAAACTTTGTTTCACATCTGCAGTGGCAGAAATCTGTTGACTTTCTTTTCCTTTATTGTGTAGGCACTATTAGGACCCTTAAGCTGCCTAAACTAAAACAGACTTACCCTGCACAATAATCTTAACTATTCTTCCTTAATCTGAAAGGAAAAATCTTCCACTGACATGTCTGTATCTACATTAACATATACTCTCTACTCAAGACTCAAAGAAATTCCCTGATAATGTGAGACCGTGGTTATAATCTGCAGATGACCATGGCATCTGCAAAGTCAGGTCTGTTTCCATGACTCGAAACAGTTCAATATAACCTGAAGAGAGTGAAAATCTACACATATTAAAACTACCCGGACATTTATCATGATATAGCATTCATATCTTGATCTTTGATTTAAATAAAAGAATCCATACTGAAATTTTGATAAAGAGGATGTATAAAATGAGTTGAAAATGAAGCCAGTATATTTTCCCCTTGCTTCTTTGCATAAGGAATCTTTGTATTTTAAATTCTTTGCATTGGTCTGACCAACACTCAGATTTATGATCTCTACCCTCAGAGCATATGGCCAACCTGAATTGCTTCTTGCCCCTTGCACTGTTGCCACCTTGGTCCAAGCCACTCTCTTCACTGAACTATCAGAGTAGCCTCCTTGTTTCTCCTTCAGTCTGAACTCCACAAAGCAGCCAGAGAACATCTACCAAATCTGAGTCACATTGTGTCACTCTTCTGTTCCAAATACCTCACCAGTGCCTGCTCATCTCACATGGAGTAAAGACCAAATGCTGGGCTATGATTTCCTGTTTGTCTTGTCTCCTTCACTAGCAAATAAGCTCTAGGAGGGCAGGAGTCTTTATAGATTCTGTTTGCTGCTACACTTGTGCAACTAGATCAGTGCCTGGCACACTATAGGATCAGTAAATATGCAATGAATAAATGAATGAATTTTTAAGTGTAAGTGAAATGAGACTGACATCAGGCATAACAAATTATGTATTTCTAAAGATGATAGCTCAACAAGCATCCAAATGTTCAATGAAGCACCCAGAATATTTCTGGCTTTAGCTGCTTTCCTCATTGCAAATACAATTATGCTGTATTATGCAACTGTTACCTCTTTCCTTGCATGTAAGTCTCAGCATCTGTATTTAGAGAAGGATAGCACTTAATGAAAACCTTTCTTTGACATAAAACTTCCTTATGAATAAAAAAAGGTTCTATAACTATTATAATGGCATACATTTTGAATTGAGTTCCTTTTGATGGAAGCTGAAATTTGTGTCCTTTCTTGTCAAGTTTATTCAGAAACCAGTAGCATGATTTCACTTTGGCTGTTTAAAACTACAGTGCCCTTGCAACTGTGGCGAGATGTTTGCCTCCACATAAAGCAAAGCAATCACACTTCCAGTGAACCTGAAATCTGGGTCTCAGTGTTTCCAGGTGTTAAGTAAGAGTTTCAGGAAAGCCATACAGTCCTCATGCGTGAATATATGCAAAGATAATCCATGGCTTTCTGTTTAAAGAAATAGTGTGGTTAAGAATGTTTTTAAATGCTAAGATTGTTATACTCAGAAATATATCTTGTGACATTTTAATTCTTTCTATTATACAAATTTGTAACAGCATTGCTCGAAGGAACTTAAGACTCAAAGTAATTATTCTCATCCATCTCACTGAAGATATATAAATCTTACATTAAAGATTTTCCAAGTTATGAAAATATATTGTCCCTATAAAGTACATTTAGCATCAGAAGGATTCAGATGAGGCTTTGGAATAATAATGGAGAAAACCAAGTGATTTAAATTAGGGCTCAACAATAGTGCCCAGCAAATCATTTTGCTGGTCTTCAGCTCCACGTTTATGTCTCTTCCATAAGTAGATTATGCTAATAGGTACCAAGAGATTCATATCTCCAGCAGGCTGAGAAAGCCTGTGGTTACTTTAAATTCTCTTTCTCTCAAAGGGCAGACATCATAACCTGAAGTTTTTTCATTATGATTCACTTAACAAAGACGATGTGTGGCAGGTAGACTGCCTATCAATAATCTTTAGTGAGTATTCACTTTGGACAAGCTTTGTAATGTGGGTTTGTAGCAGAAAGGCAAATAAAAGAAGATGTGATCTTTCTTCTTAGATGCTTGAACTAAAAAAATCACGTGTACATTCCCACTCTCCTTCCCCTAGCAACAGATGAGGGATAGAATAAATACTCATGTGGTTAAATCCCACTAACTGTAACTTATTCTTGAAACACACCCTAGGTCCTAACTCCCTACCATCATGTTTTCTAAAGAAATGACATATGCAAAGCATACACACAAACCAATATGCAAACACAAAAATAAGCCAAAAAATCCACCTTGATAAAAGGATATTTGACCTCTTTCCAGCATTATTTTCTCTGATTCCCATTTTTTCCGCTGCTAAAATTGGGATAACAAGAGTACTGATATTATGCATATAGGTAGGGATTAATATGGTAAAGGACAAAGATCGCAGCATATAATCAGCACTCAATAAATAACAGTTATCAATAGTAGAAATAGTATTCATTCAGAAGCAGTCATTAGTTCATTAGTAAATGAACTCATAAACTAGAATTGAGAAACTTTCATATGCCAGACACTGTATTAAGTGCTGGCAAAGTGAAGATAAACCATACATTCTCTACCCTTAATTATTTCTCAGGTTTTTCTGAAATACATTCATTCACACACACACTCAAACACACACAAAAATATAAATCCATTGTGACAAGTGCTCTGACCACATTTTACAAGGTGTGAAAGCATAGAGAGAGTCAGATACCACAGATATCTGATATATCACTGATATCACCCACATGTCACATATTTTATGTTATTTTGATATTGTCTGATCAAATGTAAAAAAGTAAAAAACAAAAAAACAAAAAAACAAAAAAAAAAAACCCAGAAAATAATTTTTTAGAATGTCTGTTTTTGATAGGATACCAACCACTGCTACACAGTGAACCGGTTTGAGCTTCACAGTCAGAAAAACACATCGGTCAGTTACAGCATATAGAATCTTTCTCAAACTCACCTGTACTTCAACATATGTCCACCTGACAGAAGATTATAATTCATATTGGTTATACAGATGACATTCCATTACAATGAATGTCCAGTGAGTGAATAGCATACAGTATTTTCTTAAAATGGGATTTCACTGGAGCAGAAACTGTATGGATATAACCCATCACCACTGTGCAGAGTGTTATTATGATTGCAACTGGTTTTTCATTTAAATGGTCTTGAGGCTAGATAATGAGATTCCACCTGTATAAGTTAAAAATGCAAAATCATATTTTAGTTTCCTCATGGTCCAGCTGCTTGAAATTAATGCAGGATAAAACTGTTTATATTTTCTTAAGTGAGTAAAATTAACAGCTGTAAAAAGTATTAGTTTCACAGACAGTATTCCAATACCTTAGTTTTCCATCAGTTACACCCACAGATAGCCCATCACATCTCATTCAACAGAAGTACATATGAACAAAATACTTGCTGCAAGTCAAAGACACGGGATGTCTAAATGCATAGTCCTCTATTATTTATTGTAAAATTTTCTTTTAGAAATAGGCTTTCATGAATGAGAGTCGTAGTAACAACATCTTCATTTTCATTTTCCTTCTTCTTTAGAGTGAAAGTTCATAAAACAATAAACACCTTGCCTTTGGAAAGGCACTGAAATACCAGCTGGCAAAGAGATGGAGTTATATATCTTCAAATAGTAGGAGTATGAGCAATTGATACATTCTTGCTGGGTATTCACCTGTATGATGAGCATTGCTTAGCACCAGACACCTGGTTAATTTTGTTTTTCCTAATTAGATATGAGGTATATACATTACAAAAAAAAAGACAACTGCAATTTATGATTTGTGGAACTCTCACACATTGCTGTTCTTGAACTCAATAACAAAAAGATAATTTGAATTTAAAATTGGGCAAAGGATCTGAATGGACATTTCTTCAAAGAAGATATATGAACGGCCAATAAGCCCATGAAAAGCTGTTTGATATCACTACTGACTATGGAAATACATATCGAAGCCATGATGGCATACCAGTACATAACCCTTAGAATCTTAAAAATAATAATAATACAATAAAAATGTAAGACAGCATGTGTTGTTGAAGATGTGGAGAAAACGGAATCCTCCCATACATTGTTGGTGGGCATGTAAATATAGTTGCCAGTTTGGAAAAACAGTTTGGTAGTTCCTCAAAGCTTTTAAAATAGAGTTACTATGAGACCTAGCAATTCTACCATAATCCAAATAAAATATATACATAAATGTTCAAAGCAGCATTATCATAATAGCCAAAAGGTGGAAACAATCTACTACTGATACATGAATCAACAATCAACTGATACATGAATAAACAAAATATTATATACAGTAACAATGGAAAATTATGTGATAATAAAAAGGAATGAGTATTGACATATGCTACATGGACAAACCTTGAAAACATTAAGTCAAAGGAGCCAGACACAAAAGGTCACACATTTATGTTAAATATCCAGAACAGGCAGTTCCATAGAAGCCGAAAGAATATTTGTGATTATGAATATACTTATAACTCTTGGATTGTACACTTTATTTATTTTTTTTTGTTAAAGATTTTTATTTTTAAGTGATGTCACACCCAAAGTGGGGCTCAAATTCATAAACCTGAGATCAAGAGTCACATACTCTACCAACTGAGCCAGCTGGGTGCCCTGGATTATACACATTAAAATGGGTGAATTATATCAAATGAAAATAATATCTCAACAAAATTGTTAAAAAATAACACCTTGACTAACTTAAAAAAAAAAAATACTAGTGTACTAGTCCGTAGAAGTCTTTGCAAGAGTCTCCTCCTCATCTGAACACCAGTTGGTTTACTTCTAACATGGTTGAGAGGAAGAACAGGGTGACTTCATTCAGTGATTTAGAAACATTTTTAATTGAGTACATTTTAAAAAAGATTTCCCTTTATGAAGCTCAAATATGTAAAACAGAGAAGCAACATTTTTTTTTTTTTATTTGACAGAGAGAGATCACAAGTAAGCAGAGAGGCAGGCAGAGAGAGAGGAAGGGAAGCAGGCTTCCCGCTGAGCAGCGAGTCCGATGCGGGACTCGATCCCAGGACCCTGGGATCATGACCTGAGCCGAAGGCAGCGGCTTAACCCACTGAGCCACCCAGGCGCCCCGAGAAGCAACATTTTAAAACTACAAAGTCATCGCATAGTGTCAAATTTATTACATGTTTACTTAAAAGCATTCAACTAAACAATGAAGCTATTATAATAACCTCAAAATTTAAAAAGCTGTAAATCACAACTATCCAAAATCAAAAGTTGTGAATCACAGTAAAAGTCATAACAGCATCATGAAATATTTTATTTCTATATTTTGCTTTGGTTGGACAATTCTAAAAAATCGTGATTCGTATAAATAAATAGCTGCAATATGATTTGTAATTAATTACCTTTTTAATTAAATGATTCTAGAATTTGAGTTTTGTTTCTTGAAAATTCCAAAACAAATCACATTATTCATTATAAACCCAAAGGCTGAACCACAGTATACTAAATAATAAACCTTAACATTTTCTGCAATATAGTCTTAGTATATTATTAATTTTAATTACAGCACATACCAAAAAGTTGTTCTCAAACTCTACCTAGAACTCAATTAAGTATGACATGCGCATGCTATAAAAGAATATTTGTCTTTATAAGTTTATGAAGTACACATGTGGAGATCTTGATTTGGAATAATACCGATATTGAATTGCAAACTTTCTAAACAACACAACAAACCACACATGTGCATGCGTACATGCACATAGATGGACGAGCAAGGAAAGCTTTATTTTGAAGACTTCATACTCAGAAGACAAAAAAGTCAAACTGAGCAAAAGTCATCAGTCATATCGCTGGTGCCCAATACGTTAAAGTTTGTATTAGCAATTCGTTTGAAGTTGTGCCCTTTATAAATTATAATTTTAAATATAATGAAAAAGATTTTATTAATGTCATTTTAAGTAAGTGCTTCACAAGATTGCTATACTGAGTAGAAAATTCCCATAGTGCAGACTTTGGAAACCGCTGGGCTAAAGTTATGTAGATATTCCCTGTAGGTCTACAATTCTATCATTTTATTATCTTAAGCAAGATTGAATTTTCTTTTTTAAGTTTGCATAAATTGTTTAAAATTTTCATGTGTTTTATAAAAGATTTTGGATTGCTGGGCCCCTGGGTATTGTCTCCCAATAACCTACAGAGACATAGGACAAACAGCAATAACAACAACAACAAAAAAACCCTCAAAACCTCTGCCAGCTCTACCTTGCCTCATTTGCTTTACCTATTCCCAAGGAAGAGGAATGACTCTTTCTAACCTCTAAGTCTCAATCCTAAAAGGCTATGCTTGACCAAGAGAACCTAAGCACATGAGGCACGTCATAGCCATTCATTGGGCAAGTTCTGTGCACATAGATACATACCAGCAAAATTATTGTTCCTTAAAGACAGTGTGTATCTTGTACATTTCCTATCTTACTATCCCTTTACCCATGATGACCTCATGCACTTGTCCATATACACAGACAGCTAAGAGTTCCTAGCACAATGTTAGTATCATAGTAGCTTTAGGTATATTTAGGGCCAGACCAGACTTTCCCATTTGGACAGGTACTTTAGAGAGTAGAGAGTTTCATACACTAGTTTTACGAGGTAAGATATTTAATAACAGAGAAAATTAATTTCCTAAAGGACTATTATTCCAGCTGTGTCTAGAACTCAATTCTCAAATCTTGTGGCCATTACACTAGCATATCACACTGTTTTTCACATAGTTACATCTTATATGGAAACTACAGGAATTGTGTATTTGTGTGTACTTGCATGGGGACATACTGCTAAATACACAAAGTTTGTTCTGTATGGGTATGTTTCTTGTAAGTGCATTTATATTATTTCTATATACATATGCATGTTTATATAATACTGTAATTTATATATATCCACTTATTTTAAAAACTGACCCATGGGAACTTTATCATATACAATATACATATAATGAATATATTTACTTGATTTTATAATCCTCCCAAAATATCTTCTACTGAGTTGTTAGTATGTTGGTTTGGTAACTAATATGTTCATATCTCTAATCATAGTAAACTACTTATACCAATTAATATTTAAGGAATACAGTTTTGATGTAATAATTATTGCTAAGCCAAACACATATTTGATAAGATTGTATTAAGTCCTCTATTAATGTCATATAAATGTCAATTTACTTACAACAAATATTGAGACTTTAAGTGTCTGTTGGTATATTAGGGGAAAGAGAAGGTTGTATTGAAATTTATCGGGTCTGCTTCCTATTCTCAATGGAAACAGAACAGTAGAGGAGATGAGTATGTAAAAACTCTAATATAAGCCAATAGTTTCAGAGCTCTAATAAGTGGAAAGCAAAGTAATATAATCCAAAATAGTGGAATTAATCCAGATTGGAAAAACCAGGGAAGACATGATAAAAGTAAAAGAAGGAGGTATTTGAGCTGCAATAGTATAAGAAAATAAATCTCTTATTTTGTTACTCTAAAAAATGTCTGTCCTCTCATTATTAAAACCCTTCATTTTCAGAGTAGCCTTAGGGTATTTTATAATATTTAGATTTACTTCTAATAACCTAGAGTAATTACTTATGGAAGCATGCTAGGAAATAAATGCAAAGTTAGTTGATTATGATCATTTTTTAAGCATATATAATTAAAAGTAAAAAAAACAAACCACTATTTATCAAGCACACTGGAAACTCAATAGAAATCTGCAGGGATCACCTTTTTATCACTCAGTTATCATGTTCATCTTCTTTATAAGGTTTCCTGTATGAGAACCAGATAAAATAAACATGACAATAGTATGAAGCAAATTATAAAAATGAAATACTAACTCAAATATGATTGAAGGTTTAGCTTACTTGAGCTAAACTTTGTAAAATATACGATCTCCCCTTCCTGTGAGTGTTTCTTACTAAATCTTACCTTGATTTATGATGTTGGAAACCTATGAAGGCATGCTTTCTAATACATATACTCAGTCACAGCTGAATACCTCACTAATGTACTATATTCCCTGATGAACCAACCAATTTAATAACTTTGCCAATGTCAGCTTTTGAACAAAGCAGCTCCTCATTGACATTCCAGTGCAATAGCTAATAACAATTAGATTTCATTATAGCATTGTATCTTGCTATTGTCATCCCAACAAGAGATGCTTTCCTTATAATCCATAGAATTGACATAAATGTAAATGTTAGTCCAACCCACCAAATAAGTAGTCTATGGACCCTCATTACCAGATATGAGCTCACATCTGTCTCATTGTCATATATTGTATTTCCATGTCATTTATTTTCAGGTGTTTGAAAAGACTCCAACATTTTTTAATTTTTGAAATCTTGTCACCAATTTGGCAAAATCATTCAGGCTCTGGAGAAATGTATCTCTTTTTTTGTTAATACTGTCCGTTTAGAACTCAAGTAACTAAACAGGGTACTATCTACATATTATATGGATAAAGAACTCAGGTTTTCTTAGTACAGATGTTAGACTCTAAAAATTACTCAAAGTGTTATATTCAAAAACATTCAAATCATTGCTTCTTTGCTCACATAGGGCATTTTGGCAATTTGACAATAATGACAAAAGGTTTCCAAAGATGTTGAAAGAAATAATGCAATTGAAATACATTGTTTGATGTAGACAAGATAAGGTTGAATTATACTACTGTAGTTATAGATACCTAGGAAAGGCCACTTAAATTCAAATGATTATCAAAGTAATGGAATGGCATATGGATATATGCATATGTCATTCAATGGCTTTTTTCAGGATTTCCTTTAAATTATAATAACCTTCAGATTTCTGAAAAGATGATGAACCAACACAGGTTACTGAAATCTACTCTACAGGGAGATGCCACAGACAATGAAGGAATTTGAAGGACTGCAGATACTCACATTAAAACTGTGAAAAGTCTTTTGGGGAGATTAAAGATAATTGGGTATCTACATGGTAGAAACTATGCAGTGGTCCAGAGCTGAAGCTGGGGCAGAATTATCACGTTGTTTCCTCCTTCTCCCCCACCTCCACTCATCATTGCAGTGGGCAAATCAATGCCTCTTTCCCTAGCACTGAAAAAGAGAAAGCAGACTGAAGTAAAAGCATTAAGACTAGCCCAGCTCCAAACAGAGAACTTGAGGGTAATACCTTAGGATGCAAACTCATGGACCCCAACCACTAGAGCCCTTTGTGAACCAAAACCTCTGAGGTGGGACTAAATTATCTGTTTTAACAAGCTTGCCAGGAGACTCTGATCAACGCTCAAGTTTAAGAAGCCCTAGAGCCCAGCTGGGGTGGGAAGTGGTTAACAGATACAGATACGCTTCCAGCAAAAATCTTTCCTTCTGTGGAAGAACAACAGTACTGGATAAGATTTAAAAAAAAAAAAATAATAAATCCCAAGGGAAAAAGATGGTCAATGGTGGGTGAGAAGGGAAAAATGAAAGTGGCTTAGTTCATATTTTGATGTTCTAGGCCTTTTGACCTGAAGCATTTAACTTTCTTCCTAAAATCTCCAGAAGCAGTATCAATATTCTTAGAAAGTTAAAGAGCAGTATCGGAAATATCAAGTAAAAATAATTTTAAAGAAAACCCAAAGATAAATGATGAGTATAAGGAAAAGGAGAAATTAATTTACTGACAGGTAACATGGCCAGTTGAATTCAACTAAAGAACAAACTAGTAAGTTGAAGCATTAACTTCAGGAACTCTCCCAGAAGGCAAAAATGAAGAAATATAAATAATGAGAGAGAAGGTAATGTAAGAGATACAAAGGATATAGGAAGAAATGTTAATATTCATTTAATAATAGTCCCAGGAGAGAAAAAATAATGACAGGACTATTTGAGGAAACAATGACCAAGATTTTTTTTAGAACAAAGACTACACATTAAAAGGGTTCATAATATACTCTTAAAAACAAGACAGCAAGTCCCAAATGGAGTAAACTTATGCTAAGCCTCGTGTCACCAAGCCAGGACTTAACTTAATTACAATTTTGGCTCTCACAGAAATGAGACCTCAGATCAGTTGTCAGGAATCACCTGGTCAGCACTAGTGAGGTAATTTGCCCAGTAGACCCCTGCTCTCCCTTGAAGGAAGTGACCTTGTCACAGCAAATCCACTTTTTGCTAGTATAACTTCCTTGTCCTGCTCCCTTTTGCCTATAAACATATTTCATTTTGTACAGCTCCTCAGAGCTCTTTTCTGTCCACTAGACGGGATGCTGCCTGATTCATGAATAAGATCTTTAAAATTTGCTCAGTTAAATTTTGTTTTTTAATGAAACTGAACCACAGAGATGTGGGTGAGGGTGGGAACACTTGGGAACACAGCCAAATTAAATTTAATAACATCAAAACAAAAACAAAAAAAAAAAAAAAAGAAAAAGAAAATTCTAAAAACTTCCTGAGGGAAAATACTTACATTTACAAAGAAGTATGTGTTTGGAAAAAAAAAAAAAATGACTTTGAACCTAAAATATATGTCTATCAGAATTGTCAGTTTTGAAAAATAAAGAGGTTTTCTGCATTACACAGGCTCAGAAACATCATCTTATTAAAATCCTCTTTGAAAGGATTTTCAAGAAATTACTGCAGCAAAAAGCAAAGAAATATGGAGAATATGAAGAAGTAAATAACTTATGGAATTTTAATGTCAGCCAAAGGAAAATAAAAATGAAAGAAAACCACAGCACAGAGGTACACTATTTGAAATAAGCTAACAATAACAATGACTACATAATTATAACAGAACTGAAATCTACCTTATGAATATAAAGATTGGATTTCAGATAATTTTATAAAAGATCCACTTAAATAATATCAAGAAGAGATTCATTAATTGGAAAAATGTGTATTAGCTCAATATTATGGAAGATAATAGATCATCTTATCAGGAAAAATAGAAGAAAAACTTGGCAATATCAAAGTGGATATTATATTCTGATAAACTGAGCTAATGAAAAAAGAAATAATAATGAGAATATATATACGATCTCTCAGTAGCATCAAAACATATGAAGGAACAACTGAGGATTAAAAGACAAAGTTTCTTCTTAAATTTCACTTGAATATTTTGATACTTTTAGTAAGTGATTAAACAAATAGACAAAACTCATGCAATATATTTGAACATTTAGATGCAATGCTCATATTCTTTGAGAAATGCCACTTCCCAAAGCAGTCACAAGAAATGGAATGTCTGAATATTCCTGGATTTGTTTAAGAAATCGAATTTACATTTAAAGGTTTTCCCAGTAAGAAAACTACAGACTTACAAGTCTTCCTTGGTAAGTCCTCCTAAACATTTAAGAAGAAACAGTAGCAATTCTATGTAACTCTTACAGCCAAAGAAAAGAGGAAACACTTGCTAACACAATGATCAGCCAGGGCAAGCCAATCCCTTATAAGACCCTTATAAGATATGAGAAGACAATCCCCTATATCTCACTGACATAGAGACAAACAAAATACCCAATCAAATATTAGCAAACGAAATCCATCAATATACCAAAAGTGAATAACATGAATTTATCCAGGAATTTAAGGTTGGTTTAACACTCAAACAACAGGGGCACCTGGGTGGCTCAGTCCTTAAGCATCTGCCTTCCTCTCAGGTCATGATCCCAGCATCCTAGATTGAACCCCATATCTGGCTCCCTGCTCAGCGGGGAGCCTGCTTCTCCCTCTTCAGCTCCCCTGTGCTTGTGTTCCCTCTCTCACTATCTTGCTCTGTCATAAATAAATTTTTAAAAATCTTAAAAAAAAAACTCCTCAAACAACAAACTGAAATGGGAGAGGGGGCAGGAGTTTTAAATTCACCTAAGTAAGCTAATGAACTCTTGATTTGAACACTGGATAAGAATAATCCCAAAATACAAATCTAGAATGGATAAAGAAGATATATATATATCTATATACCTATATATCTATACATATATATAGATATATATATATATATATCTATATATACACATTAGAATACTATGCAGCCATCAAAAGAAATGAAATACTGCCATTTGCGATGACGTGTATGGAACTAGAGGGTGTTATGCTTAGTGAAATAAGTTAATCAGAGAAAGACCATTATCATATGATCTCCCTGATATGAGGAAGTTGAGAGGCAATGTGGGAGGTTTGGGGAGTAGGAAAAGAATAAATGAAACAAGATGGGATCGGGAGGGAGACAAACCATTAGAGATTCTTAATCTCACAAAACAAACTGAGGGTTGCCGGGGTAAGGGGGTAGGGAGAGGGTGGTGGGTTTATGGACATTGGGGAAGGTATGTGCTATGGTGAGTTCTGTGAAGTATGTAAGCCTGACGATTCACAGACCTGTACCCCTGGGGCAAATAATACATTATATGTTAATAAAAAAATAAAAAATTATATTAAAAAATACAAATCTAATGAAATATCCAGTAGTTATTAAACTTCCTTCAACCTGAACATCTATTGTACAGTGCAGTGCAAAGCCTAGACCAGACAGTATATATAAGGTGCCTAGTAAAAGCCTGTGTGGGATACAGTGGTGGCCATTATTGTATTATACATTTCCAGTGGAAAGAGGAGCACCTGTAAGGCCATGTGAAGGCTCCAGAAACTTTCAGGTCATGAGATAAATGATTCCTGATACAAAGTATCATGCCCATTTATTTCCCATGGTTGAGTAACAAGAAATATAATTTAAAAAACAGTAAGGAAAGGAATGCTTCAATTGTAGGTCAAAAAATAAGGATGAAAACAATAATGGATTTTAAAAATGAGGTATAGATATCTAACAATTCTGAGAGGCAAATTTGGATATGAGAGCAAGAGAAGTGTTAATGAAATCAAAGTGCCATTATGCTCCTGTCAAAGTACACAAGTTTTCAAAACCAGTAATAGGTAAAGTTGAGTTGGAACCCTATACACTACTATATACATATCACTATACTGGTGTGATAATGAATCACATTATTAACAGTAAAGTGTCGAGAAATATGATTATAAATTGTATTATTAATAATACCAAGAAAATTATCTTTTCCCCAAATGTACATATTCAGGAGAAAGTAAATTTCCACCTGTGTCCAAGAATATTATTTAATGCACAAACACAAAATAGTCTTCTCATAGAAAACTATTCAACAGAAATTGAAATTAATAAAAATTTTATACCTTAAACTGTTTACTATAGAACCATACCATGATAATAAAAAGATAAGTAAATAAATTACAGCATGCAAACACAATGGAATATTGCATACTCATAATATGTTGAAAACAAAATAATAAGATGGAGAAATATTTATGCTATAAACTGTATTGTAATCAGCGGGGGGGGAGGATTTTCCACATATTACAGTCTTAAACATTTCTAAAACCAATGAAAGGAAATATAGCAACTAAGGTGTGACAATTTTCTCTGGAGTGATGGCTGATTTTTAAAATCTTTTCCAGAACTTCTATATTTTCTATCATATTCATGATTTAAGTTGTGTTAAAAAAAAAAAAACAGGCTTATTTTAGAGTGTGAAAGAAAATAATTACTTCAACTTAACTCAATTATCTTCCTAATTTTGAGGAAACATAACTTACTATGATATTTCAAAATCTAAATGCCCATGAAAAACCTGTCTTTAGCATATACGATTTGTATTACGCAGACTAGGAAGGAGTGTGTTTACACGTATTTATAATTAAAGAGATTGACCAGAGCCATAGATGCAAAAGCTGCATGAGGGGTAGGTCAGTTAATTTAGAAATGTCTGTGGAAAATAATTCTGGGATTGGGGCATAAAAGAGCAGGCTGACCCCAGCAGCAGGGTCCAAGTTAGCTGTAGAGGTCCATGGATAGGCCAGACAATTCTGAAAAATAACCAATTGATTAATCAAAAGATTTGGCTCATTTCTCCTGGTCTCAGTCTTCTAACCCCCCTATCCCCATGGAACTGACCAACTGAACTGGTCAAAACCAATCAGCAGTGGTGTAGCAATATCATACTCTTTGATCTGACAAAACACCTAGAACCAAGGTCATCTGAGCTACATTTCTCTATCTGGGATTGCATGTTGTCTCTAAAGTCCTTCTGTAAAGGCCTTTCTGGAACCCTCCCATTTCTCAGCTCCCTCATAGGGGGCATCACAGGTGTAGCAGAATAAACACAAGCTTAATAACTAATGCCAGCTATGGAATATGCCTTTTCAGTAGCCAGAATTGTGTTTATCAACACTGAGTCTATTACTTGGTGTAGATGATAAGTGCTTGACAGCTATTTCTCATCTGTTCAGAGTGTCTTTTTGGGCGACTCAGTGGGTTAAAGCCTCTACCTTCGGCTCAGGTCATGTTCCCAGGGTCCTGGGATTGAGCCCTGCATCAGGCTCCCTGCTCAGCAGAAAGCCTGCTTCTCCCCTCTCTCTCTCTGCCTGCTTCTCTGCCTACTTGTGATCTATCTCTCTCTCAAATAAATAAATAAAATCTTTTTTTAAAAAAGAGTGTATTTTCATGACATTGAATGAATCTCAAGAATTTAGCACCCAGGGGCACCTGGGTGGCTCAGTGGGTTAAAGCCTCTGCCTTCGGTTCAAGTCATGATCTCCGGGTCCTGGGATCGAGCCCCGCATTGGGCTCGCTGCTCAGCAGGGAGCCTGCTTCCCTCTCTCTCTGCCTGCCTCTCTGCCTACTTGTGATCTCTGTCTGTCAAATGAATAAATAAAATCTTCAAAAAAAAAAAAAAGAATTTAGCATCTGGTGCAATATATTACAGCAACTTTTAAGACCACTGAACCATATTCTCCCCAGATTCAAAGGTTAAGAATTATCTGGAGTATCATGAAAGCTACAGTTTAAATAATTTTCTTAGGCTTATGATTTGTGTATCCCCTAGGCTGTAATACCTAGAAAATAATCGTTTCCCTGACTTGGCAACAATCAAGGAATAACTAATTTCCGGGGAATATGTGGTTCATTTATGGAATAAACCATGATTGCTCATGGAGAGGTTACATTGGGAGCTGTTTGGTGTTTAGATTTTAGAACTGAATGATGTCTAATTGACACAAAAGAAGATAGGAACTCAGAAGCAGTGAAGAAATCTGAACCCTTCAGCAAACACTCTGGAATGGGCAGTTGACAACAAGATGGGTGCCAAACCAGGTGGAACCCTGAGACATTGATGTCCTCTCATCCTTTGTTACCACACACACAACACAGGCATCATTTAATGCTTTTCAGCAAAACAGTTTTAAATTTGCTTAAGAAAAAGGAGCAAATATTTGGATTCCCATTTAGCACCTTTCCAATTGAACCTTCCCCAAGTGGTCAATAAAATAAATTTTTTTGTATCTAGTAATGTGATTTAGCAATGAAGGTGTGTGGCCTTTCCTGGGCATTACGGCTAGATTGTTCAGCTGACAATAGTCCCATTGTAATATACAAGCAATGGTCACATGAATAAGGATGTAAGCATCTAGAGAAAGTAATTAGTGACTTAGGAGATATATTTAAGGAAAAATTACAGCTTTTCATCATTTTAAGAGTCCAGAGACTCGAAGGCACAAGCAGAATAAAATGTGTGTGTGGCACAGAAGTAAACACAAGTCATAGTAATGCACAATACTGTTAACGTAATGGCTTGGCTGTCTTGGGAGTTCAGTTTATCACTTACTGCTATGTTATCAAGCCCTGACATTTTAATTTCTTTTCTACCTAATTGATATTCCCTTAACACAAGGTAAAGACAAAATTTCATACCTTGATCTGGGGTTTGCTATACCGCTTATTGGCTGAACCAAGGCAAACATGCAAGGATCTTATTAAAACATCACTTCTTCTGAGCGGTCTCTGGTGGAGATTCTGATATTTAGATGTAAACTGACTGTCACAACATTCACTGCTCAAGCTCACAAAAATGTTCATCTCAGGCCAGTCTGTTTTCAGAAGTCTATGGCTGTCAAATCTTGTATCTTTGTCTCTCTCTGATCCCTAGAGCAGATGTACTCTGTTTGCTCTTATAATAAAACATGTGTCTGGCCTCTAACTGATTATGTATCAACTGGGACACAAGGAGCTAGACCATCCGAAGGGTTGTGTGTCAAAGAGCAGTTTAAGCTTCTTGGAGAAAGAGGGTAATTTCTGAGAATTTCACAGTGTAATAGGTACAAGCTTGATCCCCAAAGGATAGTATTAGATTTTGCATTAGCCTTTTGATTATTCATGCTTCTAGAAGGAAGGCATTTCAGAACTCATTGTTTACACATATGTTACAAATATTTACCCAACTTCCTGGGATTAAAATAAGCTTAAATAAATTGGCAGAACATATAAGCAAGGTAAGTAATTAAATGTCACAAGAGACCACTGGTAAGTCTTTTACATGGGTGCCAATTAGAATACATTGGATAGATATCTAATTCTGTGATCCACTATAGAACCACATACCTCAATGTATGCAATAATGCATTCCAGAAAATTTTGCTATGAGTTACATTTCATATATAAAGCGAAACTGACTTCACTAAGAATGATCTGGTATTATGGCCTAAATGTTTGTGCCCACTCACATTCATATGTTGAAACCCTAACATCCAACGTGGCTATGTTTAGAGATGGGACCTCTAAGGAAGTAATCAAAGTTAAATGAGTTCATAAGTTTGGGGTCCTGATGCTATAGGACTGATGTCCTTGAAAAAAGAAATACCAGAGACCTCCTTCCCTCTGTCCCCAAGCACATTCATTGAGGAAAAGCCATGTAAGGTGCAGTGAGAGAAGGTGTCCTTCTGCAAGCCAGGAAGAGAGCTCTAGAAATCAACCATGCTGGTGTCCTGATCTTATGCTTACAGCCTCCAGAACAGTGGTAAAATAAATTTCTGCTTTTCTGGTTACCCAGCCTGTGGTGTTTTGTAATGGCAAAATGGTGGTTGTTACTAATACATCTGGTAGAGACATAGATGTACTTAAGATATTTTGTAAAGTTGACTCCAGAGCAGAGAGGAGGGGGAAATGGATGAAATATAGAAATTATTCTAAGATAATTAAACGCACGTTCCAGGGTCTTTATAAAATATCAGTAGGACAAAGTGAAATATTTTTCTTCAAATTAAAAGGAGAGTCTGAATTACATTAAATTCTAATGGATCTGAGTTGAAATTTATCATGGATTTTATCCATATTAGGTTCACCTTTCATTATCTTTATAAATAGCATCTTGGATGTAGCACAAATTGTTCAAATGTATTATAAAAGAGAAATAAGGTAGGGTTTGCACTAAATGGTGTTCGCATACATTATGGAGTTGAAATATTTTAAACAGTGTGAAATGGGTGCCAGAATAGACTGACAGCAATTATACAATGTAGAAAATGGAGGGAAAAACAAGTGTAGAAATAATTCAGTATATGATAAAGGTAGGACACAAATTAGAATAAGTAAAACTATTTTTAAATTGGTACTGAGAGAAATGCATACTTATTTCCTAAAATGAACAAAAGGATGAGTGGATCATTTACTGCAACACATTCTAGAAGGATTAAAAGTACACACTACCCGTATCTATTTCTATAGACACACTGACATGCATGGAGATTTATATTCTATATATGAAGCTACAAGAGAATGAAAAAGTAAGTGAACAAACAGTTATCTGAACTTGGATTAGGAAAGATATGCCTAATGTCAAAATCAAGAGCTCTGAATGAAATGGTAGATAGCTTTGACTGAATAAAGGGTTCTTTTTTTTGAATCATAACAGATTTTTTTTTTTTGAAAAAGCACAAGAGGGAAAAAGCATGATTAAAGAAAAAAGGGATAATAAAATTACCCAACATAAGGATCTCATACAAATTAATGAGTTAGAAAAATCACTCCCCTCCCAAAAAAAGTGTGTGGGGTTGCAAAGGCAGTTGTCAAGAGCAATAACTAGAGAAATACCTAGGGAAAAAATATTCAAAGTCACTGCTCTTAATCATGCAAATTGAACAACTAGGCACAAGTTTTGCCTGGAAAAATCAACACTTAAATATGTTTATCAATAATCGTGTTAATGGCTACACGTAATTCCAGGCATTTTTGGTAAGCTGCCATCATTTTTCTGAAGAGAAATTCAGAATCATATGATCACCTCTTAACTCAGAAAGCTACTTCTAGTTGCTTGAGAAATAATCATGTTTTATTATGCGATAGAGAACAGGTTATATAATAGAGAAGTAAGCTCTGTCATAAGACTAGAAGGTGACCAGTGGTGTGTACAAAATCATATGTATAAAATATTTACGGTGCTGTTATAAATAATGGGAAAACATATGGAAACAAAATATTTCTGCTAAGCAACTTCTTATACTCATTAATGGTGAACATTTTTTATAATTAAATTTTGGGAAAATATAATGATATGTAAAATATATACACATATATATATATACAGAAAATATAATATATATGTAATACATACATTATGTTAACAGGAAAACATGTTAAAGTAGTATGTAAATATAAAACTAATTTTTTTTTTTTTTTTTTTTTTTTTTACCAATAATGCCAATAGAACAAGAAATCTCTAGCTTTCCTCTATCTGTAAAACTGGCTAGGATAAGATAGACCACAGCACTGAATGTTGGCATGATGTGTGGCTTATTTACTTTTCTGTAGTACTTAGTATATTACAATTTTTCCAAAATGGATATTTATTACTTATATTAATAGAATTGACTTGGAATTACTATTCTTTTAATCTAAAGGCCCTCTCCCCACATGCCCTGTGGAAGAAACATACATGACACAGTTTTGTGCCAAATTCCTCTTTTTACTGATTGTCTGAAATTAGACTGTGCAGTAGTTCTCAACCCTGGCTGCCTATTAGGAACACTCAGGGGGGTTTTAAAAATGCTTATGCCAGGGGAGCTTTACTCCCTGAGATTCTGAGTTAATTATTCTGGGATATTGATGTTTTTTATAAGCCCTTTAGATATTTCCAATATGCAGCCCAGAGGTTCCCAAACTTGCTTCTTCCTAAGATTCCCTGGAGCTCTTATTTAAAATATGGCTTCCCAGACCACATTATTTGGAAATCTTTAGATAGCTGGCCTGCAGTTGTGAGTTACATACACACACACACACACACACACACATACTTAAACAACTCAGGTGATTACCTCCGATCAGCAAAGTTTGTTTGGGAATGGCTAAATTTGTCTATTCCTTCAAGCCAGGCACCAGATTACACTCATAAAGTGCCTGTTAAGAATTATTAACTTTAAATGACACTATTGTGGAAAGACAGTTCTATGAAGGGATAGCAAATCTAATCTGTAATTCTGATGAATTGAAACTGCAGAGTGAGGGTACCACTTACACATAACATGGCTCAATACAAATTCAATAGTGCATATATTTAAGTGTCTCATGGACACGTTAAGTGCTAAAGAAATTTAAAGAGAGTGTGGGTGTAGACTCTGGGCTGCAGTGAAGTAAGAGGTTTCAGTAAAATGGTGGTTGATATGGACCTTAACAGATGAATGAGGGTGAGTCAGGTCTAAAACAATGGGGGGATCTTTCTTTTTAACAAGAGGAAAGAAAGAGCAAAGAGCCAGCAAAGTGGCATATTGATTAGGATAGTAGGGAGAGATAAGAGTAAAACAATGGCTTGTAACCAGAGTAGAGAAACTTCAATGATAGGATGATGAGGGGATAAGTGACATCATTAGAAGATTGTAGGTTAAAAAAAAAAAAATGCCTGTAACTTAAGTACCCATGGTAGATTTACCTCACTCATTTGTGAATCTCCAAAATCTTAACTAATAATTGGCACTTGTTAAAGGCTCCAAAAATGTCTTCACATGGATGAACATGATTATAATAATAACGTGATAATTTGTCAGTTGTTTAGGACTAATGGAAAAATGCATTAAAATATTATTTTGTAAGAGCTTAGAGAAAAGAGCCAAATATTATTTTGTAAGATCTTAGAGAAAAAAAGGGCTTAGAAAAGTGCCAGGCTACTTTCCACTCTTCTAGCCCACTATTTCACTAACCTTTCCCAGACCGCCCGCCACTAGAGGCGCTAGCGCCCGCTACAGGAAGGGCCTCCGTGATGCTCTCTGTGTCCTCTTCTATAATTTGACCCACCTCCAGCTTGTGGGGCCTGGAAAGCGAGCTGTCCTTTGTAATGTCAACCTAACAAACCTAACAAATACATTTTAAAAAGCAAGGTTTTTGTGTGAATGAGTAAGAAAACAGTAGCTAAGTTAATATGTTGGTCGTGGACTTCAGGAAGACCCAGGACAGTATGAAAGGTTTCACGGCCACCGTATCCTTAGGTCTTGATGGTGCAGTTTGGACAAATAACAGCAGCGGTGGGCAGAACTTCTCAGTTTCTTGTCTGAGAATAAAAACAGCTTGTTCATAGTAAGAGGGAAGGGACAGCAGTTTGATTGTCCATTTTCTTCTTCTAGTGCCATGGTTCTCAAAGTGTGCCCAGGGACAAACAGAATCAGCCTGACCTGAGAATTCTTAAAAACCGAAAAGTCTCAGCTCTCTGTCTGGATCTGCTGAATGGCACAGTCTGGGTATATGACCCAGCAACCCGGGTAAACAGCCCTCCAGATAATTCTGATGCAGAACCAAGTTTGAAAAGATCTGTTCTAGGTATTCGATATTCTTCTGGCTACTTTCTATCCTACGGCCTTCCTCCTTTGGTTTATTTTGTCATTGCTGTTAGTGGTTTTCCAGCTTCACGCTTCTTTACCTTCCCCGTTTGCGAACGTCGTCAATTCTTTAGGATACTTGGTTGGATCGTGTGTTTTTTCGGCAGTGAATGTCAAGACCCGTTAGATGTGCTTGTGTCTGTCTGATTTTTCTGAACTCTGCATTCAGCTTCGACTGCAGTTTAGAATCTCAATGTTGGCTTGGTCAGTAGGACTCAGTCCCATCTATGGAACTGCTGCTGACTCATGGGAGCTGCTGAAGTGTTGTCAAAGATGGGGGAGGATGGTCCAGAATATGCCATACGAACCTCAGTGGGTGCTGTCTGATTATAAGACAGGTACTAGGTCTTAAAGAACATGATGAGGGTAAGTAGTAAATAAAATAAAGGAATTTCTCATCTTTTCATGCTAGAGGGCTCTGCCTGCTTCTGAGCTCCCAGGGAAGCTATACTTCAACATTTACCAAGGTCAATCCAAATGACTCAGCAAAACTCAAAACACAGGCTCTATTTCTGCCCCAAACACATATTGTACATCTGCATCATTAAAGAATAAATAAATAACCAAAAAGGAGCATTCTGAACATAAAGATAAGAAGAAGAAAAACCTCACTGATTCCCATCAGATTAAAAGCACACAACCTTACATGTACTAAAAGCAGAAGATAAAGTCAACAACTTTATGAAATGCCTTTTGCCCTGGTTTGTAACTCTTTATATATAAAAACAAACAAACATACATAACCCTGCACCAAATATTCCTCCCCCAGAGCACTTCTCTTTGTGAAGACTGTGTACCCAGGGCAGCTGTCCTAACTTAGGCTCCAATAAAACTCTTCACCTTTTTCTTTAAATTAAAAAAAAAAAAGTCATGTTTATTTTGCATCAGTAGTAGCCAACATGCCATTGCATCAATCATAATATTAATTAAATAATGTTGTAATGTCCTTTTTTTTCTAACTAGAATATATGCTCCATAAGAGCAAGAGCATTCTATTTTATCCCACCCACATGCCTAAAAAAGTGCCTTGTTCATAACAGGTCATCAGTGAATGTGTGCTGGATAAATGAATATGAGAATGAATAAACACAAATATGCAAAGAACTCCAAGGTGAAGGTATGTTAATGTCATTAGGATTGCTCACAAATATCTTGCTCTATCTCTCTTTCTGGGAAGGATACACTTCTCTGTCCACTTGAGGTGGGTGTGGCCAAGTGATTGGGTCAAGTCAGCTGAGTGGAGGTTTTAAAAACCTGTAGTATGAGTTAGACATGAATTTTTGTTGTTTTAGACACCAAGATTTGTAACTATATTTTCTTTTTTCTTTTTGAGGTAAAACATACATAAAGAACAATCACCTTAAGTTTACATGTCTCTGCACATGTCTATAAATTTATATGTATAAGTATTTATATGTATGAGTACACCTGTATAACCATAATGACATCAAGAGGTAGAATATTTCCAGCACCTTGAAGGTGACTTCATGTTCCTTCCCCATCAATATGACCACCATCCACACCCCATGAATCAGCATTTTTATTTCTACCACCTTAGATCAGATTTACTTGACCTAGGGACATCATATAAATAAAAATACATACAACACTTTCATTTCTATCTTTTCTTTTTTCTCTCGAAATGTCTGTGGGTTTCATTCAGATTGTTCAACATATAAACAATTTGTTCTTTTTTATTACCATATAGTGTTCTGTGGTATAAACACTACACTTTATCCATTTTCCTTTTGATGGGTATTTGAGTTCTTCTGGCATTGAGCTATTATATATAAAGCAACTATGATAATTCTATACATTTATAATGCTGGAAAATGCATTCATTTCTCTTGGTATAAACTTAGTAATGGAATTTCTTTGCTGTGGTTGTTGCTGTTTGTTTTTTGTTTGTTTATTTTGTTTTTGCTTTCTTGAACTTAGTAATGGAATTTTTTTTTTAAGATACTATTTATTTATCTGAGGGAGAAAGCATGAGAGAGAGAGATCAGAAGCAGGGGGGATGGGTAGAAGGAGAAGCAGACTCTCCACTGAGCAAGAAGTCTGATGTGAGACTTGATCCTGGGACCCAGAGCTCATGATCTGAGCCAAAGGCAGATGCTTAATCAACTGAGTCACCGAGGTGCCCAGTAATGGAATTGTTGATCCACAGGTCAGTCACATGCTTAGCCTTTGGATATTCTGAAAATGTGTGCAGTGGTTCTCAGATTTTAATCAGTATCATCTGAAGGGCTTGTTGAAACACAAATTGTGGGACCCTGTCCCCAGAGTTTCTGATTTGGTAGGTCTGGCTGTCAAGGCTTGGCATTTCTAAACTTCCTAGCTCATGCTGGAGCTGCTGGTCCAGGGAGCACTCTTAAGGAAACACAAATGGGGTTTTAGTGAAGTTTGTCATTGAGATTTTAGAGTTAAACGTTACTGGAGCTTAAACTAGACTGTCCTGACTGATTCTAAGCTTGGCAGATTTAACAAATAAAAACATAGGGTGATCAGTTAAATTTAAATTTCAGAGAGACAACAAATGGATTTTATGTCCCTATGCAATATTTCAGACATACTTATGCTAAAAAATTCTTTGTTACTTATCTGAAATTCAAATTTAACTGGGATTTTAGTATTTTATATACAAATAACCAATACAACGTTGCTTCTCTTTTTCCGAGGACCCTGACATGCAGCTTGGTTGAGTTATTATCCAAGGACATGAAGTTAAAAAAAGGCAGCAGCAGATTTCTATCCTCAGCCTACTCCAACCATGTTGCCCAGTTACCCATTCCCAAGTGAGAGACAAACTCAGTTTCCAGGGCTGCTAATACAGCGTCAGTTGGATTCATGTATTCACACTTTAGCCTGGGATGCTACTAAGAAATTTATCTTCTTCAGGCTGAAGAAGAAAATAATTTAAAATAATCACATCTTGGTGTCACTTCAAACTCCCACCGATCTTTGCATCTACACTGCGTGGCCTTTCAGACCTGACCTTGGTGACTGAGGGCTCACCTTTCTCCTCCAGAGGCATCATTCTACATTAAGTCACCTGCCAGGTTGTCCACACAGGACAGACATGGTTTACCTTTCTCTCCCAGAAGAGGAAAGTATCTGCTCCTTCTACAAATGGCTCTTTTGTAGTTAGGGGAATACACAGTTAGCATTTCCCTGATGCTCGTCCCCAGTCCTGAAATCCAAGGCCTGGCCAAGTAAATGAGCTCAGTTCTGTGGAAGACCTCTTGCTCCGGGGAAGGGCTTTCATGGTCTGCTCAGGCTTAAATGGCCACAGTCATCCAGCTGTGCAGTTTTAAGGATTCTAAGATAGATGCCTTGACCTCCAAATAGTCTCCCTTCCTAACAGGTGAAGCTTTATTATTAGCAATTCATTCTTTGATTTTAAGAATAGTTTTCAGTGGTGAATAGGACAAAGTATTGGAAGATTTGTCACCATCAGTAATACCAGGTGAAGGAGTTTCCTTAGACTCTCTCTTCTTAACAAGAGGGTTCTTGGGCTGCAAAGGGGCACTGGGAGGAGTGGGGGGTGGGAAGAGAGAAAGGAAGGGACAATTTCAAGTATCACATCTTCTGAGAAATTGTTCCTGAGCTTTCTGTCTCCAGAAGTGGAACTGGACATTTCTCCAAACTGAGCTTAACTGTATTGTACCACCTTAATTACTATGTTGCAGTTGTCTATTTATTTGAGAGTCTCCTCATCAAACTGTATGCTTTTGTGAATGGGAACTGTCAGTCTCTGTCCCTCAGGACATCAACAGTATGTGTAGAATATGCTAGACATTTGAAACAGTTTGTCAGACAGTTTGTCTGCCTGAGTAGTTACCAAGGACAGACTTCTTTGATTTTATAGTCGGGCCTTAGAGTGGCCTATGCCTGCTTTCATGGCACATGTGAGGACAGCCTTCTCTCTTGGGGGATCTTCTGTGGTAGGGTCTAAAATCTAAATCTCATCCCCTCCCCTGCCATGCAAGCACACACACACATGACCACAGGGTTCTGGAACAAGATACTTTGTGGGCTCTCCTTTTTCAAGTGGACTAGAGTTCTGATCCGAAGTTGCCTTTGCAAGCTTGCCTTTTAAATCTGAACCCTTGAATCCTGGATACTATTAGAAGGACTGTCCTCCAAGCTATCTTGTAGCTTTTTGATCCACTTAGGTAATCAAACCCCATACAGGAACTGCAAGATGAGCAATTCCCAAGCAGCTGTTGAAAAGAAAACAGATCTGACCTTTAAATCTGAACACATGCAAAAAAAGATCATCTCGATAAACAGAGCCAGACTGAAAAGTGAGACTTTCTTCCTTTCTGAAGGAATGAATGACATTGTTCTCCTCTGCCCATTGTATTTCTGAGAGTCAAGGAACAGTACAGAATAGCAGCTTCAGCATCACATGTAGCTCAAGCCCCCACCCCATTCCTGCTGAACCAGAACCTGCATTTTTAATAGGTGATGTATACACATTAACGTGTGAGAAGAAGAGCTCTTCAGAATCAAATGATTACAATTAATTTCATTCCTGTTGCTTTGTTTTTTGCTCTGTTTTATCTGGTTTCCCTGAGGGAGTGGAATGCATTTGGTCAGTTGAGAATCCCATTCCAGGGTAACAATGAAGAACCTCCATCCTCCACAGCTGTCATGTCCTCCACGAGACCAGCCTTACTTCCTTCTCCCCAATACACTATGCTTTCTGATGTCACTGGGTTTTATCTTAAAATAGGCATTTTTTGTTTGATGAGACTCTCACCTTTTATCTTCTACATTTTTTCCTCTCTTCTTGTTTGCATCTACTTCTTTTCTTTTGCTCTTTCCTTCCTTTTTTTTTTTTTTAAGCAAAAATCATTTTTGCAAAGTCCCTGTGCATCTCAACTGAACAGTGGAAAAGGGATATCTGGTAAGTCTAGCCTTTTAAAGACTTGGGGTCTGTTTTAAAGAAAACCCATGGCAGTTCCAACCAAAGATCTGAGGAAGTCTGTAGAATTTGCCCTGTAAATGAGGGGGGCCATACAAAGCAAGTGAATTAGGATGGCATGGGTTGATATTGATATTCAACAAGGCTGATTACAAGTCAAATAGTGTCCTTAGATATAACACCAAAAGCTCAGTGATAGAAACAAAACAGATCATTTGGACTGGATCCAAAATTTTAAAAAATTATGCTACCAACTAAACCACCAAGAAAGTAAAAAACAACTCAAAGAATGGGAGAATGTATTTACAAATCATATATCTGATGAGTGACTTGTATCTAGAATATACAAGGAACTCGTATAACTTAAGACAAAATCTAATTTTAATAAAATGAATAAAAGATTTGACTAGATATTTGTTTCTCCAAAGTAGGTATACTATAAAGCCAACGAGTCCAGGGAAAGATACGGAGTATTACTAGTTATCAAAGAAATGCAAATCAAGGGCGCCTGGGTGGCTCAGTGGGTTAAGCCGCTGCCTTCGGCTCAGGTCATGATCTCAGGGTCCTGGGATCGAGTCCCGCATCGGGCTCTCTGCTCAGCAGGGAGCCTGCTTCCCTCTCTCTCTCTCTCTCTCTCTCTCTGCCTGCCTCTCCGTCTACTTGTGATCTCTCTCTGTCAAATAAATAAATAAAATCTTAAAAAAAAAAAAAAAAAAAAAAGAAATGCAAATCAACACCAAATTCACTAGGATGCTCTAATCAAAAAGGCAGATAATAAAACTGTTGGTAAGGACATGGAGAAAATGGAACCCTCATACATGCAGCCTTTCGAAAACACCTAGCAGTCTCTCAGTGTTAAACAGAAAGTTACCATAGGGCCCAATAATTCTTCTCCTAAGTATATACCCAGGAGAAATGAAAACACATGTCTATATAAAACTTGGACATAAATGCTCAGAGCAACTTATTCATAACACCCAAAAAAGTGGAAACCACCCAATGCCCGTCAACTGATGGATGGGTGAAGAAAATGTGATATATCCCTTCAATGGGATGCTGTTCAGCAATTATAAAAAATTGAAGTCTTGGTACACAGTAAGAGTGTGTAAACCTTATTCTAAATATGAGAAGCCAATCCCTAAAACAAACTACATACTGCATGATTTATACAAAATGACTATTTATACAAAGTGTCCAGAGGAGGCAACTGTACTGAAACAAAAAGAGATTAGTGGTTACCTAGAGGGAGACATCTGATCATACTGGGTATCAGATATTTTTTTCTAGGGTGCTGAAATATATAAAATTAGTTGTAATAATCCCACAATTCTGTGAATACACTAAAAACCACTAAATCTTACACTGAAACTTATAAGGGTTAACTTCATGCTATGTAAATTATACCCCAATAAAGCAGTTATTTAAAAATCAAATCATAAATTAAGTAACATGCCATGTATACACTGTTCAGTTATTATGTCTTGTACTTTTGAAAATGGGTAAAAACAGCATGGTAAAGGAATGAAATATCAAAAAGGACTGCAGTATGTAGCTTAGATAATAATCAATACAAATTTAAGTAAGGAAAGACCATCTCTGTATCCTATATATCTTTCCCTTTGCTCGTTTATCCACTCATTCATATGTGCATTCAATACATTCATTAAATGTGTACTAAATGTGAGGCACTGTGGTAGGTGTCTGGGATACAGCAATGATAGATATATATTATCCCTGCAGTAATGTGACCTACAGTGCAGTGGTAAAGTCAAACTAACAGCAAATATTCAACAAAGCCTGATAAATAAAACAGATAATAGAGCAAAGATAGTCCATTTATTTTGCTCATATAATGCCTAAAGTAATTTTAATAAACTACACATTTTTAAGTTGATATTTAAATATTTTCTTATTAGGGGTCTGTGTGGCTCAGTCAGTTAAATGTCCGAATCTTGATTTTGGCTCAGGTCATGATCTCCAGGGTCATGAAATCACACCTCCACATCAAGCTCCACACTGGGCAGGAGGCTGCTTAAGATTCTCTGTCTCTCCCTCTCTCCCGATACCCCACTCCCCCGATGACTCACACATGCGCTCTCTCTAAATAAAGAAATGAATGAACAAAAAATTAAATAAATATTTTCATTATGAATTTAGATTAATACATCTTATTTATAGTAGCTAGAAACTATTATAAGATAAAACATGAATGACTATAGGATACCTTTCATTATATGATTTGATAAAATCGATTTTAACTATGTATTTAATATACAGAGTATCTGTAATACATTGTGTAAAAGTATTACAAAATATCTGTAATACATTGTGTAAAAATTTTACATGTGTTTCATACAATGTACTTTAAAAATGTGGCATTTCCTCAATGCATTTAAACTATATTTCAAAGAATTAGCTTCACTAACCTGTAGCTTCAGCTCTGTGAACTACATAGCTCCCCAAATAGGTTAAAATATTCTAATAGTAAGCTCATCTTTCCCACATAGAAATATAACAAGGTAGGAAAAGACAAGAAGTCTTATGAATTTATGTTGTCTAAATGGAATATTAAAACATATTTTCCTTAAGCCAATATTTCAATTTCTCCTTTGTTTGATGCCCTGATGAATTTTACAACCCAGGGATGATTTGATAACAGCAAAGTAAGATTTGGTATTTGTGAAAAGTTTTATTTGTTTGTTTATTTTGGTAAATTGAGAGAAAGAATATTGTGAGTATTGCTTCATTCTCGATCAATTCTAGCAAAGATCTGAAGCTTGAGGATATGGAAATGAGTTCCCTTGAAACTCTTGGTGCAAACACACCAATGGAATGTCTTTCTCTGTCACCATGGGTTCATGTATAACCAGTGTGAAGATCACTGTTCTAGAGTAGACTGGAGAGCTTCTGAGCTCTATAGAATTATCAAAATTAAAGTAGAGATGTGAGAAAAGAAGCAAGAAGTAAGGAAAGAATTATACGATTGGTAGAGTTTTTATTTCTTACAACAGTAAGTGATAGCATAAAGATGGGAAAAGGCATGGCCAAAATAGTATGCCATCAGATATGCCAGACATATCTGTGTTAGAAACATGTGTTAGACATGTCTCTAACATGTGTTAGAGACATGTCTTAAGACAATGTGTTAGAGGTGAGTGAGAGCATAAGCCTTAAAAATGGTTATTTTAGAACCTCTGCTCTGATAATCAGCCCCTTATTTATTGTATCTGGTCAGTATCTCCAACTGGGAGCTGATGTTTAGAAAACAACAACATTCTTTTCCACTGGAAAGAGCCTGTGCTCAGAAAGATGTGATAGTTTCCAAGACAGATGCTCTTGACCATTTCCATCCCTCTATAAGCAAGCATTTCTGCCATGGAGAAATGGAGTCTATTCCTCTGATCCTTTGAAAGTGGGCTGCTCTATGATTGCTCTGACCAATTAAATATTGTAAAACTAATGCTGTGTGACTTCTGTGATTAGATCAGAAGAAACACTACAGTTTCCTCTTAGGTCTTATGGACCATGTGCTCTGAGAAAAACTAGCCACCATGAACAAAGTCCATCCTCTGAGATCTCCATGCTGCTGGGAAGACCAGCCTAGCTGTACAAAAAGGCCAGTAAGAGAGATGCCCAGCTAGCATGTATCTGCCCATCTAACATTCTGATCACCAATTCCATTTCATGGGGGTTTTCCCCACCACATATCTGAACAGTCCTCTGACACAATTAGAAGGCCTAAAATTCAACTAAATTTTGATTTCTCTCCGTGGAGATAGCATCAGATCCCACAGGTTAAGGTCTCAGTCCACAAGACTGTCCTCCTCTCAACTTCGGATGCCAATTGTGAGCTCAGGTTGTCACTGATGCTTCCGACTGACAGGCTACAGATCAAAGGTTCTAGGGATATCCTCCTTGGGTTTGGTTAATTTGCTGGAGTGGTTCACTGAAGTCAGAGAAACATTTACTTGCTAGATAACTGGTTTATTATAAAAACATGAAACTCATGAACAGCTAGATGGAAGAGACGCACTGAGCATAGTATAGGGCAAGGGTAGGAAGCTGCTATGCTCTTTGAGACTCCCACTTGCCCCGTATCTCAATGTGTTCACCAACCCAGGAGCTCTGCAAACCAAATTCTTTGGGGTTTTTATGGAGGCTGCATTATGTAGGTTTGATTGAGTAAATCACTGGCCATTGCTGATTGATTTATCCTTCAGCACCTCTTCCTTCCAGGGAGGTCAAAAGGTGGGGCTGGAAGTTCCAACCCTCTAATAGTTTTTTAGGCCACAAGCCCTCATCCTTAGGTGTTTTCCAAAGAGTCAAATCATTAACATAACAAATGACATCTTGATTGTTCTCCTCACTTAGAAAATGTCAAGGGTCTTAGCAACTCTGCCCGAAACAGGGACAAAGACCAAATATGTATTGCTTCTGACATATCACAATATCACACAATCTCAACCTAGGCACAGAAAGTGTGATTGAAGATATCTTCAGATGACTTTAGCCTAAATGTGATTTGACTGCAAGTACACAAGATATCAAATGAGAACTACCAAGGTATACCAGTCAACCAGCAGCATTGTAACAGATTACAATAATTATTTAAAATCAGTGAATTTTGGGGTGATTTATTTTAAAGCAATAGCTAACCAGAACTGGTGATTTTTGCAAGATTTGACTGTGTATCGTCTTTTAAGAAGAAAGTTTAATGGGTTGGGTTTAACTTTCTGGAAGATTATGGACATAGTTGCAACTGGAGTTATGAACACGGATTCAGTAATGAGAAATTCATAAAATTAATCAAAATCATGAAATTACAGAATTGTAGTGTGGATCATGATGCTATTTTACAATCTAGCATCTTCAGAGTCAAAAGACTAGTTTGTAGGCTAGTTCTATGGAACTCTGTTCATGCTTTCACATCTCTCTAGTCACATTACACTAGTGGTGTAGTCACTATGTTGTGTGTCTTTAGGAAGTACCCCCTGCTCATGAATAGTTGAAGTCTTTGTGAGATAAAAGAGTAACTCTTAAAACTGCACATATTTTTATTTTTCTTAACCAAAACTATGCAAATCCAGCTACATAACTGATAACTAATTTCTGGTCTCATAGGTATGTCACACTTAAGTTATACAAAACAGAATTTTTTGTTCTACCCACAACCTGGTCGTACTTAGTCTTTCTTCATCTCAATAAATAATGCCACTCTTCATTCAGCTATTTAAATAAAACTTGGAGTCATCCTTGATTCCTCTCTTTTCTCTTCCCCAACCTTCATTTAACTCATCAGAAAGTCTTCTTGTATCACTTCAAAAATATATTTAAAGTCCATTTATTTTTCTTCATCTTCAGTAACCTAATGTTGTTTTTTAATATCTATATGAGTTAATATTATCCTGTATGCAAGCATGAGGTTTCCTGCAATGTAGGTAGATTAGTTATGTACTTATTCATAGAAATAACTGAATTCTATTTCCTTTGTTCCAGTTCTTGTAGAGCTGGGTGTCATCCTATATTATAGGCTCTCTAAGGTAAATAAGGAATCCTGGATATATAATGTTGGATAGTTACATAAGAGATAGAAAGCTGTCCAAACTCCTTTCCTGGAAGGTGGAAAGAAATCTTTTGCTCCCTAGAATAAACAAATTCAACATGGGAAGGATCCTTAGTTCCTTGGCAATGTAAATATGTATCTATAAGGGAAAGATAAGACAAACATATCCAACTTTATAACACGGGTTATGCCCATGGTCTCAGAATCTCTCATAGTCCCTTATCATGTAAAAGCATACCTGTGAGAAGATAAATCTTTCTAGATGGTTTAGCACTATCTTAATCAGTTATAATTTAACTTCCAAAGCTTGTTCTTTTAAGGTTAGTTCCCAAGTTTCAGTAAAATTTTCCCAGAAAGCCCTCATGATGCAGAAAAATGGAAATATGTTCCTGCAGCACCACACCTAGTGAAGCCATCACCATCTATCCTAAGTTCTTGCCGGGCTTGCACAGTGCCTCCTCCCAACCATTCTCCATAGAGCAGCAAGCTTGATATATGTATACATATAAAATTAATCTCATTGTTACTCACCTGTTTAAACACTTCAGAGGTTTTCCACTGTAGTAGAATAAGTCTGCCTTACTTACCATGGCCCACAAAGGCCAGAGTAATCTACATCTCCCTCAGTTCTTTGATCACTAAGCTTACTCCCCACACAGAGCCTTTGGCATCATGAGTGCCTCTCCTGGGATTGCACGTGTAGGCTCTGACATGGCTGTCTTCTTCTCTTCATTTGGGCCTCAGGTTAATGGCCCTACTCTAGAGAGGACTTTTTTGAACATCCTAATGTAACTGCTCACCACTCTCCCATTCTCCATTGCAATACTCAGTCTATAACCCGCACAATGGTGGTTCAGTTGTTTATTACTTGTAATATTACATATTACATTTATTTTATTTTTTATACTTGTAATATTTTTTACTTGTAATATTTTTTATTACTTGTAATATTACATATTACTTGCTTATTGTTTATTTTCCCCACTATGATCCAGAAGGGCAGAAATCTTTATTGTGTTCTCTTATGTTTTATTCTTAGTGCTAAGCATCATGCCTGGCAGAGACTGGATGTTCCACAAATTTCTACTGAAGAATAGAATGTATAAGTAAATAGGTTAACTGGGCTGTGGACGGAAAACCATTCATGTCCTCTTGGAGGTTCTTACTTGTCACCTTGAACTGAAAGGACATCCAAGACAATATTTAAAAAGATAAATTCAAGTGAAATTGAGGACTTAAAAATACCAGAAATTTTTAATTCAAAAGCGAAGTTTTGTTATAAGTGAGGGATAAAAGAAAGTCTATCGATTTCAAACTTTTGACATACTTGTGCTTAGACTCATACTAGGTAACTTCTTTATTTTACATCAGCCTAATATTTTCTGAATGAAGCATGCACACAGAAATGCACATTTCTTATCTATAGTTTGGATAGTAGCCACTTTTGAATTTTAAAACATAAGAGAAGGCCATACAGTTCTTCAAAGCTCAACTTCTCTTCATGGAGGGAAGGATGAAATCAAAGGAAATGATGCTATAGATTAGATTAGAACAAAAAGCTCCACACAAAGTTGAATACACTTATTAAAGTTTATGTCCTATATTCCAAATAATATTAGATTTTTTTTGAGCATGAATGATTATATTTAAAAGCTTAAGCTTTTAGTTTATTTTTAGAAATTTCCTAAGCATGAAGATTTTGGGGATTTCTAAATCAAAGGGTGTCTATATCTATTCCTATATTTACACCTATCTTTTCTTTTGTATCCTATCATGCCACCCAGCACAGTTTTAGGCACAAAACACGTGACTAATGCCTACAAATTGCCCAGTTAAAAAATAACAGAATGTAGTAAAAATATTAGATTGGAAATAAGAAAATGTGTTCTCAGGGTGGATATACGCCTAAAATATTAGGGTACCTTGAACAAATGGCTTCATAATTCAAATATACCAGATCCAAAATGAGAAGCCTAAACCAAAGTATTTCTGAGGTTTCTTCCATATTTAAAATTCTACAAATAGGTATGAACATGCTAAAAAGCAGGGATTCTATGATACTTCCAACTTTTAAAGAAATTATCAATTTTCAAGGCAAGTAAATATGCGTCTTCGGAGCCTTAGTAATTGACAAAAGGCTAAAGAATGTAGAGATGCAAAGCAGATGTTCTCTACTAAGAATAACAACAAAATATTAATCCCAAAATAAAGGGCAGACACTTTACTCAGAGGCTTTTGGTGAATCTGAAGAGATGCCATAAGCAAAAGAGAGCTTTTCACCTCCAACAGGAAACAAACAAAAATATGCTGAAAGTACTTCTGCCAAGAGAAATAACATGACTCAGGCCTACACTAAACACTGAAATTTCAACAGAAGAAAAGGTTTCAGAAAAAAATTGGCAAAATAAATAATCTCAGTTTTCATACAAATTGTAGTTAATATGTCTTGCTCTCTCTAAAGTAAGTCATCAATACTTTCTTAGATTATGTTCAGCTCCTGGTTATTATTAAATAATTTTTAATTATTTAATATTTAATTAAATATTAAATATTTAATTTAATTAAATATTAAATAAAAATTAATTATTAAATAATTACACAAAAAATTGTGCCATACTTATCTTTAATTCTTAATATGATGAATTGTTCATATATCTGGCCAATAGTTAGATTATCAAATTGTGTTTACTAATTCTGGCCATTTATGTTTCAATTTAGGGTCCCTGAGAATTTAGGGTCCCTGAGAATGCTGAGAAAGACATTGCTTTCTGTTTTTAACTAATTTCTTTTTTTATTTTAAGAAATTCAGCTTGCCATTTGTTTTAAAAGGATAGTCTATATCTTAATTGAGGTCTATTAATACATCCTAGGGATTAACTGATATTCCTCAATATAGGAAGTTATTAATTCATTATAGAAAATGTCCATTGTCTAGTCCTATTCTCTTCACCCTATCCTTTTGGAATTTTGTTTAAATGTACATTAGATATTCTTACCCTTTCCTCTGTGTCTCTTAATTTACTGTTCAAATTTCCTTGTTTTATTTTTTCTTTCTCAGCTGAATTTTGGATAGCTCAAAAATCTATCCCTCAGTTTACCATAGTAAGTATTTCTTCATTTGTGTCTGATTTGCTATTAGGCTATCTATTAAGATTCTAATTTTCATAATTGAATGTTTAAAATCTAGAAGTTCTATTTAGTTCTTTTCCACATCTGGTTGTTGATAGATTTTTGTTCCTTCAGAGCCAGATTACCCATTAGATAGAGTAGACACAAGGTTTAGGGCTCATGACACTTTTTAGGCCTACAAAAATGCTTTACTTTATTTTAAAATCAGAAGGGGAACAAAGGACCTTTAGGCTTAAGAAAATGTTTTGATATAAAACGTTAATATATTTGTATTTATATCAGCATAGTCATAAAATATAAATTTATATATATATATGTATGTATGTATATGTGTTTATATATGTACACATGCACACACATATATGGAAGAAAGGTGCCTACAAAGCAACAGTAAGTGCTTACACCCAATCAAAATTATAACATCATTCTGGCTACCTCATATAATGTTTTAATTCTTTAAGTATATATTTATATTCAGTACTGGTTGATTCTTCTAAGTTCTAGTAGGTGCAGTTTCTGCAGTTTGAGGTTCTGGTTCTACAGTTTGTTGCATCTGCTGACTCTTGCTAGTGGTGGCTTATTTCCTAAGGTATTTCTTCATATGTGTATGTGTTTGTGATAAATCTCTATGTGCTTTAGAACTTTCTCTGTGTAAATTCATTTAAACCTGACTTGAAAGTATTTCCCTACAAAGATGATATGTGTTTGCTCCTGCCAGATACCTGAAACACTGACAATTCAGAACAGCTTTAAACACAAATCATGACCTGACAGGTTTTTTCCCCCAAGACACACAAAACAGGATTATATCTCCAATCCAATGACTGCTGAATTATCATTAAGCCCTCTTAAAAACAAACAAATAAACAAACAAACAAAAACTTCTTTTTCCTGCCTTTCTCAGGATATAGACTAAGATAGTATCTCTACACTTTCTCCAAATGGCATGAACCTTCTTAGGATTCTATGAATGGTACTGCTTTTCAGGGAAACTGGTTTTTTGTGGGAACTGATTTAAGCTTTTGTCCTACTTGGTTTCTGGCTTTGTATGTCCAATTTCCAAGCCATTAGTTATTTAACGATGCCTAAGGTCAAAGCTAGCTCTGTATTTCTGATGTTTGAGAACGTTTGAGGATTTTTCTTACTTTCCCACTCAATAATTACACATCTTGTCTCGAGTTTTAGATAATCTATAACATCAGGGATCTTTCAGATAGACAACTTTCTATCAGAAATGCAATGGGTAGTATTAATTAACCATGTATTAGTAATTAGGAAACTGAGGCTCAGAGAGATAAATCAAATTATCTAAGTTATCACAGCTACTAGATGGCCAAACCCAGTTCATACATAGTCTACTTGATCACAATTTTTTTTTTAAAGATTTTATTTATTTATTTGACAGACAGAGATCACAAGTAGGCAGAGAGGCAGACAGAGAGGGAGAGGGAAGCAGACACCTTGCTGAGCAGAGAGCCCGATACGGGACTCGATCCCAGGACCCTGAGATCATGACCTGAGCCAAAGGCAGTGGCTTAACCCACTGAGTCACCCAGGTGCCCCAAAATTCAGATCTGCTTTTTTTTTTTTTAATTTATTTATTTAACAGACAGAGATCACAAGTAGGCAGAGAAGCAGGCAGAGAGAGAGACACGGAGGAAGCAGGCTCCCCGCTGAGCAGAGAGCCTGACGTGGGGCTCGATCCCAGGACTCTGGGATCATGACCTGAGCCGAAGGCAGAGGCTTTAATCCACTGAGCCACCCAGGCACCCCACTGGCCACAATTTTATTAAAAGAAAAAAAAAAGCTTTATAATAGGAAATTTGAAAATTTTGAAATGTAAATTTGAAAGTTCGGGTGAAATGGACTCATTCCTAGAAAACTATAACTCACTGAAATTGACACAAGGAGTAGCTAACTATTAATACCCACTAAATACACTATTTAAAAATCCTTTTTTCAAAGAGAACTTCAGACCAAGATAGCAGCTAGAGAATTCTTAACAAAGATTTAAGGAAGAAATAATACTGTTGTTACAAATATTCTTCAAGAAACTGTTAAAAAAATGAGTAAACCCCAGTTTTCATGTTAGCATAAATTCAATACTAAACTATGACAAGAATCTGTTAACTAAAATCACTTACAAATATGGATACAAAATCTTGAGCAAAATGTCACTTGACTAATTTCAACAATATGTAAAAATAATTATATATCATGATTGATAGAGATTTGTTTTAGAAATTCAAGTTTAATTTAGCAAAGAAATATTAAGGTAATTCACCCCACTAATTGAATAAAAGGTAAAATTATATGATAACTTCAGTAGATGTAGAAGAAAGATTTCATAAAATTCATTAACCATTCCTGATTTGGAAAGAAAGAAAAAGAAAGAAAGAAAGAAAGAAATGTAATGATATATTTACCTACCAAAGGAAAAATATGTAATAGAAACATCATAGATAATAATATGTTGAATAGTGGCATTTAAAAAAGAGAGGCAGGAACAGAGCTTAAAGATTAAAATTATTGTATCTCACTAGAATTAAGATTATATAACTGTGAAGTAAATTTAAGTTAAGATGTATAATGAAAACCTTAAAGCAACTAATAAGAAAGTAACTGAAAAATATAAAGTCATTAAAATGTTACATTAGAAAATATTTATTGAGTGTAAAAAAATGATAAAGGAGGAACAGTAGAACAACAACAACAACAACAACAAAGAGATACAGAAATGTGAAAGAAATATAGTAAACATAAATTCATTAATATCAATAATAGCAATATGAATTGATGAAATAATGCAATCAAAGTGACAGACTGTTAGACTGGATTAAAAATATCAAAATGCAATCATATGCTCTGTATAGGAGATACAGTTTCAATTTTAAAGGTACAACTAGATTGGGTAAAAACATGGAAAAGAGGTATACCATGCAAACATCAACTATAAGAAAGCTGGAGTGTCTATAATAATTTCAGACAAAACTGACTTCAAAAAAATATTACAGGGGCACCTGGGTGGCTCAGTGGGTTAAAGCCTCTGCCTTCGGCTCAGGTCATGATCCCAGGGTCCTGGGATCGAGCCCCGCATCAGGCTCTCTGCTCAGCGGGGAGCCTGCTTCCTCCTCTCTCTCTGCCTCTCTGCCTACTTGTGATCTCTGTCTGTCAAGTGGATGAATAAAATCTTTAAAAAAAAATTACATATGAGGGGTAAAGAGGAATATTTTACAATGACAAAGGGTCAATCCATCAGGAAGATATAACAATTACAAATATATAGGCATCTAACAATAGATTCCAAAAATACACATAGCTAAAACTGACAAAATATGGGGGGAAAATGGAAAATTCAACAATAATAATTTGAGATTTTAATGGTCTATTTCTTGTAAAGGGTAGGACAACTAAACAGAAAATCGCAAGGAAACAGATTTAAAACACACTATGAACCAACTAGATCTAACAAATAGGTATAGAACACTCTACTCAATAAACTGAACTGTACATTCTTCTCAAGCACTCATACACCATTCTTCAGGATAAACTACATTCCAGCCTATATTTCAAGCCTCAAAATATCTAAAATAATTGAAATCATATATATTACATAACACAGTGGAACTAATATGAAATCAATGGGAAGGAAATTTGAGACATTCAGAAATAAGTGGAAACTAAAAAGCATACTCCCATAGAACTAATGGGTCAAGAAAGGAAAATAGAAGTATTTTCAGGTGAATGAAAATGAAGGCATAACCTACCAGAACTTAAGGAATGCATCTAGAGCAGTGCCTAGAGAGAAATTTATAGCTGTGAATACTACATTAAAAAAGAAGAAAAATCCCAAATACATGAATTTTCCAACCTAACATACTAAAAAAACAAGAGAAATAAACAACCCAGAGAAAGCATAAGGAAGGGAATAAAGAAAATTACAGCAGAAATTAATGAAACAGAGAATAGAAAAAAAAACAATAAAGAATGCCAAGAAAGCCAAAGGTTTTCTTTGAAAAGATCAACAAAATTAACAAATATTACCATATTAATAAATTAAAGAACAAAAACTACAAAATTATCTTGAGATAAAGAAAAAGTTTGACAAAATTTGACACCTTTTCATGACAAATATACTCATGAAGTAGGAATAGAAGAGAATTTAGTCAACTTAATAAGAGATAGTTATGAAAAAATAAGCTAGTATAAGTTGAAATGGTGAAGGATTAAATGATATCAAATAATATCAGGAACAAGACAAGGATACCCAATTTCACTACTCTTAAAAACATTGTATTAGAGAATTGGCCTAGAATAATATGACAAGATAACAAGAAGTATTCAAATAGGAAAGAAAGAAGTAAACCCTCTATTACAGATAACATAATCATATAAATAGAAAATCCTACTAAATCCACTAAAAACTAGTAGAATTAATAAACAAGTTTGAGGGAGAGGAGTCAAGATGGTGGAGGAGTAACAGATTGAGATGACATCAGGTCACAGGAGTTCAGTTAGATAGTTATCAAACCATTCTGAACACCTACAACCAACAGGAGATTGAATAGAAGAAGAGGACCAATTCCTGAAACAGAAAATCGACCACTTTCTGAAAGGTGGGACATGTGGAAAAATGAATCCGAAGCAAAAGGAAGACAGACCGCAGGAGGAGGGGCCGGCTACTGGCAAGCGGTGGAGCAACAGAGCATAAAATCAGAACTTTTAAAATTCTGCTCCACTTAAGGACATCACTCCAGAGGCTAAGCAGGGGTGGAGCGCTCACGGGGACAGTGTGGTCTCAGGTCCCGCGGGGTTACAGAAGGATTGGGGGTGTCTGAGTGTAGCAGAGCTCACAGGTATTAGAGTGGGGAAGCCAGCTATATAGACGGAGCCAAGGAGTGATTGCTCAGCTCAGGGTTACCCTAAACTGTGATCTGTGGCACAATCAGACCACTGCTCTTTGAGCAGGGGCCCCACAAGTGGCAGATCCGGGGAGACTTACCTTCCTCCTCTGGAGGCAGGAATCTGCTGTGTTTGGAGACTCCAAGTGGGGCTGTGTGCCAGACAGAGAAACGCTCTGTCACAGGCCAGTTGAGCTTGGAGCATGGCTGGAGACCAGGGAGATGGGAGTGATTGAGTACTTTTCTTTGAGGGTGCACTGAGGAGTGGGGCCCTGAGCTCTTGGCTTCTCTGGGCCAGAGATTGGGAGGCCACCATTTTCATTCCTGTCCTCCACAGCTCTGCAGAAAGTATTCAGGGGTGAACCTGAGCAGATTACTCAGCCTGGCCCCTGGCAAGGGCGGTGCAATTCTGCCTTGGGCAAAGACACTTGAAAATCACTATGACAGGTCCCTCCTCCAGAAGATCAGCAAGAACATCCAGACAAGACCAAGTTCACTGATCAAGGAGAACAGCAGAATTCCGGGGGGTGGGGGGGGAGGAGCAAAGCATGGAATGCATGGCTTTCTCCCCATGATTCTTTAGACTTGCAAAGTTAATAAATATTTTTTAATTTTATTTTTTTCTTATTCTAATTTTCTAACTTTACTCTTTCCTCTTTTAACATTTTTTAACTAGTTTATCTTAATAATACCTTTCTAAAAAAATCTTTTTAAACCTTCATTATTATAGTCATATTTTATCCTTCATTATATCTAACTTTATTTTTTGTATACATAAAGGGTTTTTTCTCCTAAAAAATTTTGGGGTATAACTTCTTCTAATAGATCAAAATATACCCTAAATCTAGCACAGGGCTTTGTTCTAGTCTCCAGCCTGAGCAAATTCTCTCTACTTTCTTTTTCCAAGCAACTTATCTTATCAACTCCTTTTTTAGAATTTTTAAAAAAATTTTCATCTTTATAGTCATATTCCATCACTTTGTCGTGTTTACCCATATTTTTGTATATATAAGGTTTTCTTTCTTTAATATTTTGGGAGGTAGTTTCTTCTAAGAGACCAAAACACACCCAAAACCAAGTGGGTTGCTCTGTTCTATTCACCAGTCTAATATATATATTAGACTGTATACACACACACACACACACACACACACACACACACGTATATATACATATACATACATACATATATATTTTTTTAATTTAAAAAAAATTTTGAACTTCTTCTTACCTCCTTTCTTTCCCCCTTATTTGGGGTCTCTTCTGATTTGGTTAAAATACATTTTTTTCTGGGGTTTTTGCCATCCTTCTAGTATTTTATTCTCTCCTTCATATATTCTTATCTGGATAAAATGACAAGGTGGAAAAACTCACCACAAAAAAAGAACAAGAGGTAGTACTGAAGGCTAGGGACCTAATCAATACAGACATTGGTGATATGCTAGATCTAGAGTTCAGAAAGACAATTCTTAAAGTGCTAGCTGGGCTTGAAAAAGGCATGGAAGATATTAGAGAAACCCTGTCTGGAGAAATAAAAACTCTTTCTGGAGAAATAAAGGGACTAAAATTTAACAAGGTGAAATAAAAAAAGCTATTAATGAGGTACAATAAATAATGGAGGCTCTTACTGCTAGGATAAATGAGGCAGAAGAGAGAATTAGTGATATAGAAGACCAAATGATGGATAATAAAGAAGCTGAGCAAAAGAGAGACAAATAACTACTAGACCATGAGGGGAGAACTCGAGAGATAAGTGATACCACAAGATGAAACAACATTAGAATAAGTGGGATTCCAGAAGAAGGAGTAAGAGAGAGGGGGGCAGAAGGTATATTGCAGCAAATTCTTGTAGAGAATTTCCCTAATATGGCAAAGGGAACAAGCATCAAAATCCAGGAGGCGCAGAGAACACCTCTCAAAATCAGTAAGAATAGGTCCACAACCAGTCATCTAATCATAAAATTTACAAGTCTTAGTGACAAAGAGAAAATCCTGAAAACAGCCTGGGACAAGAAGTCTGTAACATAAAATGATAAAAATATTAGATTGGCAGTGGACTTATCCACAGAGACCTGGCAGGCCAGGAAGAACTGGCATGATATATTCAGAGCACTAAATGAGAAAAACATGCAGCCAAGAATACTGTATCCAGCTAGGCTATCATTGAAAATAGAAGGAGAGATAAAAAGCTTCCAGGACAAACAAAAACTAAAATAATTTGTAAACACCAAACCAGCCCTACAAGAAATATTATAAGGGGTCCTCTAAGCAAAGAAAGACCCTAAAAGTAGTAGACCAGAAAGGAACAGAGACAATATACAGTAACAGTCACCTTACAGGCAATACAATGGCACTAGATTCATATCTCTCAATAGCTACCCTGAATGTAAATGGGCTAAATGCCCCAATCAAAAGACACCGGGTATCAGAATGGAGAAAAAAACAAAACACATCAATATGCTGCCTACAAGAAACTCATTTTAGACCCAAAGAAGCCTCCAGACTTAAAGTGAGGGGGTGAGAAACAATTTATCGCACTAATAGACATCAAAAAAGGCTGGGGTGGCAATCCTTATATCAGATAAATTAAATTTTAAGCCAAAGACTATAATAAGAGTTGAGGAAGATCACTATATCATACTCAAAGGGTCTGTCCAACAAGAAGATCTAACAATTTTAAATATCTATGCCCCTAACATGGGAGCACCCAACTATAGAAACCAATTAATAACAAAATCAAATAAACACATTGACAATAATACAATAATAGTAGGGGCTTTAACACCCCCTCATTGAAATGGACAGATCATCCAAGCAAAAGATCAAACAAGGAAATAAAGGCCTTAAATGACACACTGGACCAGAGGAACATCACAGATATATTAAGAACATACCATCCCAAAGCAACAGAATACACATTCTTCTCTAGTGCACATGGAACATTCTCCAGAATAGATCACATCCTGGGTCACAAATCAGGTCTCAACTGGTACCAAAAGATTGGGATCATTCCCTGCATATTTTCAGACCACAATGCTCTGAAGCTAGAACTCAATCACAAGAGGAAAGTTGGAAAGAACTCAAATACATGGAGGCTAAAGAGCATCATACTAAAAAATGAACAGGTCAACCAGGAAATTAAAGAAGATTTGAAAAAATTCATGGAAACAAATGATAATGAAAACACAACAATTCAAAATCTGTGGGACACAGCAAAGGCAGTCCTGAGAGAAAAATATATAGCAATACAAGCCTTTCTCAAGAAACAAGAAAGGTCTCAAATATATAACCTAACCCTACGCCTAAAGGAGATGGAGAAAGAACAGCAAAGAAAGCCTAAACCCAGCAGGAGAAGATAAATAATAAAGATCAGAGCAGAAATCAATGAAATAGAAAACAAACCAAACCAACCAACCAAACAAACAAACAAAACCAGTAGAACAAATCAATGAAACTAGGAGCTGGTTCTTTCAAAGAATTAATAAGATCGATAAACCCCTGGGCAGACTTATCAAAAAGAAAATAGAAAGGACCCAAATAAATAAAATCATGAATGAAAGAGGAGATATCACAACCAACACCAAAGAAACAGAAACAATTATAAGAACATATTATGACCAAGTATACCCCAGCAAATTTGACAATCTGGAAGAAATGGGTGCATTCCTAGAGATGTATAAACTACCAAAACTGAACCAGGAAGAAATAGAAAACCTGAAAAGACCCATAACCAGTAAGGAGATTGAAGAAGTCATCAAAAATCTCCCAACAAAGAAGAGCTCAGGGCCAGACAGCTTCCCACGGGAATTCTACCAAACATTTAAAGAAGAATTGATACCTATTCTCCTGAAACTGTTCCAAAAACAGAAATGGAAGGAAAACTTCCAAACTCATTTTATGAGGCCAACATTACCCTGTTCCCAAAACCAGACAACGACCCCATCAAAAAAGAGAATTACAGATCCATATCCTTGATGAACACAGATGTGAAAATTCTCACCAAAATACTAGCCAATAGGATCCAACAGTACATTAAAAGGATTATTTACCACAACCAAGTGGGCTTTATCCCAGGGCTGCAAGGTTGGTTCAACAACTGGAAACCAATCCATGTGATACAATACATTAATAAAAGAAAGAACAAGAACCACATGACACTCTCAATAGATGCTCATAAAGCATTTGAGAAAGTACAGCATCATTTCTTGATCAAAACTCTTCGAAGTGTAGGGGTAGAGGGTACATACCTCAATATCATCAAAGCCATCTATGAAAAACCCACAGCAAATATCATTCTCAAGGGAGAAAATCTGAGAGCTTTTCCGCTAAGGTCAGGAACACGGCAGGGATGTCCATTATCACCACTGTTATTCAACATAGTACTAGAAGTCCTAGCTTCAGCAATCAGACAACAAGAAGAAATTAAAGGCATCCAAATCAGCAAAGAAGTCAAACTATCACTCTTTGCAGATGATATGATAATATATGTGGAAAACCCTAAAGATCCCACTCCAAATCTGTTAGAACTTGTACAGGAATTCAGTAAAGTATCAGGATATAAAATCAATGCACAGAAGTCAGTTGCATTTCTATACACCAACAAGACAGAAGGAAGAGAAATTAAGGAGTCAATCCCATTTACAATTGCACCCAAAACCATAATATACCTAGGAATAAACCTAACCAAAGAGGCAAAGAATCTGTACTCAGAAAACTATAAAGTACTCATGAAAGAAATTGAGGAAGACACAAAGAAATGGAAAAATATTCCATGCTCATGGATTGGAAGAACAAATATTGTGAAAATATCTATGCTACCTAAAGCAATCTACACGTTTAATGCAATCCTCATCAAAACACCATCCATTTTTTTCAAATAAATGGAACAAATAATCCCCAAATTTATATGGAACCAAAAAAGACTTCAAACAGCCAGAAGAATGTTGAAAAAGAAAACCAAAGCTGGCAGCAGCACAATTCCAGACTTCAAGCTCTATTACAAAGGTGTAATCATCAAGACAGTATAGTACTGGCACCAAAACAGACACATAGATCAATGGAACAGAATAGAGAGTCAACTAATCTTCTACAATGTGGATAAGAATATCCTATGGAAAAAAGACGGTCTCTTCAACAAATGGTGTTGGGAAAATTAAACCGCCACATGCAGAAAAATGAAACTGGACAATTTCCTTACACCACACACAAAAATCCACTGAAAATGGATGAAAGACCTCAATGTGAGAAAGGAATCCATCAAAATCTTTGAGGAGAACACAGGCAGCAACCTCTTCAACCTCAGCCACAGCAACTTCTTCCTAGAAACATCGCCAAAGGCAAGGGAAGCAAGGGCAAAAATGAACTATTGGGACTTCATCAAGATCAAAAGATTTTGCACAGCAAAGGAAACAGTCAACTAAACCAAAAGACAACTGACAGAATGGGAGACAATATTTGCAAACAACGTATCAGATAAAGGGCTAGTATCCAAAATCTATAAAGAACTTATCAAACTCAGCACTCAAAGAACAATGAACCCAATCAAGAAATGGGCAGAAGGCAATGACAGACATTTGTACAAAGAAGACATCTAGAGGGCCAACAGACACATGAAAAAGTGCTCTACATTACTTGGCATTAGGGAAATACAAATCAAAACCACGAGGAGATACCACCTCACACCAATCAGAATAGCTAAAATTAACAAGTCAGGAAATGACAGATGCTGGTGACAATGCAGAGAAAGGGGAACCGTCCTACACTGTTGGTGGGAATGTAAGCTGGTGCAACCACTCTGGAAAACAGCATGGAGGTTTCTCAAAAAGTTGACAATAGAGCTACCCTATAACCCAGAAATTGCACTTTTGTGTATTTACCCTAAAGATACAAATGTAGTGATTCTAAGGGGCACGTGCACCCGAATGTTTATAGCAGCAATGTCCACAATAGCCAAACTATGGAAAGAACCTAGATGTTGTCCATCAACAGATGAATAGATAAAGAAGTTGTGTTTTATATATATATATATATGATGGAATACTATGCAGCCATCAAAAGAAATGAAATCTTGCCATTTGCAATGACGTGGATGGACCTAGAGGATATTGTGCTGAGCGAAATAAGTCAATCAGAGAAAGACAATTATCATATGATCTCCCTGATATGAGGAATTTGAGAGGCAGTGTGGGGGGTTTGGGGAGTAGAGAAGGAAAAAGTGAAACAAGATGGGATTGGGAGGGTGACAAACCATAAGAGACTCTTAATCTCACAAAACAAACTGAGGGTTGCCAGGGGGAGAGGGGTAGGGTGAGGGTGGTTGGGTTATGGACATTGGGGAGTGTACATGCTATAGTGAGTTCTGTGAAGTGTGTATGCCTGATGATTCATAGACCTGCACCCCTGGGGCTAATAATACATTATATGTTAATAAAAAATAAAAAATTTTAAAAAATAAATAAATAAGTTTGACAAGTTTGCAGGATACAAGATCGATTTATAAAATTAATCAAATAAATTAATCATTTTATACACTAAAAGGTACAACCCAAAATGAAAAAGATCTACTTAAAACAGGATGGGAAGAATAGAATACTCAGGAATAAATTAAATGAAAGAAGCGAAGATATGTACACTTTTACCAAATAAGCGAATATATGGTATTACAATGTATTTGCCTAAACGTTTCTCCAATGAAGCTACACAAATGGCCAGTAAATACACAAAAAAGATGCTGAGCATCATTAGTCATTAAGGAAAAACTTATGAAAACCATGATGACATACCATATTACAATCTCTAGAATGATTATACTAAAAAGAGAATATCAAGTGTTGGTGAAATTTATGAGAAATTTAAACACACAGAATACTGGTGAGAATGCAAACTGGTACAACCACTTTAGAAAACGGTTTGGTGGGTTTTTCAAAATATATAGCTATTATATGACATAAAAATTCTGTTCCTTTGTTATACAAAAAAATCAATGAAAACCTATTAACTTCACAAATAACCTGCACACAAATATTCATAGCAGTATAACTCAGAGTACCTTGTAGAATCAACCCAAATGTCCACCATTGGACATTATTGGATAAATAAATTTGTTCTATCCATAAAATGGAGTATTATTCAGCAGTATAAAAGAACAAAGTAGAGATATTTGCTACAAAATTGAACACTGAATACATTATGCTAGGTGAAAGGAGCCAATCACACTCACACACAAACCAAGATTATTGTATAGTTCTATTTATAAGAAATGTCCAGAACAGGCAAAATCTATAGAGACAGAAAGTGTATCAGTGTTTCCTAGTGTAGGAAGGAAAATAATTGTTAATGAGTATGGAATTTCTTTGGGGGATACTAAAAATGTCTTAAAATTAGATTATTTTGATGGTTTCCAACTCTTTTTATATACTATAAATCATCAAATTTTAAATTTTAAATGTGAAATATATAGTAGATTAATTACATCTCAATAAAACTTAAAAAATAGAAGGGGATTTCATATGTGTTTTTGTAAAACAAAACAAAGCAAAACTTAAAGCAAACATAGTATCTGATGAAATACCAAAGAGTTGTATTAAAAAAAAATTAAAAAACACAAGGGCATACTCTATCACCATTTTTTTTCCCCCAAAATTTTACTGGACGATTTTGTCAGAACAATAAAGCTATAAAAAGAAATGAAAGCAAAATGAGCCATTTCCTATTATAGGATGATAAATGATTTGGATATAAGATATGAGAGAACCTCAAATAAATTTTTATAATTAATAAGAGATTTTAGCATTGTTGCTGGATCCAGCAATGAACAAAAAATAAAGTTTCACATTCATCATATGTATTAAGATAGATACCAAATAATCTAGCAACAGAAGCCTCTGGGTTTTTTTGTTTGTTTGTTTTTTAAACCTCTGGTTTTGAAGGGTGATCCTATCCCAAGACTCCAGGACCCAGTCATTGGCCTGTTGAAACCGCAGCAGTGGCCTTGGTGATATCTGAGTCACCTTTTGTGTCATCTTTCCCTCTTCTTTAAGAATACCGTATTTCATAGCCAAATAGCTCTATTAATCAGTCTTGTCAGATCTAAGGAGTTTGACAGCCTTTTTTTCATTTCCTTTCATCCCCATTCCCTTGAATTCATACTGCAGTATTTCTGCTCATATAATCCCATAAACTTTTAACTGAATTATAGTCCAGTCATACCAGTAGTGCTGTCTTCAGAATTGTGACTCTCACTTTTTGCAATATGGGCCAGGCTAATTTCCGAATCTTCAAGTTTTCTTTTTTTTTTTTTTTTTAAAGATTTTATTTATTTATTTGACAGAGAGAAATCACAAGTGGGCAGAGAGGCAGGCAGAGAGAGAGGAGGAAGCAGGCTCCCCGCTGAGCAGAAAGCCCGATGCGGGGCTTGAACCCAGGACCTGGGATCATGACCTGAGCCGAAGGCAGCGGCCCAACCCACTGAGCCACCCAGGCGCCCCGAATCTTCAAGTTTTCTTAATTATTTCTTCTTCAATTCAACTCTTTCTTCTCACATTTCACTATAAGCAGCCAGAAGAATCCATGCTGCTCCTTCAACACATTGTGTAGAAATCTGCTCAGCTAAATATCCAATTTTATTGCTTCTAAGTTCTACCTTCCACCAAACACTAGAACACAAATAATTTATCCAAATTCTTTGTTACTTTATTACAAAGATCACTTTTCCTCCAACTTCTAATACATGTCCCTCATTTCCATTTCAGACCTCGTCAGAATGGCTTGTAGTATTCATATTTCTACATTCTGTTCATGATTATTTATGTATTATCTAAGAAGAGAAAAGCTTTCTCTCCAGGTCTTTTCTTTTATTTCTGAGTTCTCATCAGAAGTACCCTTAATATTCATATTTCTAGCATGTAACTCAAAACTCCTCCAGCTTCTATACCCAATTCCAAAGCCACTGTCACATTTTTAAGCATATGTTATAACAGCAGCCCACTTCTGCTACCTAAAAATGTATTAGCTTTTGCTGCCATAACAGAAACAAAACAAAGCAATAAATATAGACAGCATGGCTTGAAAAACAGAAATTTACTTCTCGCAGTTCTGGAGGCTTGGAAGTCCAAGATCAAAGTGTGAACAAAGTAGATTTCATTACAAATCTTCTTCTTCTTCTTCTTTTTTTTTTTTGGCCTGGGGATGGTCATCTTACCACTGTGTCCATATAGAGCCTTTCCTCAGTGCAGGCATGTGGAGATCCCTTTCTTTTCTTCTTCTTATAAGGTCACAATCCTTTTGAATTCATTCCCTGCTCTTATGACCTCACTTGTTAACCTTAATTTCCTTTCAAAGTCTCTCTCTCTAAATACGGCCACATTAGAGGTCAAAACTTCAAGATAGGAATTTTGAGATGACACATTTCAGTCTATAACATATGTTCATTGATTAAATGGTTTAATATTATAATGATCATAATTCTCCACAAATTCATACTTAGATTCAATGCAGTCCAATTTAAAACACAACCATGCTTTTTCTTTCTTTTTTTTTCTTTCTTTCTTTCTTTTTTTTTTTTTTTTTGTGGGTTGGGGCTGCTGGGTATTGAGGAGAACTTAACAATCTGATTTGATTCTAAAAGTACATTAAAATAACATGCCAATAATAGCCAAGCCTCTCTTAAAGAGAAGAACACAGGAGTTTCTCAACTTGATTTCAAGACTTACTTAAAGCAATAACAACTAAGAAATGTGGTATTGGTACAAGAATTGAAAAGAGACAACTGAAGAGTTAGAATCAAGAAGTACGTCATTTCATTCATAGGCAGTTGATTTTTGACAAATGTGGAATTGCAGAGCAGAGGTAATAGGGCAGTTCTTTTCTTTCTTTTATTTTTTAAGAATTTTTACTTATTGATTGATTTTTGAGAGAGAGAGAGATAGAAAGAGCATGAGCAGGAGGGAGGGGCAGAGGGAGAAACAGATACCCCACTGAGCAAGGAGCCCAATGCTGGACTCGATTCTAGGACCATAGGATCATGACCTGAACCGAAGGCAGATGTTTCATGCTGAGTCACCCAAGTATGCCTAGGACAGTTCTTTTCAATAAATAGTTTGAGAACATTGGGATATCCATTTGCAAAAATGAAATTTGACACCTATATCACATCATGTAAATGAACTGAATGTACTGTACACCTAAGTTTGAAAGACATTTTGCTGCAAAGCCTCCAGAAGGTCATATACCTTTTACCTTTAAGTTTGAAAAGGATGTCTTGGGGAGCCTGGGTGGCTCAGTCATTAAGCATCATGACCTTCTGCTCAGGTCATGATCCCTGGGTCCTGGGATTGAGTCCTGTGTCGGGCTCCCTGCAATGCAGGAGGCCTGCTTCTCTCACTCCCCCTGCTTGTGTTCACTGGGTCTCTCTCTGTCAAATAAATACATAAAATCTAAAAAAAAAAAAAAAGTTTGAAAAGGATGTTTTAAACAAACCTCAAAAAACAATGGTCATAAAAGACAAGGTTGATAAATCTTACATTAAAAATAGTAACTTCTGTTGATCTAATGAAACAAGAGGAGAATGAAAAGATGAGATATAGAATGAGAAAAATTATTTGCAACATACAAATTAATAAAAGACTGTATCCAGAACAGACAGCACTCATACAAATGTATAAGAGAAAGATAAACTACCTAGTTGAAAATAAGCAGAAATTTGAATAGGCATTTCACAAAGGTGGAACTCCAAATTGTTAATAAGTATGTGAAAATGTGATCAATTTCATTAGTAATGAGGCAAGTGAAAATTCAAACCACAATAAGGTAACACAGTGCGGTCACCAGATAGCCAAATTAAAAAGACTGATAAAAGCATGTGTTGGCAAGGAAAGGGAGCCATTGGAGCCCTCATAATCTGTTGGTGGGAGTGTAAATTATAAGCTTCTGAGCCCATCATTCTATTTCTAGGTATATATACAATGAAGGTGTACACAGAGCCACTAGGGGACATAAAGAAATTGTTAATGGCAATAAAATTGTAATAGCCCCAAAATGAAACAACTCAAATGTTCGTCAATAGTAAAACAAACATAAAATTAGGAACATCATCAGCAATGAAAATGCATGAATTACAGCTCTCTGAATTGTCCTGTGTGGATCTTACAAATGTATTGTTGAGTTAAAGAAGAAAATAAGAAAAGAATAATAGCGATGGTTCCATTATGTAAGCTTCTAAAATCTATAAAAGTTGAACTATGGTGTTGAAGAATGTATAGCTTGGTGGTAAAAGTATAATGAAAGTGAGGAATTCATTACCATCAAAGTCAAGAGAGTGGTTCTTCTAGGGGAGAGGAAAGAATTTTAAAAGGGGAGGGTCACGTGGAGGGCTTCTGAGGGGTTGGGAATATTGCATTTCATGTTCTATGTAGTAGTTGTACAATAGCTTATCTAATAACAAGCTGTTAAGCTTTACATCAATGTTTAAGACATTTTTTCTGGTCATATATTTTATTTTCCAATAAAAAGTTCAAAATAAAAAAAAATGAAACTGGCCTTTAACCATCATCTAGCTGACTCTAGAAAACAGACAGCAATTAGCTATGAATGGTCTGCACGCATAAAAGTCTATTTATAGGCAGAATTTCTATATTGATCAAGCTACTATGAATAGCCTTCTTGGAGTAGCTATCTGTTCATAACTGTTTGGAAAAGAAAGTAAATTCCTAAAAGACTAAAAAAACATATCCATCTAAATATTTAATATGCATTTTTCCTGTGTCACACCTCTCTCCATGTAATAAATTAGATGAGAGTCCCAACTACCAAAACTGCATTAAGATTCTAGCCCACATCCAGAGGATTGATTTAGGAGTGACTTAGAGAATTAATGATCTGCACTTGTTGTGCATATTAAATATGGGCCTCTCTATTAGGGAAGAGTTTGGGCAAATTGATGCAGAGGCATCTGGAAGAAAATAAAACCGTGCTCCTTTCTTCATTATGTTGATGTCATGCACCTGAAGAAAGCCGTTTGAGAGCTGCCTCCATGTAAAAACAACACACACTATTGAAAAGTAAAAGCTTCTACCAACTAAATAGTTGTATTATTGTCAAAAACATAATTAAAAAAAAAAACATAATTTAGGGGCGCCTGGGTGGCTCAGTGGGTTAAGCCTCTGCCTTCAGCTTGGGTCATGATCTCGGGGTCCTGGAATCAAGCCCCGCATTGCTGAGCAGAGAGCCTGCTTCCTCCTCTCTCTCTCTCTGTCTTCTCTGCCTGCCTCTCTGCCTACTTGTGATCTGTCTGTCAAATAAATAAATAAGAATCTTGAAAAAGACATAATTTATCAATTTTTCTATGTAGAATAGATATTTCAGTGGTGTGTAGTTACCGAGACTGTTCAATTTAGATTTAACTACCATTTACAGGTTTCCTGCTCTATTCTAACATCTGCAACTACACTTTTTAATTCTCGCAACTTGTGATGGGAAATTTATAGCAAAGCAAAGGACATCAAAGCGATTACCTAAATTGTCCAAAGGGACATAGCTGTAGAAGTACAGTTTGGACACAACGGTCCTAACTCCTGTTTGAATAATTTCTTTTTACTGTATTAGTTATAGTAGGCTAACTCTTTTGATAAACAACCCCAGTATCCAAGTGGCTTAAAACAAACAAATGTTCATTTTTTAAAAAAACAATGCGACCCAACCTTTGGATGCCAGGTTGAGAGATAGGGGCTGTGTACTTCACAGTCATTAGGGGACCAGGCTTTCTCCAGCTCCTAGCTCTCTAAGGCCAAGGATCTTCCCCTGGATCCTTTGGCATCTGTCTAGGATAAGAAAGAGCGTCAAGGGACCTGTAGAAGAATTTAGTAATTTTATATTTGGAAATGGCCTTCACATCTCTATTCATATTCCTTTGTCTAGAGCTCCATTCATGGCCTCATGTCATTGCAATAGGGCTGAGAAATGAAGTCCTACTAAATGCCCATGAAGAAGAGGGAGGAATGTGATGGGTCTCTATGCATTACCATAATACCTCTATACTCAGAACTACTGCCAATCTCATTTGTATAACTTGTTTGATATTTTAGCATCCATTCTGCATTATTTTATTTACAAGCAATACCCTAAAGACTCATAGTCTTCATTTTGAGGTCCTTCAGAGATGATGATGAAAGAAAATATTTCTGTGGCTTGTACCACATTCTAAGCACTTCCCCCATCCTTTGCAATTATTTACTAGTGTTCTTTTTTTAAACTTTTTTTTGTTCTTAGATTTTATTTATTTATTTGACAGACAGCTCACAAGTAGGCAGAGAGGCAGGCAGAGAGAGAGAGGAGGAAGCAGGCTCCCTGCTGAGCAGAGAGCCCAATGCAGGGCTCTATCCCAGGACCCTGGGATCATGACCTGAGCTGAAGACAGAGGTTTTAACCCACTGAGCCACCCAGGTGCCCCTTATTTCTAGTTTTAATTTGTCAACAACTCTATAGGAAGTAGGAAGCATTATCTTTTCCTGTAGATTAGGAAACTAAAGTACAGAGTTTAAGTAACTTGCTTAATTATCGTATTTCTAGTAAGTGCAATAAAGAACAACTGAATTTTTACTCAACTTAATTGACAGCACACTACTCCTTTTCTATATTTAATCTTTTTGTCATAAATTATGTACTTTCTCATCTTTTATATATATTACATTTTCATTTATTTTGTCTTTTTATATGTTTTTATGAAGGCCTAATACAAGTTTTTTGTTTTTTGCTTTTTGGTAAAGAATTTATTTATTTGTCAGAAAGAAAACACACAAGCAGGGAGGGTGGCAGACAGAGGGAGAAGCAGGCTGGATCCCAGGACCCTGGGATCATGACCAGAGCCGAAGGCAGACACTTAACAAACTGAGTCACCCAGACATCCCTTTAATACAGGTTTTTTTTTTTTTTTTTTAATAAAGATTTTATTTTTTTGACAGATAGAGATCACAAGTAGGCAGAGTGGCAGGCAGAGAGAGAGGAGGAAGCAGGCTCCCCGCTGAGCAGAGAGCCCGATATGGGGCTCGATCCCAGGACCCTGGGACCCTGGGACCATGACCTGAGCCTAAGGCAGATGCTTTAACCCACTGAGCCACCCAGGCGCCCCTTTAATACAGGTTTTAAAACAATAATTTGACATGTGATCACATATTTACTATTATTAAGTTTACCTTGGTAAATTGTGCTTAGGTTTTAGACTTGGTTCATTTCTTGTTAAGTCAGTTTTGTTAACCATATAAAATCAGTTATTTTTAAAATCTCTTAATTCTTAAGGGAAATTACTTGTGCTGTTAATCTGAAAAGTAAATACTTAATTGCAAATGCTATTCTGCTGCTTTGATGTGGTGCCCTTAATAAATATCTTCTAGATAAAAAAGGGAACATTTGGGGCGCCTGGGTGGCTCAGTGGGTTAAATCCTCTGCCTTTGGCTCAGGTCATGATCTCAGGGTCCTGGGATCGAGCCCCACATCGGGCTCTCTGCTCAGCAGGGAGCCTGCTTCCTCCTCTCTCTCTGCCTGCCTCTCTGCCAACTTGTGATCTCTGTCTGTCAAATAAATAAATAAAATCTTTAAAAAAAAAAGGGAACATTTAATATTTTTCAGTGGATATTGATTAATAAAGTTATTAAGCATAGTGGTCCTTTGCATGGAGGGAATGGACCAACATTCAACGGCCTGTGGATTTCCTAAGGCTAAATTTACATCCTCAACCTCCATTAAAGTGTTTTGTTTCTGTTCTTTTAATTAGAGTTACTTAAGGGTTACATAACATTGTCTCTGAAGACCCAGAAATAAATGGCTTCCAAAGAATTTTAAGTGTGCACAGCCTTTATAATCTGGCAGGCATGGGTTGGAATCCCTGGACTATATTATACAAAGTAGTTTGATTTTTTTTTTTTTTACCTTCCTCACCTGTACAAAGGAAATAATAATGTGTTCTTCATGGCGATACTATAAAAATAAAACAAACATGTACAAAAAAATTTGAAACATAGCATGTGTTATGTAAATATCAGCTATTATTAAATAAAGTGCACCAATTGGACACTCTTTTCTCATGGGACTTTGTTAAATATGCAGAATAATTGATAAGTGGAAAGATACAGAGAGAATAGCAGAAAGAGGTGAGGAAAATGAAAGCTATCTATGGGGAACAGAAAGGGATAACAAGGATTCTTAGGTGGCTGGGAGCTAAATTAGTATCTGTTCAGAGAATAGAACCAGACTTGACCCTCGTAAGGTTATATAGAGCAGGAACAAAGGGCAATGCCAAAAAATATTTTTTTTTCTATTTCCCAATTTTAATTAGAGGGTTGACTTTAAATTACTCATACAAGCTATATGAGAACATTTTCATCATTAATTTATTGACTTTATGAAATGAAGTTCAAATTTTAAAATTGTTACTAACTTGCTTATAAACCTGGAATGGTTTATTATGATTTCTATGGAGGAAGGATCAAGCTGCTTTTCCCAAAAATCCCAATACTCTGCATTTGGTCCCAACTAGCCTCTTCCACCTTGATAACTCTTAACCTGTTTTAGTTTCCCCATTTCACAGCCAAGGTAAGCTACTTAGTCTTCCTCCTACTGGTTCTCTTTTTCAAGCCTGTGCCTATGCTCCTGCTATTCCTTTGTCCTAGCATGGCTTTTCCCTGCCCCTCATACCTCCAAATGTCCAAAAGCTGCCTGCTGATTTCAAGTCCACGCCTAAATGTCAGGTCCCTGAAACTTCCCCCAACTGCCTTGGCTAGAATGAGAGTTCTCTCTTTTGAACCTCCATAACATTTGATTTATATCTCTGGTAAGGCTCACATTGCTTCTTGGCTTATTATTTTAGATTCATATTTAACTCATAGTACATGTGTAATATATTTAATGTTGAATATATGTTTTATAAACTGCATTGCATGAAGCATCATTAGTAAATTGTCACACTGGTGTTTTCTGAAGAAGAATTCTAGGATCATTGACATTTGGGAAATTGTCATTTCTCCCTCATATTTATTTCTTAGAGCTCTAAGATAGTCAAGGAGGCGTTTAGCATATAAAGTGTTTGAAAACTTGCTTAACTGTGAAATTTATATATGTGTGCATGCATACATATATTATATATAATATATATGGCATATATATTATATATGTGTATGTATACATATATGTGTGTATATATATATATACATATTTAATCATATTTAATAATAAGGACCCTGTGATCCTATAGTATATCAACGTTCCATGAGTACACTTAGGAAAAACCTCATGTCCAGTGGACATTAGTTTCACCACTGCCTCAGCTCAGTGGAAGATCTCGAGTTAGTTCTGTTAAATCTCATCCTCCTTAGTTATGGGGATTTTTTTCTTTCTTGTAATTGCCATTTTTCTTGAAGTCTAGGACTCCATTGTCTGTCCTGGGTTTTGGAAAGGAGGCTTGTCCACATGGGAAGAATATGGTGATGGGGGAGATGGTTTGAGCAATGTGAGTGATTAAAAAGCTACATGCTGTAGTACATTGGCTGTCTTCATCAAATGGCAAGGAAAAGAGCAACTCACTTGTCTCTTTGTCACAGGCATTATACAGGTTTATCTGCATAAAAATATATGGTTTTCAAGGAGCTAAACAGCTCTGCTGGCTGTCTGGAGCCTACGTACTGTGCTCCTAGAGCAGAGCCAAGTGGGCTGTCCTGTTGACGTCGTTCTAGCGTGTATGGTCCTTGGCTTCATTCTCTCACTCGGATTGTGGATCCTGTGACTAGTTTCGGTTGGGAGATTACAAACTGGAACATAGATTTTTTCCCTTTTCTTTCTTTCTTTCTTTTTTTTTTAAGATTTTATTTATTTGACAGACAGAGATCACAAGTAGGCAGAGTGGCAGGCGGGGGGTGGGAGGAAGCAGGATCCCTGCTGAGCAGGGAGCCCGATGTGGGGCTCTGTCCCAGGACCCTGGGATCATGACCTGAGCTGAAGGCAGAGGCTTAACCCACTGAGCTACATAGGCACCCCTTTTTTCCCTTTTCTTTTTAATTTGTATATATGTGTGTGACTAATAACTCAATGGATCATATCATTTGAACATGAGGAAAGTGTTTCACTTTGTCTTTCCTTTGTTCTCCTGTGAAAAATTTCATCCAAGTCAATTGGTGTATTAAATGTATTTGACTACTTTGGAGGTAGAAGGTCAGGATGGAACTTCAGGTTCAAGGAAGAATGGAAAGGGTAGAAAGAAAAGATGATCAATACAAACTATTATCTTAACACACTGATATATATGAATTACCTCCCTTACCAGCTGATAAGTTCCTTGAGGTTTATTCTTGTGTGTTGTGTGGTCTATAGTGCTTAGCAGAAAGAGTTAGAATCTAATGAATATTTGTTAAATGAGTATGAAGTTTTTAAGACATTAGTTGTAGGAAGCATCTTCCAAACATCTCCAGCCATGTTGGTGGGGTTATTAGTTGCTAGCCATCTTGGATGGTAGAGGGGTTCTCATCCTAAAGGAAATTAAGGATTCTGCTTCATAGAGAGCTGATACTGGCTCCAGGAAAAAAAAAAAAAAAAGGCATCTGTTATTTCTATGGACAGACATCTTCAGGAAGAGTACATCTTGCCAATGATTGGGGTATAAATCATCATTTAACATATCACATGATATTGAAAGATAAGTGCAGATTTCCTCTTCTTGTCTGAATTGTAATTCTGACTCAGTGTCCTTCAATCACTCTTAGCAAGAGGAGATTAACAGGCTATTTAATCATCCACCAGGAAAAAATACATTTAAAGATGTTGCAAAATGACTCTTCAGCAAGGTCACATGATTTTCTTGCAGTGATTTGAAATTGTTTGCTAATGACTGATTATGCTCCTTCTTGATAAAAGTATTGCTGGTGGCAATGGCTTTATGTGTGGGCACAATTAAGACTGATATTTCATCCTTGGTTCATTCCCCATAGCCTCATACTTGAAGGCAACCCTTCTACACGTGTTTCTACTTATGGCATTTCCTCGTGCAGTTAAGCTTAATTTTTAATAATAAACCTTTCCATTTATCTGGTGTTTAACATTTTTAGGGTACTTTAACACCTGTGTGCCACATCAAACTCGTAATAGTCCTGAGAGGTAAAGAGAGCCAAAATTAGGATTCTAATTGCACATTAAATATATGTGGCATATAGCATTTGTCACATAATTTGTGTCTTCTTATTCTGTGACCCAATCGTGCCTCTATTTTTTTTTCTTTCTTGAACTTCTACTTTAACATGTCCTTGGAATATCTCCTTGTGACACTTGCGTGTCAACCACTTCCAACAAATAATCTTTCCATAGACTTGGTCAGGATGAGCATTCCTTTATGCCTTGGAATTTCTCTAAGACTTATTTTTCCCTCTGTGTCTTTTTAAAAAGTTAGTTTTGCTTTTACACAATAGCATCTTTCATCAGGATGTGATATTCCAGAACTACTGGCAACTGAAAACACGTACCAGCTATAACTTGCAGTGTTTTTGTTTTTGTTTTTTAAGCAGGGTGACAGCATTTGTCCATATTGTACTGTGCTCTAGTGCTCTATACATGGAATATACTCCATAAATAGGAGAAATTAAGATATTGTTATTTCTAAGTTGATATGCATCGTCAATGCCTCACTTGGCTTCAAACTTGATTTTTCACTGAATTACTGGAATCTAGTAATATAGTAGGCACTCAATAAATGCTTCAAGAATGAAAGATACTAATAAGCATCTGAATGTTGGCTATAACAACAAATGGGTGATAATTTAAATAGCTCTAATTGTGGCTTATTTTTATACAATTTTGAGAAGTTGGCTTGGGGCTATTGAGGACTGTTCTGTATTTGTGGATCAAATGCAAATATTTCCTTCTTTGTGTATATTCTATTTCCAGCTCTCATCTCTCCAAGGCTCCTGCTCTCTACTTTCATGGGTAGAGGAGGATTTTACACTTACTTCCCAGCCACATTTTTTCCTCAGTATTGTTTCTTGTACCTTTCATGATCAAACTGCCTTTTCCCAACACTCTCCTGTTTCATGGGCAACATGTTTTCTCTTTGCCCTGTAGCGCACAAAATCATTGAGAAAATGTGCTCCTGCATCCAATCCATCTTACCACCTCCTAACGTATCAGTCAATCTGAGATCATTTCTTTGCTTTTTGATCAGCACTGGATGTACAGGTGCCTTTCTTAGCATATATTATATTAAATGATATTTAACTATATTTGTTTCTCTATCAGACTGTGAAATCCTTGAGGAAAGAAGACATGGTATATCCATGCATATATCCATACCCAGTGGCTGCAATGTCAGCCCAATAAGCACTGGTGGAATTTTATCCACAGTCTTCTCAAGATGGGCATGAGGAATTGACCTTTGCAAATGAATACTGGCTTTAATAACATCTGAACAGATACAATAAAGATGTATATGGTATGAATTTCTCTTTTTGCCAAATGTTTTCAATTAAAATATTAGTCATTCTTACTTAAGAATGCAAAACATGAATAAAAAACGTGGAACAATTGTGACAACCATCTGTCAAATTTCCTGATATTCGAAGGCAACATTATGATGACTTCATTCATCAGTTTTAATATGGACATTTTGGAGTTAGGTAGAGAAAAGCTGAAAGAACCATTTTTTCTAAGATAATGATTTTCTTTGGGTTTCTTTCTTTTCAAAAGCCATGCAGAAAGACAACAAGAATTGCCCTATAAAAATGCCCTACAAAATTAAGTTCTTATGATGTCACATAGAAATTTTTAAAAAATTACACATTCAAGCCCAAATGTTATATTATGAGTAAATGTAATAATGATGTGGTCTTTGTTCACATTATAATTTTACTACTAGAAATATGTGGAAAAACATGTGTAAAATTTTTAAAGTTTGCCTAGAATTACATAAATCCAGACCTGCAGATCATATTTTAGGTTGAGCAGATTAAGGAATAATATGGAAGATTCTTTTAAATCCAATGCTAGAGACATGAACAGGGATGTTTTGCTTGTTAGGGGTCAGAACCAATACAATATCCCTTAACAAAGTATATGAGATATCTTCAAAAACAGATCTTCCAAAGATAGAGCTGACTGACAGGCTGTGGGTAAATGAAGAGATTCTGGATAAAGTTACCTCTGGTGTACTTTCTCATTATGACACCCCCATGGTAAGAAGGAATTGGGAAGAGAAACATAGGAATCCTGTGTAAGTTTTAACCTAAAGAAGAGAAATATGATTTTTACTACTTTATTGCAAAATGAATTGCTTTTACATAAAAAAAGTAATTTTTTTTAAGCAGGGAAATTTTCTTTGTATTCCATCTTGAGGATCTTAATGGAATCTTAAATCACTCTCAAAATGAACTTCAAGTTCTATCTCCAAACTAATTTTAAGTTTAAATCCTTTGAGTTAACTAGAGCATCTTTGATCTTTTATTTTCTGTTAAATATAGTTACCAAACTTAGTTTTCCAAGTAAAACTTTCTTTAATCATAATTATTATACAGATACATGAACATTTTTGAGTTCTTTTGTGTCAACATCTCTATTAAATGTATCTCTTTTTTCTTTTATCTACTACAGTCTAATGACCTACTTAGTGTTTTTTAATGATGTATTCAAAGGTATAGGGATTGATCAATCAGCGTATTTAGCGGGTTCTACTCTCTGTGGCAAAACTACGCTCATGAGGAGAATCAAAGAATACCACTCTGTTCTGAGCACTGATACTGATGTCTTATAATACAGAGATAAATATTATGATACTCATTCTCTAGACGAGAGGCCTTTTCATGTGTATAAGTAACACGTAAGATCAGACCACAAGAATGTCCCATGAGCTAATACTCAAACCAAAGCTTTCACTGCCATCAACATCTATGCTTTTAATACGCCATATAATATTTTTTTCTCCAAATAGGAAAATGGAGGCAGTAAATTTATGGTAGTTTTCTGATCTTGATGCTGTGATCCCCAGAAGACTCTCTCTAAGTACATATAATTATTACCATTTTACAGCGGTTAGATTTCTACTTTAAAGGGGGTGAGCAACCTGCTATCCACAATGCACAACCTCAAGACTTTTGGGGGTCTTCTCAGTATAAAACATTAATCTTGTGCTTAAGGAGTTACATATTAATTGGATAGTTACAAAACTAAAAAAAAAAAAAAATCCAGATTTATCTTGGAATGGTGTCCTAGGGAAAGTGAACACGTTCTAAAGGACATAATCCCAAAGCAAAATTTTTCTGGTTAGGTTTGTATTGCTTCCCCTTGAGTCTATCTTTTTTTTTTTTTTTTTAAAGATTTTATTTATTTTTTTGACAGACAGAGATCACAAGTAAGCAGAGAGACAGGCAGAGAGAGAGAGGAAGGGAAGCAGGCTCCCTGCTGAGCAGAGAGCCCGATGTGGGGCTCGATCCCAGGACCCTGGGACCATGACCTGAGCCGAAGGCAGAGGCTTTAACCCACTGAGCCACCCAGGCGCCCCCCCCTTGAGTCTATCTTGAGTAAACTAAATATCAGTCTTCACTGAGTCACTCACCCAATCACTCTGAACTAATTGATTTACTTGTGATTACATAGTACATCCCTTGTAACCTGAAATCCTAATACCCAAAGTGTTCATGGGCACCAGTCATTACTGAGGAGACCTAAAGTTCAAAGAGAACATACTTGAGTGCTCTACCAAAGTAAGGGAAAACCTGGGGCCTGTGCATGGGGAGAGATTTGAGAAGTGAGTGGAAACAATAAAAAGAGAAAGGAATAAGTAGAAGAGAGAGGCTACAGACTATTATGGATTAACAACTACTATGGCAAATAGAGCTGAATAAAATAATTCACACAAATGGAGAAAGCATGAGAGAAAATGTGTCAAATCTGGGACTGCCAGTCAGAAGAAATGGTAAATGTCATGAGGCAAGGAGGAAAATTAATGAGAAAGCATTAATAGAGTTCAGTAATAACTGCAACTGCTTAATTTTTTAATATATTGCTGGTCAGTACATCCAGGGCAAGGCATCTGGGTCCATGATTGTAGAATATGCATTGCACAACAGAAGGGAAGAAAACAGTCATAAGGATTCTCAAGGAAGAAAGTTTATACATGCAGATAAAATATATGCTTACAGAATTTTTGATAAATTGTGTAAGTTAAGTAATACTCGAAAATTTAAGGGATCAGCAGGTGTTAAAGGATGTAATAGGTATATCTTATCCTATATCTTCAATAGATAAATACATTCAAAATCACCACCAAAGTTATTTCAATCTGTAGATCATGATATTTTTCAGAATATAAACTGCTATGCAGATAGAGTCCATGAAAAAATTAATGTCTGTAGGTACTATATGGAGTTTTCTCTATCATTATATTAATAAAAAATATGTGATGTTCAATGGCAACCTGAAATTCAAATTTTTTATATGATAAAGTATCAAATAGAGCTGAGAAAATGTTCTGCTGCTTGTGTTATGTTGAAAAAAGTACACATTGGATGAATTACTTTTTACTAATGAGACATGAGATCGAGTTAGAATTGAAGGTAGATTGAAAGGGAAGAACAGATTTGAGGATTGATGCTATCTGACTTCAAGACTTATAATAGCAACAGTAACCAAGACAGTGTGGTATTGGTAAAAGAATAGACAAATAGCCCCATGGAAGAGGAGAGAGATCTCAGAAGTGACCCATATAAATACAGTCAACTGATCTTTGACAAAGGGACAAAAGCAACACAATGGAGCAAAGATTGTCTCTTCAATAAATTGTGCTGGGACAACTGGACGTCCCCATGCAAAAAGATAAATCTAGACATAGACCTTATGCTCTTCATAAAAATTAACTCAAAATGGATCAGAGACCTAAATATAAAACACGAAACTATAAAACTTCTAGGTGATTGCATAGGAAAAATCCTAGTGGCCTTGGGTATGAGGATACCTTTTAAGAGGTGATACAAAAGACATGACCCATGAAAGAAATAATTGATAGGCTGAACTTCATTAAACTTAAAAATTTCTCTTCTGTGAAAGACAAGTGTCCAAAGAATGAGACAAACCACAGACTGGAGACAACATTTGCAAAGGACACATCTGATAAAGGACTATCATCCAGAATATACAAAGAACTCTTGGAGTGCCTGGGGGACTCAGTCAGTTAAGCATATGCTTTCAACTCAGGTCATGATCTCAGGGTCCTGGGATCGAGCCCCATGTTGTGGGGGGGTTGTATCTGCTCAGCAGGGGTTCTGCTTCTCACTTTCCCTCTCCCTCTGTGCTCTCTCTCCCTCTCTCTTTCAAATAAATAAATAAAATCTTTAAAAAATATATACATACAAAGAACTGTTAAAACTCCTCATTGATAAAACTAACAACCTGATTAAAAAATGGGCCAAACACCTTAAAAGATGCCTCACCAAAGAAGATAAGCAGATACCAAATTTATGAAAAGATGCTTCCCACCATATGTCATCCGGCAACGTGCATCAAAGGAACAATGAAACGTGCCACTATACACATACTCCAATGGCCCAAATCCAGAACATGGACAACATCAAATGCTGGTGAGGATGTGGAACAACAGGAGCTCTCATGCACTGTTGGTCAGACTGTAAAACAGTACAACCACTTTGGAAGACAGTTGGCAGTTTCTTACCAAGCTTAACATAATTGTTATACAACTCAGCAATCATGTTCCTTGTAATTTACTCAAAGGAGTTGAAAACTTCAATCCACATAAAAATCTGCACAGTAGCTTTATTCATAATTGCTAAAACTTGCAAGCAACCAATATGTGCTTCAGTAGGTGCTTGGGTATATAGACTATGGTACATACAAACAATGGACTGTTACTCAGTCCTAAAAAGAAATGAACTATCAAGCTATTAAAAGGCATGGAGGAATCTTAAATGCATATTACTAAATTAAAAAAAAAACCTATCCAACAAGGTGAAATTATGATATTATAATGGTGGGTATGCCATTATACATTTGTTCAAACACTTTGAATGTATAACATCAACAGTGAACTCTAAAGTAAACTATTCGACTTCGGATGATTATAATGTGTTGATGTAGCTTCATAGAAAAGTGTACTATTCTTGATGTTGTTAAGATAGATAGATTTATTTATTTATCAGAGCGGACATAGGGAAAGAGCACAAACAGGGGGAGCAGCAGGCAGAGGGAGAGGGAGAAGCAGGCTACCCACTGAGCAATGTGTCCTATGTGGGACTGAATCCCAGGACCTGAGCAAATCATGACCTAGGATCATGACCTGAGCAGAAGGCAGACGTTTAACTGACTGAGCATCCCAAAAGTGTACTATCCTTTTGAGAGGTATTGATACTGAGGACACTCTACATGTGTGGGGGCAAGGGGTATATAGAAAGTGTCTATACCTCCTCTCAATTTTGTTATAAGCCTAAAACTTCTCTAAAAAGATAACTTCTTAAAAAACTTGAGGATAGGAGTCTACACTCCAGAATAGCCTTTGGAGCATATTTATTTAGATGTTAAAAATAATTTTTCCTGCAGATTTTCATATAAAATGTGAATTTAAAAAATAAGAGTGTACCACATTCTATGAGAAATATAATTTTATTTCTCTCAGTATTGTTTTTTTGTCCACAAGCAAAAATCATTTCATTAAATTCATAGACTTAAAGAACTGTAAGTTTATAGTGGCCAAAACATTGTCATGAGTAAAACTAAAGACAACAGTTCTAATTTGTTGAGTACCTAAGTGTATGTTAAGAACGCTTCATACATTATGTCCTTTAATACTTGCCTCAATGCTTTGAGGTTGAAACCATCATCCTTATTTTTTGGAGGGGGAATCTGATGCTTAAAAATGTTAAATAATTTGTTAAAGGGCAAGTGGAAGAACTTGGATGGCACCTAGAGAATCAATTCTATATTCTACTTGCTAAACCACAAGACTCTATAGTCCTCAACTATAACATACTTTTGAATGTAGTTTTATATCTCCCCTGTTTTTATAAAGTATTTAGGTGTCTAGAGATCACCTAATGAGATTCAGTGATGAATACTATCAAACAGAAAAAGAGTACAATGAAGACAAACTCAAATAAGTTCAAAGGTCCATGTCATGCTCTGTGTGCATAATAAATCCCTCAGATTTTGATAAAGACTTTCCAATAGAAAATCAGTTTCTTCTCATGCCCACTGAATTTTAAACAAACAGTTGAAAAATATGAATGAAGGGAGGCCAAAGGTAAGGAATATTTGTTTGTTTGTTTGTTATCTCAGCCTTAACCCCACTCTAGCAGCAGCTCTGGGTTTGTAACACTGGGCTGTCCACATTCTGTTTCTTTTCTTTTTGCATGGACAAGGGCTTCCAGTTCTCAGGGAATAGTTAGATGCAATAGAGTTTCTCTTATGCAAAATCTATCTAACCTATAAAGAGATTTGAAAACACTGACAAAAACTCATGATCTCATCCAGGAGACCACCATGTATTTTAAACTAATTGAATTATGTAAGGGCCCTTTTTAACCTCTCCTATCACCTAGTGCAGGGCATATACCATATATATATATGTATATAATATATATATATACATATATATATGGTATTCAATACATTATTATTCATGTGATTTCTAAGATATTTTTAACACAAGTCAATTTAATAAATCAATACAAGGCAATTAGAAGGAAAAAATGAAATAATGCTAGCATTCAGTGTAGAAGTCCTGTCAAAAAATAAAAAAAATAAAAAATAAAGACCCCCAATATTTCCAATTCTTTTTTTTTTTTTTTTTTTTAAAGATTTTATTTATTTATTTGACAGACAGAGATCACAAGTAGGCAGAGAGGCAGGCAGAGAGAGAGGAAGGGAAGCAGGCTCCCTGCTGAGCAGAGAACCCAATGCGGGACTCGATCCCAGGACACTGGGATCATGACCTGAGCCGAAGGCAGCGGCTTAACCCACTGAGCCACCCAGGCGCCCTATATTTCCAATTCTTGCCATTACCAAACTTTATATGTACATAGAGAGGCCTGTAAAATACTTGGTTTTATTTTTTGATTTTACTCTCTTGACTTTTGGGCTCCAAATGTCATGTAAATAAACCTAAACTATTTCATGGATGCTTAAAACATGGGTCCTGATTGCTCCCATTACTCCAACCAAATGTCAGACACGTGAGTGAGGCCATCTGAGACCCCATCCTGAGCCCAGGTGACATCAGGCTGGCTTTTGGCACATCTTAAGGAAGTTCAACTGCTTTACAATAGCTGGGTTAGCAATGTAGTTATGCCTCTATTTTTTATTTTCCATCAAAATACTGTGCTCAGAAATAGTCTATTATAGAGCAAGTAAATGAGGAAGGACTTTACTAATACTGAAAGAGGTCAGGAAAAACAAGCCAGAGTAATGGCCAAATGAACTGCAATGACCATGTTTCAACAATGAATAATACATTTATTCATATCTACTCCTAACTCAACGAGAATGGAAAGAATGGAAAGAATACTCTTCTTTCATGGTCTCTCACCCTACTAATTTGAATTAGAAATTATGGATGCTATAGGAAGGAATGTGTATTTAATCACCCAATAAGTACTTGTTGAGCCCTTAGTCCCTGTACTCTATGGGACATTGTAAATGGAGCCTATAAGACATGTGAACAAAAGCTGTGGTAGCCTTCTCCAGAGAGGAGCCTGGACCACATTCAGGAAGCAAAACCAGGCTCTTCTAACCCCAGACGATGTGTAGGTGCTCTTTCTCTGGTCCTCAAGAAAGAGATGAACCTGGAACATTAGGAAAAGGACACTTGACCAGAAACCAATAAACTAGTCTTCATCCCAAAGCTTTTAGTAAGTCATTGTGTGATTCTGGATTTAGTATCTAGTTTTTCTGTACCTGCATTTTTTTCACTTATAGTTTGAGGTAAAAACTTGCCTTCCTTGTATCAAAGAGTGATATGAAAATTAAATTTAGCACTTTAGAACTAAACAGCACAGATAAAATTTATTAAATGGAACAACAGCTCTTTCATTTTTCTATACTTATAAAGAAGACCTGAATTGGCATATTCTTCTCTTTTAGCTTCACCCATCAGGACAGTAAACCATAGCTACTGAGTGGATTTCTCACTCTCAGATAAGTTTATATTTTCTTCATTCTTCTGCTTGGTTTTTCAATTTAATTCAATTTTTTCCTAATCTTGACTTTTAGAATTTTTTTTCTTTTATTTAAGTGTTTATTGTTTATTTCATTTCATCACAAGCATTATGTATAAGGAACTCCAAGTAGTTTTTGAAAAAAGCTAATAAATACCTTTTGTAAACAAACATGCGTATGTATAAATACACACTTGTTACAGGGGAAGGTATGGGCCTGATAGAACATGTCTGATATAACTTTAGGACACCTTAAACTATCTGGTCAATTTTTGGATTTTAGCAAAATGACCCCAGGGCATTAGGAAAAGTGCACTTACCCAGGAGCAGATATAGTTGGTTATTATATATACCAACTTCATTTATTTGCTGTCAGCATATGTGCTGTGGCTTGTTCAGATCTCTGGTGCCTCTGAACTTCCCAGAAAAAATAATATTCCCTATACAAGCTGTAGCATAATCTCCAATGGCCAAAGAGCTGGTTTTCTAATCTCTCTAAGTTCATTAATCTTATTCTAGGTCATTCAATTACTGCTTATTTCTTATTAAAATTGCCTTATCAATTGAATCTTCATAGATAGGTAGATAAGAGAGAGAGAGAAAGGAAGAGGGAGAGAGAGATATAGGTAGATAGATGATAGATATATGGATAGATAGATGACCTGTCCAAAAGGCTCAAAGTAGACCCAATACAATCTACTAGAGGAAATGCACAAAAGGTTCATAATTTTCTTGGAAACAAAATGCCATGTGAAGAAAGTTTGAACTTCTTGGTATTGGAGACAAGATATCTGGTAGATATTGGGAGACAAGGGGCCCCAATTTCTCACATTACCCCAGCCAAATGCCAGATATGTAAGGCATGTTATCTACCATCAATGTCACAATGGGTCACTCCTCCTCTATACTGAGGTTTCTGATTTCATTTTGGAGTCAAAGAAAATTATTTTCTAGGATCTTCATGTCTATAAATACAGACCCATGAACCACCCACAAAATACACAGGTAATATCAACTCCATATCCAGTGTGGTGATCAGATCTGAAGTGAAAGTGATGGGAACTAAATAAAACCTGTCAGAATCAACAGCCACAGCAACATAACAAAGATTAACAAGGAATGGCCTTCAGAGAGCTGATAGCCCATTTTCTGATCTAGTCTGGTCCTTTGCTTAAATCTTCCTCAAGAAACCAGAGTTTCAGATTTTCTCACTTTCATCCTTTTTCAATATGGACGCACACAATTCTATGACATTTACACTGTCTATGGTTTTGAAACCAATTTGTCTGTCTCATTCATATCACCTCATCTTTTACTTTTACAAGTAAATGCAGTAACGCACCTGCCTCGTTTTATTTTGTGAATAAGTTTGAAAAATGTGATACATTTTATATACTTTCTTGCTATTTAATATAACTGCATTTAGTCTAAGTTCAGTTCTTGGAAAGTTCCTTAAATAATATTGCTCATTAACAACTGACCACAGCACTTAAAATCCAAACAACAAATTACACTGCAGAATTATTTTTCCCTCTTGTTGAGAAACTCATTTATTTTTAAGAGAACGTTTTCATTAATCTTATCGGGCAGGTTTCTTTGTGTGCGTGTATTTCCCGCAGTTAAAACTAAACTCTGCCCTCCCAGATAATGCTCACAAAATTATATATGACAGTTCTGACGCAGCTCCTCGTTGGCATGCTGCAACCTGCTTTGTTAATGAATATTTTTTAAGCTTCTTTGAAGTCTTGAATATGAAAATAGAATAAAAATGTGATTACTGTCACTATAGCACTGCCAAATTTGTTAATGAGGCAATATTCTTCATTTTGTCTTGGGCCAAATTTGGTGGTTGTTTTGCAAACAGCACAAAGCAATGATTAACACGTAAGCTAAGTTCTTCAACTTTATGTTGTGGATGTCTTTAATGCAGATTTATTCAACATTTTTCCCTCAGTGTTTGGGAGGAATCAAATTTCATAGTTTCCACTACTTACTCAGGGCAGATACTCACAGTAGGTAAAATGGAGGTGACAAAGTTCCACTGGGAATAAGTCTAATCTTTTATATTATATGTTGTCATAAAATACTTTATGCGATGGCATTTCTCATCTAAACTAGGGTTGCTAAAATCCTGAAATCCCATTATAAACAATCATCCTCATCTTTATTAGCACTAAATTCTCTAAGTTACTGAGCATAGTCTCTTCTCCCTGATTCAAAATATCCCAGCATCCTGACTCTTGCAGAGAAGCACATGGACAGCACAGGGAAACTTCTGCCAATGAGAGGAGTGGTCACCACATGGAACATTTCATGTAAAACTGTCTAAAATCCTCTTGAGTTATTTACCTTCTTAAATCAACTCTAAAGCACATTTTCTGCTTCTCTCTCTTTTTTTTTTTAACATGTCAAATATTTCAGTTACCACAAAGACACCCACCCACCCACCTGCCTACTTCCATGGAGGCTGGTGTTACAGTATTTGGAATCATGTATAAAAAAGAAACCAACCCACAGTCCCAAAGTGTAGTGCTTCTATTAAAGCTCCACATCAGCCGATCAAGACTTAATACCTAACCTAAATATAGTTTCATCCCCTCTAGGAATGTGACCTTTAACCAGCCAACCTACAGTTAGCTGGTCAGCATTAGGAGACAGCCCACTGATAGACCCCTACTGTTCCCCTTAGGAAACCTAAGGAAAGCAACCTTGCCTAAAATAATGCATTCTTTGCTAATAATTTCCTTTTTTCCCCCCTGTCCCTCTCTCTGCCTTAAAAAACCTTTCCTCTTTCCTTTCCCCCAGCTCAATAGACATCCTTTCTATTTGCTAGACAGGATGCTGACCAGTTCATGAATCACTGAATTTTGCTTTTTAACACATTTGATTTTTTTCCTTACTATAATTGCAGTTTTCCATTTGCACTTTGAAAGAATTTGAGAATTATGCAACTGTCCACTTTTTTTTAGTGAAAGAAAAGGTGTACTATAAATGTAAAGACACTAATTTTCATTCTTCTCAGCTCCTAATATTCTTCAGAGACTGCCAGGTTAAATAGGTTTAAGAATTTAGATAAATTGGTCAGATAGGTCCATGATGGAGTGCTAAAGGAAAATGAGGGTATCTGTGAAATGATAATAAAATAGCAATAAAAGTGGACAGTTTATTGAGCAGAAGACTAGTGAAATAACAAAAACTTACTCATTGCTAGATAGTAAATTCCTTGAGGACAGGGATAACATCTTTTAAACTTAGCCCATATGCCCAGTCTGTTCAGTGGTTTAAACTTAACCCATATGCCCATAAATACGTGCTAACTTCAGTTTAACAGAGAAGAAGTACAGAGAGGGACAAATGTAGAAAATGACAAAATAATTTACCTATAAAGTCGTCTATTATTTGAATCATCTTTTAAATCCAAAGGATACAAATAATTCAGTACCCGAGACAAGCACTTATTTGCCAAACCACCAGTTACATACCTTCCCAGTAAATCCTATTCCTTTCACATGGAAATACGAGGCATATATGTTACAAGTAGAGGGTAGATGGCCAAGTATATCTTGTCTTTAATGGCAGGGATATACAGTGGATCTTTTAGTTCGCATCTACAAGGAAATGAGTTCAATCCTCTTTGATGAATCCAGCTAATCAATCAGTTTGAGTGACTTTTTTCCTACTTGGCAAATGTCTGACTAAATCATTTAAAAATCATTTTGATGTTTTTTATTCTGAAGTCTGTATTGATTAATTTATGATGGACCTTTTTTTTTTTTTCTTTTGCTTGTCCTTAAAGTTTTTTAGTAATGTCATTTTCATTTTATTTCCTTATCTGGACACAAATAAGGTGTGGGCATTCAGATAACCAGTGGCATTTTCTTTCCAGATCTTTCACTGTTTCATTATTAAAAATGGCCAAATAGACAACTGGAGTTATAATGCTTTTCTCCTCAAATGCTTTTCTCCATGGGTCAGAAATACACATGAGAGGGGAAACAGTTTGGACAAAAATACTTGTGAGTACATACAAAGAGGTGAAGAAAGAAACAGCCTGGTCACTAAATAGGTATTAAAAGAAGAATAAATTTAATTTTGTTAAACTTGTTAGCAGGTAATTAAACTACACCCTTAAATACGAATCAAGTGAGATACAAAAAATAGAGACTATAATATTAGAAGTCTGGGGCATAGGAAAATTTTACAAATAATCAACTAATAATAATCACAATAGTAAGTATGCTGACTTCATTGATGATAATGATAATTTTGTGGATTAGGCATAGGTAATTCTACATACTTTAAGTTGATCAATTTCGTGTAAATCTCACAAAATTTCCATTCCATTGGTAAATTCGTATCTTGATTTTATAGATAAGGAAGGTGAGGCTCATGGAGGTTAAATGACTCATCCAAGAACACATAGCTTAAGGAATCAAGATTCAAATTCAGTATGATTACAAAGCTTCAGAAAAGTTCTTAAATGGTGAGGCCTGGCTTTCTTGGTCCTTTGCTCTGTTCTATAAGGGCAGAGTGCAAATGAAATGACTGGAGCTCTGACTGCCATCTTGGGCCCTGAAGAAACTTTAAGTATAAGAACAAGGATAATGGAACCATAAGGTAGAATGAGCCTACCTCCCTGGCCTGTGCTTAACTATTCTTAAACAAATAATCTCTAGATATTTCTCATATGTTTTAGCTACTGTGATATCCATTTCTTTCTGTTACTTGTAGCCAAACCTATGTGCTATAGTTATAATTACAAATGTGCAACCACTGTACTTACCATTGCCTAAACATTTAACTTTGATTTGCTTTTATACTACACAATCTCTTACCTTGTTAAACTGAGACTGAGACCATGGGCCTTGGGCCTTGAGCCCAAGGCTATTAGGAAGGATCTGTAACTGGCATTTAATATCCCATGGGAACCCAAGAGGGATCCAGTTCAAACAGTCCCAAACAAGAATTTCCATTTACGTGAGTTACTTAAAGAAATGAATCAAAGACTTGGGACCAAAGGGATTTGAGAAATGAGGGGTGTCAGTGAATTATAGGTTCAGAGCCAGCAAAAAGAAAGCTGGATCTGGAAGAATTTCATGAGTCAGAAATCAGATACTTGGAATGTTTTGTATACATGGTAGTATTGTGGTCATAAGGAGAAAAGTTTTTAAAAAGAGGATAAAGCCAAACCCACATAGCAAAATGAGGGTATTGATGGGATTTGCTCTACCTATCCAAAAGCTTGTTGTATCAATCAAAGAAAGGATATATGTAAACAGTTTTTACATATAAATCAGTATATAAATATCTAAGTTTTTTTCCTAGAATTATTCAAACAAAATCACTATGCATTCTTAAGGCTGAAGTTCTGTGTTTTAAAATGTATTATTCTGAACATGGTTTATATTTAAATAAGGAAATTCCTGATACTCCTTCTCCTATAGTTTATTGTTAACATGTAATTATCAGACCATACATATTTTTGATTGGTTGGTTTCATATTTGAGTTAGTCATTTTTTTCATCTACCATCTTTAAAGGTACTTTCTTCTCTTTACGCCTTCATTCTCAATGGCAGAAACATTTATTTGACACAGTAAAATCATGGAACAGCACTTGTCTGGGGTGGAAGGCTAGCTAGTAGTCTTCATCATATTCTCAGTGCCATGTTCCCCATGGGATCTCAGATCATTGACATTATTATGATGTACTCAAATGTTTTCAATTCTGTATGACCTCAAATTCTTTCATATAGCATGACCATTATAAATTGTTTTATTATCAGGGCAACTTCTTTCTTCCCTTCAGACCCTTCATGAAAGTCCACAAAAAGAGAGCACATGTGGACTTCCCAAAACCTACCTTTGTCTATTGTAAGTTTTCTACTGTCTCTCTACATTCAAGAGCTTTGAACTCTGAACCTATGAAAAGTGGTTGAAGAAAATACATTTAGCACAAAAAAAGAGAAGATTTGACTCACTCTCATTAATACTTAGAGGACACAGACAGGAAGCGTCCACATGTAGGTAGGCTAGGGAATACAGAAGAGTGGTTTAAAATTGAGGCAATCTGAACAGCCCATTTCCTCATCTAAATGTCTTCACTTCCTGGAGTTTCTTGCCTTATGGGATTGTGAGCTCAGTAAAACTAAAATAGCTCATGTTTCAAGAGCAAGCAGAAATTTAGATTATCCTATAAAGTGTTAATATTCTAAAGGGCACCATATAGCATGATGACTAGGAAGAGTATGGGCTCTAAAGCTATTGTGCCTGGGTTTGAATCCCAGCTCTGCTACAGACTTGCTGCTTGTGCCTCAGTTTTCTCATTGTTAAAAGGGGATGATAATAATAGAATAAGTAGCAACTTAATATTTTTAGAACATTTAAAAAATGACTGACACGTAGAAGGCAGTAAAACATGATAACTAAATAAAAAGAGTCAATCACACTTTCAAACACAGAGTATAAGCCAAACTATAATTGTCAATTTCATTCAGGCTGCATGACACATCTTTTGAACCCCTGAGTTAGGGAACAGGAAAACTAACCTGACATCTAGGGGGGAAAAAGTAATTTATTTCTTGTGGCATTCAAATGGGATAGAACTGAGATCAGTAAGTGGAAGTCAGAGGAAAGTCTAGTTTGAGTCAAGATAAAAGGTACTTTCCTCCAATTAGATATGTCTGACACTAGAAGGAACTTCCTAAAAAACTGGTGAGTTCTCTGTCAGTGAATGTGGTTCAAGCAGAAACTATAAGATAGATTATCTTTTGGAGATATACTAGAGAGAATTTCTGCAGAATTTGGAAAAATGAACTCTAAAATACTGTCCAACTCTAAAGTCATGAATCTTATATGACAAATATCAGAGAACCCTGGCCAATAGAACATGCAACAACTTTCTAGGGCCACTGCTAGACTCATCAATAACCCAAAAGCAGCGGTCAGTTACATCACTGATAAAGGAGGCAGAGGGAAGAAGATAGCAACAAATAAGAGCAGGTGTTTGCAAGGACTCAATGGAGGTCCACTGTGAGGTTTTCACATCCAGAGTCCCCAGCAGGATGCTGGTAACCAGGCGTACAGTCAGGTGAGGGGAGAGTAGAATGAGATTATTAGAAGGGCCTCCCACCAAGTAATGCCACTCACCTCCTTCTGTCCTTCTCTTTAGTCTGTACTTATATGATAGCTATGGCCCTGCAGTACCTTGAAGAGGCTGCTTGGCTTCTGACAATGATAAATATTTTCCCTCAAGCAGAAATTGATGGTGGGCGAATGGAAGGTAGATTGGGGTGATGGAGAATTGACAGAATGCCACCAAGATGAATGGTCAACCACAATTTTACCAAGGGCAAACACTCCCTCATGTCTTCATTAAGGGTTGAAGGAATCTATTTGTATATACACTCCCCCATACTTTTCCTCCACACACTCAGAAACCCTATACTGGACATAGGGTTTTATTTGTCTGATTTTCATAGTTTACTTTAGTCTTTTTGAAATAGCCTTTTCTAACTCTGTGGACATTAAAAAGGACATAATTTTTAAAAGTCAATTAATTTGTGTTTACTCTGACATGTATGATGTATTTTAATTGATGTTTTAATTTTGAGTACATTTCTTGAGAGTTTTCCAAAGCTTGAATTTTTTTTTTTTTTTTAGATTTTATTTATTTATTTGTCAGGGAGAGAGAGAAATAACACACAAGCAGGGGAAGCAGCAGACAGAGGGAGAAGCAGACTCTCTGCTGAGCAAGGAGCCTAATGTGGGACTCTATCCTAGGACCCTGGGATCATAACCTGAACTGAAGGCAGACACTTAACCAACTAAGCCATCCAGGCATCCCTCCAAAGGTTGAAATTTTAGAGAATTTTTAAAGAAGATTATATAACAACCCTAGTGGACTTTATTTTATCTATATCTCTAGCTATAGTGATATTGATACAGATATATATCATTATGTATAACAACCCTAGTGGATTTCTTTATATATATATATAGATAGATATGTATAGCTACGTTTATATATATATATATATATATAGAGAGAGAGAGAGAGAGAGAGAGAAATCTCCAGAGAATATTTCCTTTTATTTACCTGTCATATCATCTTCCTGATAATTTTATAGAATTTGTTATTCTAAAACAATGCTTATAAGTTTTCTAAATGCCGCAGAATTTTAGATCTTTTATTTTTTTAAAAAATTTTATTTATTTATTTGACAGAGATCACAAGTAGGCAGAGAGGCAGGCAGAGAGAGGGGGAAGCAGGCTCCCTGCTGAGCAGAGAGCCCGATGCAGGGCTCCATCCCAGGACCCCGGGACCATGACCTGAGCCGAAGGCAGAGGCCTTAACCCACTGAGCCACCCAGGCGCCCCAGAATTTTAGATCTTGGAGAATTTTATTTATTTTTAAAATTTCATTTATTTATTTTTCAGAGATTTTTAAAGAGACAAGCAAATGCAGGGCTCCATCTCACAACCCAGAGATCATGACCCAGAGATCATGACCTGAGCCAAAAATCAGGAGTTGGACACTTAATTCACTGACGGACCCAGGTGCCCCTTGAACTTGGAGAATTTTAAAGACTCAGCCCGTGTTTAAAGATAAAGAAAGTGAAACCCGGAGAAGAAGCTAGTCCAAATTATAATGGCTAATAAATGGCAAAACCAATCATTTGTCCCTACATTTCCTGACTCCAAAATATAGTATCCTTTCTGTGCCACAGTAACAATAAAAATGTCCCTAATGACACGAATACCAACTGAGTTTCTAGCAGCAAATGCAACACTGAATTTAGTGTTAGGGACACTGCAGAGCAGCTAGCTACCTGTCTGTCTGTCCCAGCTAACAGGTGAAATAACAGCCTTCAAAGTCATCAGTGAAACACGCAGAGGGGCTATCACAGTCTGTTGAATAGAAAGGAATTCCAGGATGGGCTGGATTCAAATTTCTGAGTGGTAAGGGTCAAACAATTAAGTAATCAGAGAAGAGAGAAAAGAGGTATTAGGACCTTTTCACCTTCTTTTCACTTAACAAGTATGTAACAGGCTTTCTCTGACTCCTCAGACATCCAACAAGTATCGGTTCTGTGGTTGCTCTTCCGGGAACTACTCACTTGGCGATGCACTGGCGGCATGGAGAAGAACGACAAACAGGTCTCCGTTGTTACAGAACTTTTATTTTAGAGGGGAAGGAAGAGGGACAACTGAGATATAAAAAATTAAGAAGAAAAAAAATAATAGAGATAAAAGCTATGTAGAAAATACAAATACAGTATTTACAAATACAAATACAGGCTTTAACCCACTGAGTCACCCAGGTGCCCCTAGAGCAGTGGTTCTTAACGGGAAGGAGGGACATTTCTCCAGGGCACATTTGCAATGTCTAGAGACATTTTTGGGGTCATGAATGGGAACCAGGAGGTTGCTACTAGCATCTAGTGAGTACAGGTCAAGGATGTTGGTAAACATCCTGCAGAGCACAGAACAGCCCTCGCAAAGAGCATTATCCAGTGTCACAGGACAACTTCGTGGGTTATGCCCTGTGTAATCTCCTAGGTCCTTACCCATGCTAAGAAGATAGCCACACCAGATTTATTGCTCACTGCCATGAAATTCTTAATAATTTTATCTTTGAATGTTTGATTTATGAATGAAGTTCTTTGAGACAATGAAGCATGCTTCTAAGTAGAGGAAGTATATACATTAGGCATTTCCTCCATTGCTTGCTGGCTCATCAACACATAGGATTTGCCATACGTGACAAGCAACAGAGTTCTGGTGATCTATGGAATTTCAGTGAGCCTCAAAGTGAGGAAAAGATAACTGTGTTGTGTCTATGATTGAATAAGCAGGGCCTAAGAGCCTCAGCTGACCATGCTTTCTGTTTGAAATTGTCTTCAATTCACAAAGAAGCGCTGACTTCCTAAAGCAACATGCATGACCAAAAAGTCTTATATATCCTTTCTTATTCATGTTACTGTATTGTATAACCAGCAACTTATTTGAAAAGAATGATATTTGAAGGGCAGTGAGAAAAAGGACAACCCTTGTTTCCTTTTTCTTTCTCTTATTATTCAGAATGAATTGAGAATGTACACATCAAGAAGTAAAATAAAATTAGTTGAGTAAGTTTTGTGCAGCATTTCCACTGTTCTGGTAAGAATAAAATACATATGCATGCACAAGATATAGAATACTCCTTGGATAATTTCCATGATTCTGCATATGAGTTAAGTGCTCTTAAATTTACATTTAAAACTGGTATTGCATGATATAAAAATGAATGGCAAAACTTATGCTAATAATTTAACCTTTTCTCTTTGCTAGAACAACATTAAATAGAAAAATAACACCATGACAAGAAAAGAGAGAAACTATAGGAGACAGGAAAAAGCTTTATATTTTAGTAACTCTAATGTCTCATTTATCCTGCATTTTGAACAAAGGACTTCACATTTTCATTTTGCACCAGGCTCTGTAAATTATGTAGCTTCTTCTGGCTCCAAACACCAATAATGTCAAAGTTGAGAATTCCCGGTCTAGAGGATGCCAGGGAAGATGGAGAAAAGTGGACAGACATAAGGCTTGTTCTAGAGGCAAAGTTAACTGGACTTCCTAATGAAAGCATCAATGAGGAGGAAGGACCAAGAATAGCTAGTTTGGGGCTTGACTAACAGGTAAAGTAGTGGGGAAATTACATGATGATATGTATCATCTGATTCAATCCTTACAACAGTGACATTAAATATACATCTTTTTTTTTCTTTTTATAAAAGGATAAAACTGGTTGTCCAATGGGGCGCCTGGGTGGCTCAGTGGTTAAAGCCTCTGCCTTTGCCTCGGGTGATGATCTCAGGGTCCTGGGATCGAGCCTCACCTGGGGCTCTCTGCTCAGCAGGGAGCCTGCCTCCTCTTCCTCTCTCTCTCTGCCTGCCTCTCTGCCTACTTGTGATCTGTCTGTCAAATAAATAAAAATCTTAAAAAAAAAAAAAACAACTGGTTGTCCAAAATCCCAGAGCTAATAAAGGGCACAGCCATAGTTCAAATCCAAAGACCTTGGAGTTCACCAAGTGCATGTCCTGTCTACTCTGCTTCTCACAACTGGAAAGCTATAGGCTGAATGAGACACACTTACAAGTTATGGCGCCTACTGTGAATGGAAGCCTGTCGAACAGAGCAAAGGACTTTATTCCTTGTCTGATCTGTGGATTTCCCTGCATTGCTGGTGATGCCAATAATGAATATCCCTTTCACTGTGTCTTGTCAATTCATCTGTCTCCCAATATTGCATAATATCTTAGAAGATAGTTACAGAAATTGAGAAATATGAGTGTATAAAAGAGAAAGTATTTGCTGTGCCTTTTCATTATATTCTGTATTTTATATCATTCATATTTTTCTTATAAACTCCTTGTCAAATATTTGAAGTCATTTACTTCATCTGTAGTTTGCAAGAATACTGAATATAGTAACAAAACCGTAAAAAATGACCAAGACATTCTACTCTATAAAAATTCAAAGTATATAAATATATTGGAACTTCTAAAATCTCATTCTAAAGTGTCAGATTCCACTAGACATATAAGGAAGCTCAAATTTATAGCTCTAAAGGTGCCCTTGTTTATTTTTATTTTATACGTATATATTTGAAAGTAATTGATATTCTAATTAAAGTATCTCTTTAAATTATACATGCCTCCCTTCTAGTAGCAACAATAAAACACCATATGACATAGAAAAGTGTTTATGCCAAGGATTTCAGTAATTCAATTGTGCAAAAATGAATGTTTCATTATTTAACTTATGCTAATTTCTTAACTGTCTCCACCTGCTTATTTAGATAACGAGAGCCTGAATTTTTCTCTGAATATTTGGATCAAGTTCTGGTAAGCTGAACTGCCTTACTCCTTTTCTTCTTCTCAAAATGTGTTATTTCTCATCAAGCACACTGCTGAGAATTTGGGCTGAACTTATTAGTTTCTCAACAGAGCTTTCAGTGTCCCAGGAGGCAAAGTAAGATTTATTCCAAGTCAGAGCCAAAATAAAGATATTAGTTTTAGCTCTGCAGTAAGCCGCAGTAAGGAAAACAACAACAACAACAACAACAACAACAAAACAAAAACCTTAGCAGATTGTATTATGGCACTCACTATGCTGTGCTGTAATTTATTCATTTATGTGCCTGCTCTCCCACTTGGCTGTGAGGCCTTTGTGAGTAGAAACCATGTCTTATTTGTCCTGTTACACCTCCTCTTCTTGATAATGCCCTGCCCATTATAGGGGTTCAGCACATGTCTGATAAATGAATGAATATTGAAGCAAAGCAGTGTATCACTGGCACCAGGATCTCCCAAACTTTGATGGTTACTTCTGACCCTTGGTCATTGAGGTTAATATGAATTAAAGCAAACTAGAGAATTCCAAATTATATCATAGAGCCACACGGGCTCACAACAGTCTCATGGAAGAATGAGAACTAGCACCCAGATGGCAGATGAGCTGTGTCTCACGGTTTTTTGTTTCTATTTTTGTTTTTATTGTTGTTGCTGTTGTTTTATAAAGATGTGACATTGGGGACTGTTTGATGAGCATACTGGAAGAGCGAAAAGCTACCTGTTCTCACTCTAGTCGTACAAGGGAAAGTTTAGTAACAGGTGTTCTGGTTTCAAGCCTGCTCCTCCATTTATAAGCTGTGTGTCAGTGAAAATTTAACAATATTAAGCTTCAATTTTCTCACCTATAGAATATAGATAATAACAGAATATGTATCACGGAGGTGCTGGGATTTCTAAAATTTAAAAAGAAGCACTGAGTACAGTTCCAGATACATACCAAGAACTCAGTAAATGTTAGCTCTTATTAGTTTCATATGATGGGTTACCTTTTTTACCTTTCTACGTTCAAAGTAAACTCTACTTCCTTTAGTAGATCTTTCTTAGGACCCTTCCATGAACTTTCATTTTTCCCTTTCCTTATGTATATACTACATTTTGATTGGAAGGGATTTGGAGCATTTAGAATTTTTACAACACCTTGAATTTCTCTCTCTCTCTCTCTCTTTTTTAAAGATTTTATTTATTTATTTGACAGAGACACAGTGAGAGAGGGGACACAAACGGGGGGCAGGGAGGGAGAAACAGGCTCCCAGCTGAGCAGGGAGCCCGATGCTGGGCTCGATCCCAGGACCCTAGGATCAGGACCTGAGCCAAAGGTAGGCACTTAATGACTGACCCACCCAGGTGCCCCAAATTTCTTTGTAATCATTTTATGGACATAAGTCTTATTTCCCCAACATTATTTGCCTATCATAAGGAATTGTGGAGTTTTTTACTTTGTTTTGTTTTGCTTTGCTTCATGGCAACAACTTCTCCAAAATGGGGCAAGATCCAGGTGGGGCAAGGTGATTATTTGACATGGTCCCAATATGAAAATCTAAAAGGTAAATGTTCGTCTTCTGATAGGGAGCACCAATAACTGTAAGTAGGAAAACCATGTATCCATCATTTTCTTTAAGGCAATAAATTAAAAACAAAGAAAAGCAGTGGGTGCTACTTAAACTTAAAAAAAGAAGGAAGGAAGGAAGGGGAGAGGAGAGGGAAAGAAAAGAAAAGAGAAAAGGAAAAAAAAAAAAACAAAGGAAAAGAAAAAGACTGGGCATGGCTGACATTTGCTTTCCTTTGATATTTTAAGAATACTGCCTGTGCCCTTTAGGGTTCATAATCATTTAATCAACAAATGCTACAACAAACCAAGCTAAGATGTGCTAAATGTTTCATTTTCACCCCAGCTTTATGTTGATTGAAAGAGCTTCTCGGGGGTGCCTGGGTGGCTCAGTGGGTTAAAGCCTCTGCCTTCAGCTCAGGTCATGATCCCAGGGTCCTGGGATGGAGCCCCGTGTCGGGCTCCCTACTCAGCGGGGAGCCTGCTTCCCCCTCTCTCTCTGCCTGCCTCTCTGCCTACTTGTGATCTGTCTGTCAAATAAATAAATAAAATCTTTAAAAAAAAAGAAAGAAAGAGCTTCATGGAAGTCATATAATAAGAGAAAATGTATTTAAAACAGGCATTTTATCTGTTGATAAAATGAACTTTGTGTTAGTTCCATAAGCTAATAGAGATGTTTCATTATCCCTAAATCTTATCTTTACCTAACCACTGAAGTCCATGTTTAGCAAAAATGGAAACCCATTCTCTGTGGTGACAACTAAACCTCATATTTTCTTGAGATTCTATAACAATCACCCCAGGGAACTATCTTCACCCTTAAATGTCTCCTCAGGCTATTGTATATTTCTTCCAACCAAGAGTTCCCCTTCCACTTTCCTGCTATTCATAGCTTCTATTGCCCAAACAATAGACCATCTATTCTCCCCATGAAATATTTTATAACTGTAGGGTGTAAAACTTTCAAACTACACATTATCTATTCTCATCCCTATATGGAATCACTGTTGTGTGTTCTGTAGTAAAATAGGAAATGTAATTCACTGAATGTTTACTCTGGGTCAAGTATGTATGCAGTGTTTTTCATGCATTATGCCATTTGCTTCTCATGAAAGAACTTATAAGAAGGGGGTATTATTATTACAACCATTTTGCTAAAAAGAAAACTATGGCCTTGAGAAGTCTGCTCAAGGTCAAAAATTAATAAGACAAAAATGGATACTGAAACAAAGTTAACTATTATGCTATATTTCTACTGGAAAGAAAAAAACTCATGTGTTCAGGGTGACAATGTTCTTCATCAGGAACCATGTGCAAGATTAGTGGAAGAGCCAGGAAGCTACATGTTTGAGAGAAAACTCACTTAGATTCCTATACATACTGGGAATTGATTTCATTCTGACTAATCGTGTACAGTTGTGACTTTCTACTACCTCTTTCCCTATGGTTAAAAACCTTAAAAAAGCTGTGTTCTTTCTTCAGATGAGTTGTGAGAAGTTGTATAAGACCACACTGCCTTTCTGCAGTTAGACAAAAACCCAGGACTCACTCTCTAAAAGCAACAGGTGAAGGAGCAGAAGAGTCTGGTCAGTCAGTTTCTGTTGTCTGTAGAACAAAGTCCTGTAAGGTGGTGGTGGGGCGGGGGGAGACAATGGCTCTCCAGATGACCTGGGGACCACCTAGAACCCTGCAAGAACAACTGAATGTGAAAAACCAGCAGAAAGTCCTTGAGTTTCTACCTTTCCTCACCATCTCCTTCCCTAATTCCCATTCCCATTTCCCCCAGTCAGAGTTAGGCTCCCATATTATCATACACTTGTTCTGTTTTTATAATTATCACACACCATGTGATAATAGCTCATGTATTAGTCAGTATTATGAACTGAACTGTTTCCTCCATAAATCATATGTTGAAGTCCCAATCCTAGTACCTCAGAGTGTGACTGTACATAGAAATAGGGTCTTTAAATAAGTAATTAAGTTAAAAGGAATTCATTAGGATGGGACTTAATCTGATATCCTAAAAAAAGGACATTTGGACATACAGAGGTAAAGAGGGAAGACCACCTGAAAACATAGCCATTAGATGATATCTGCAAATCAAGAAGGGAGGTCTCAGAATACCCCTGAAATCTTGATCTTGAAACCTTGATCTTGGACTTTTAGCTTCTAGAATTCATAAAAATTAATTTTTGTTGTTTAAGCCTTACTGTCTATGGTACTTCGTTAAGGCAGCTCTAGCAAACACAGTCAGTCATCCTCACTAGACTTGGAGCACCACAACCGGGGAAAGAGCTATGGCTTTTATCTATAATTTGCCAGCCAACTAGTACAAGTTCTAGAAGGTGATTGGTACGTATTTGTTGAGTGAATGATTTAATAAATATCTATCATGGATATTACTGCATCTACCTTCACCACTACCTGCTAGTGAACCTACAGAAATATCTACTTATCAGCCCTGTAACTTGGTGATTTTCTGCTTGTTTGCTTATTCTTTCATTCTTCCTTTTTCTTTTTCTTTTCTTTTCTTTACACACAAAAATAAAATCCTAATTGGCAAAGATGGGATAAAGGTTCAGTCCCTGAAAACAGTGACTTCCTGAGTTCATACTTGAAAGCTTCTCCAAATATGATTGTAGGGTCCTCTATGAAGAGCAACTTTGAATAGTCCCAAGGAAACTACAGAAAGCTGATGAGCAATCCTGCTTTGGGTGGAAGAAGAAATGAGACTTTAGAGTAGGAGGTGTAATGGGAGATCCAATTTATAGTAAACGCTGATGTCTACATATTGTCATGGCTACCTATGATAACAAGTTTCCTTATGTGGTGCTCGTTATGGGCCAGGTATACTGTGGAGTTTTATATTGGTTAACTCATTCATTCTCACAACCCTTACAAAATTACAATCATTATTCCTATTTCATATTTCAAGGAAGGCGCATAACTTGCTTAAGTCCATATGGCTAGCAAAGAGTGAGGCCAGGATTATAACCCAGACATGTGGGCTCCAGAGCCACTGATCTCAAATGCTTCATCCCTGTGCTATATACTTTTGTTATAGATACTCCTGCTAATCAGTTAAAGAAAATACGCTTGGATTTCAAGTTAAGTATGGATTATATATGTACATACACACATACATATATACACACATATATAGAGTATCTTTAAAGTCCAATAAAAGCCTAAACTCATTCCTTATTGCATATGCTTATTTCATAAATAGACTACAGTGATGTTCTTAGCCATCAATTGATAATTCTTCCCAAATAAATAAAACCAACACCTAAATTCGATAAATATAACAGCAGCTTTCATTGACCGAGAGCTTTGTATGGTGTAGACACTGAATTCAATCTTTCCATAAACTCTCTTCTTTAACTCCCCCAGTCCTATGAGATGGGCATTCTTACTTTCCCATTTCCCCCGAGGAAGCAGACTCAGATAGGTTATCTAGGCTATCTAAATTCACACAGTTAAAAAGTGTCAGAGCCTGCTCTGGCTGACCCTACACCTCCTGATCATAAACTCTGCTCAAGATGCATTTACCATTTTTTTAGAGTCACATCCATCTTGAATTTGTAGATTAAGTGCCCCTGAAATTTCTATCAGATCCAGCTGTAGAGGTTTGTTTGTTTTTTCCTCCTGGGGGTCCTCATCTTCCAGATCTACCTTGGATCCTAGGACTCATCTCAACTTAATCTACAAGATAGATGTCCTGTCATTTGCCTGTCCATACTAGGTATGCGTCTTTGGCTTATTCCTTGTCTCTTGATGTTGGTCTCACGACTCTCATATGATAAACCGACCATTGCTAGCACTCTATCACAGACTGAATTGAAAGTGAAGGCGGTACAATGGGGAAAATAAAATCACCCTTGGAGGATTAAACTACAAATCAACACCTTATGGATGAGGTCAGAATCACCTTAAGATATAGTGGCTCTTTTAACAAAAACCTCTCAAATACATCGGTCCCAAGACTCGCAATATTTAACTGAGACCACATCAAAAGTGATATATATACATATATATATATATATATATATTTATTTATTTTTTTTTTTCCTTAAGATCAAGTGTCTGCCTGAAAAATAGATCGGTTGATAACAGAACATGGGAGTACTAAGGGGCAAGAGACAAATCCTGACACTGTTCAAGCAGTGCCTGGGAGAAGAGATCCAAATCAAAGACTAGGCCCATATAGATTTGGTGGCAAATAGTTCTTTAGACAAATGCCTCAGGCCATAATTTCTTGAGGCTTTTGAATATTCAAATCATAATGAAGTCACTCTGTTTTAACGTTAAGCAACTTCAACCATAATTTGGCTTTAAAGTACGGGGACACCAGAGAGAATACTGTCCAGGTGATGTGACTATCACATTCCTCTGGTAGGAATCTATCTAATTAAAAATTAATATCTGGTCAGTTTTGAATATTAATTAATTGGGCTAAGCATTAAGATCTAATCAAGTGTGGGTTGCTCCCAACAAGATTAAGTTTCTGAGTCTGGGGAGCTGAGAGTCACAGGTAAAGCCTGGGAGAACTGATCCAAGGGCCTTTACTGGTGACACCATGACCTCATTTTCCTTTGGATGCCTTCACCAACATCTTGCTATGCTCCTGGACTTCTTTGGAAGGGAAGAGAATAATCTGTCAGGAGAGTCTTATGTCCTTGATTTTACTATGACATAGTATAGGCATAAAAATGGCTTCAGTTTTAGAAAGCTGCATTCCGGTGCATAATGAGACATGCAGCCATAAATAAATACTCTTAAAGTTTGTGCAAGATCATATTAAGACAGATGCCAAAGCTCATAATTGCAATACTCTGCATATTACTGAAACTTTTCATAAAATCTAATGAGATTTTAACTTATAAGGAAAGAGGCATAAGGAAATTTGTAGCAACATAACTGGATGACACTTTCTACCCAGAGGGCAAAAGAAGCTAAAAAGCATAACTAGTATTTGTGTTCCTAAAAGGAAGGAATTCAGGAAGATGTTTAAAATCCAATAAGTCCAATTTTGATTGTATTATCTTTTGAAAACACGAATGAAAAATTTTGAACAAAGGGTTCCAGAAAGGGTAATTAAAAAGTTCCCACCACTCAAATCATATTGAATAAGATCATTCAAAAGGTGAGGCTCTTCTGTGCTAGAAATGAGAAGCAGGAGTGAGCTAAAAAGACTCTCTAACCCAGATTTCTGTGTGTCTGTGTTCCTCCAAAGAATCCCCTTCCTTTAGAGGGGGCACGAGACCTGGAAAAACAATTCACTTTGATTTAAGCCAGAAGTAAATAAGGATCTCGAAGGAAGCAAAAAAAATGTAATGAGTTCTGTGTTTCATCTTCTGTACCTTGTTCATTAACACAGAACACAAAATTCCTCATGGAAATAAATGACAGTTACAAGTTGGGTCAAGGAGGGAACCAATGACAACTTCCCCTAACCTAGAAAGTTGCTCAAAGTGAATATTAACAAGCTAGTAAAGAATAAAGTCTGCATATGTGGATGTGATAATATTGAAACTGTTAATGAGCCTTACATACTCCTAGGGGAGTGTCCAGTCTGCACTTTTAACCACGGAGGTCAGGGGAAATTTAGTGCAGCATATTATCTCTTTTCCTTAAGTCACAGGTTACTAAATACTGGGTGATGAATTTGCCATTCGTTCCATTGCTTGCATATATGACTAAAGTATAGGTTTTATGGTTTGCTTCTTGACTTCACCACTTAGCTGTGTGACCTTGGGCAAGTTACTTAATGTCTCTAAACCTCAGTGGCCTTGACTACTAAATGGACATAAAATATTCACTTTGTGAGAATTACATAAGATCAAGGTTTTAAGGCTTCTAACACATTATCCTTAATATTTCATAAGGCTTCATATTTACTACTAATAATGTATATATTCTTTCAACAGTCAACTTAAATATCGTAAATTACATAGCACCTCTCTCATATCACACTTTTCACATATGATTACTTTGCATAGAATATATAGAGCATAGGGTAACTCATTAGGTAACAATATAAAAAAGCAAGTTCAGAGCCCAGAATAAGAGCTTAATACAGAATTGTATTGTTTTGCTTTTGTTTTTGCTTATTGTTTTGCTTTTCTTTTCTCATTAGCTACCATATGCCCCAAAGGTGAGTGAAAATCTAGGGTGAAATTAATGACTGTGCTTCCTTTGCCATGATTTATAAGTGTGATTATGTTTTGAATAAACAAACATAAACTCTTAAATAAAAGAGGTTTTATTTATTAGGACTGGGCAGATGTCAAGATTGGCTTTATTCTGGGTAAGTTTTCCTAATGTTTTCAGAAGAGAGTTTCAGAGTAATGAAGCAGAAATAGGTGTATGGGAAAGTTAATCTTCTTCCTGTTTCCTCCCCATCATGCCTAAGACAACACCCATCCAAATGGGATTGCTATTTGGAATAGAACGTGTCTCAGCATCTCCTCTCTCACTTGAATATTAATATGAAATGATTAATGAACCTGTTGCCCAACATGTTAAATTAAATAACAGTGAAGAGATTAAGAATGTCTTTCCCATTATTGAGTGTTGCATTTTAAGTTCTAATGTGTAAAGTAGACCATTAGTTTTCAGTCAGGCTTTGTAATAGATTCATTTATGAATTTATCTCACCTTTTCTGCAAGCAATTCATGCAGCAAATGTTTATTTTTTCATTCTACTTAAAGAATTGAAAGCTTGTTCCACCAGTAAATAATGCAGATCTCTGACCCTAAGATTTCTACATAACTGTCATTTTCAGACCAATTAGTATGGATAACTAAGACATTCCTGACTTAATGCTTCACCTTACTTCTGAGACTCCTGCAGTGAAACTACTCTCTCAGGGTGTGGATAAGCCAGAGGTCCTCGATATGAAAATATAATTGATAATCACAGCACAACTTTAATAGCATCCGTCACTGTTTCCATAGTATCAGATAGTCAGGAACTTGTGCTTACAATTAGAATAGTTATAAAAAGTGTCCATCCCTGCTTCTCAAGCCTAGGATGAATTACTATTCTCTGTATATTTTCCCAGATTTTATTATTTCTTAGAATGACCTCTCACATTAGAAAGAAATCCTTTTATAGAGAAAGAACCTTCTCACATTATTTCTTAGGATGACCAGTTGTCTCCCAGAGAAAACTGTGAGAATTGTTTTGTGCAGTTTGGGCCAAAAAGTTACCTATAGCCAAATGGATTTAAAGAATTGCCACTTATCTTTCAACTCATATTTCTAAAGAATCTAGTAAAAACAAGATGCATTAGGTGTGTTAGATACTTCTCAATATAGGAACAAAAGGATTAATAAATTTGATTAATAAACTACAAGAATGTGTATGTGTGTGTGAGAGAGAGAGTTACTGAGAGACAAAGAGACAAAGAACAGGAATAAGACACTGGAGATCTTGTTTAAAGAAATTTAAAAATTCTTCTCCAGGTAACAGATTTCAAATTAAGGAGCAGGTATTTGCTACTCAAATAGGGCTTTTCAGAGATTTTAAATGTTCATTTACTTGTCAAGTTACATGAGGTGCATGTCTTCACGAAACAGAATACTGTTACAACTCCTATGTCGTCTAAATTAATATGTGATATTAGGGAAAATTAGTTTAAATGTACTCTCATGTCATTGGTCTAGGTAGCACCCAAGCCAAATTCCAGTGTTTAATAGAGAGGATTTTTATAATCACTTACTAGATGGGTCATTGTACATTTAGACAACACTACAGAGTATCTCTTTGACTTGGACTTAAGTAACTACTTTGAAATTGTTCTGAGAGCTCCTTCCAGCATTAACATCTTTATGTCAGTCTTTGGAAATTTTGCATTCAAAGTGCTAAAAGTAGGACAGGATATGTCTATTCGGATCCTAGGCTTGATTTTGACAATTTTATCATATAAAATGTCTAGTGATTTTATAATTTATTTGGGTGATAGCAATGGTTCATCCTTCATTTCTCTATCCTAACTACCCAAATAAGTAATTACTTAGCAAAGACCTCTAGGGGAGAGACAAGACTGTTGTGCTGAATGTCCCCCATGATCTACCTCTCTTCCACCTTTAGCGACAAGCTAGAGCTAAATCAGCAGAGACAGCGGCGAGGTTCAGAGCTGATACTGCACAGGCATGCACACTACCATACAAACTGACTACCAAACCCTGGATGTTACTCTTTTCAGCAAGGGGTGTTACAGGCCAAACAGCTCCTGTTGTTACATGGGTGGTTGACTACACGGTCCCTGACTCCTCTCAAGTTCCCTATCAATAAGTAAAGAGCACAATCCATGCAATGCCTAGCTGTGATGAGTTCAAGCTCATTTCTCAGTGGGACTGTGTGCATTCCTTTGATCTCTTTCCCTGTTTCCTTTAATAATGGCATCTCGTACTTGGACTGTGTGAGTTGCTCTTGATGACCCTGCCCTCAGTCTTGATGACTCTGCCCTCAGTCTTGATGACTATGGGGTTGGTAGGGAGGGAGTGTGGTTCTCTTGGTCAACACTATATCCCCTGTGATAGAGCAGTGGCTGGATAAGCACTCGAGAACTGCTTACGCATCATTGTGCTTATTGCAAATGCCACATTGGTAAAATAAATCTATACTACAAAAAGTGAGCAATGTAGATTTTATTGGCTTCCATATGAAAATAAGAGTTTATATCTTATGGGAATACTATAAGCAACTTAATAATAAAACTCTTTATTAGACATTTCTGTTCTTTCTCTGTATTTCTTTTTTAACATTGGCTCTTCCTTTCTTTTTAGTCCATTTTTTCCTAAAACAGTATTTCCAATATCCTCTGCTGTCTTAGCATTTTAGTTCTGTCCTCAAATTGCTTGTCCTTTTGAGCAAAATAAAAGTTCTTCAATTAACTAAACTGACATTCCCTAGAAGGCAGATAAGCAACCAGCGGCATGATGCAAACATGACTTTGAGGCATTGAGGCCCACTCCAAGCAGTTTATTAAATTACTCATCCACATCTTCCCCTTAGTGTGCAAAGGACAGGCACAGGAACAGCAAAGCCACAGCTGGTGGGTAGCAATGTTGGGGGGCGGGCAGGGAGCAGCATTGCCCTGCTAAGAAAAACAGTATTTTCTCCTTTTAAATATAAACAAATATAGAGAAATACAAATGTGGCCTCTTCAGCCATGGCCACAGCCTTCCAGTCTCTAAAGAAGTATCTAATCGAACTTTGACTGATTTTTGTCTTATCTCAAATCACACAACAATGAAGACATTCTCTCTGTATTCATCAGGGTTAATGCAGAGAAGCAGAACTGCCTTGATTCCTATGAAATTAGGAATTAGACCTTAGATAATTTCGGAGGATCTGGGGAAGAAAAGGCCAAGAAGGGCAGAAAAATCATTACCCATCCCTTATGCCGATGAACAAGTCAGAGCTGCAGGCAAAACAGATGTATTGAAATCATGAGAGGAGATGATAAAGAAGTCTATGACAGGTTTGGATCTTTGGGGGTTTGCAGCCATGTGCCTAATGTTGACCCTGAGATCAATAACTGTTCGCCAGCAGGGATGGTCATTGGCATGGAGAGCTGGTGGTAGAAAAGGGAAGAGTGAAGATCAACTGTACCCCACTGACACCACACTGTCTCTCACCACCACTAATGAGGATCTTGAGAACGTGATGACAGTTGCTTCACTTAACCTCAGTTTACTTTCAATCAACTCCAACCCTTGAAATAAAAGAAATCATACAGGAAAGGAACCTCCAGAAATGTATTATTATAGTAATAATATATTATATGACAGTATTTATTTTGTTGCGTTTAGTTCATAGTTTATAGTATATATTACAGTATTTATTTTGTTAAGTTTAGTTCCCAGAATAACCAAGTTCACAAGTAGAACGACCCAGTATACTGTCACATGAGGAACCAGATTCTGGCTAAATTGTTCTTTGACATTTATCCAGAAAGCTGGTCAATTATCTTACGTTGGGAGCTCGTAGCCATGAAAGCATAGAATGAATACCTCTTTTGAGGGGACACATGCAGCACTGAGAATGACTAGTCGACCCAGAAAATTAAGACAGATAGTTAATCCCATGATGCTCTTCAGATGCCTGTGCATGGGAACGTGCACACGTGCGCTCACGTGCACAAACACACACACACACACATGCTCACTGGTAAACCAACCTGTTATGAATCCCACCATAGTCTTTGGCACATTTGAGGTGCTTAAATCCTGTTTTTTGAATAACTGAGGGAACCACACAGTGAATCTATAAAATAAAAGTGGGGTTTAAAAAAAAATAAAATAAAAGTGGGGTTTTTTTGGTTCTAAAATTAAAACTCCTAATGTATAATACCAACTGACTGGACTTCAAGCAGCTAGTAAAATGAGAAATCTGTTTATGATAAAGAGTAAATAAATGTCACATTTCATAGCCTGACTTTTGTCAAATATCACTGGTGCTTCAGCATTGCTCCTGTTCAAATAGTCGTCAGCCTACATTTCTCCTATCCTACTTTCCCATCTTTCACATTTATTCCTGATATATTTTTCTGACCTGTCTTTATCTTCTTTTCCTTCTGCTCATTTTTTTTTGTTTTAACTTTTCTATCCGTTCCTCATGTAGCTTTCTTTCCTTTTATCACTGCCCCAAAATCAAAGAGCCATTTTAATTGAAGTGTTTGATTTCACAGGAGAGAGAATCACAGTCCATCTGCCAAAAAGGGTTGTCAGCATCTGGTTCCCGGGTGTAAGATTTAGGTTTTTTCCACTCTGCTAGCACACATGTCGCCAATATTGTATCACACTGTTCTGACATTGGGGGGAAATAGCAAAATGCAATTGCAGCATCTTATGATGGAGAAAGAAATTCTTTTTATCTTACATGAGCTGTGAGTTCTTAGTACTTTTTTTTTTATTTTTTTCCACTTGGACAGTTGTATGTGATAGCTTTCCAGATGGAGTTGTATCTGCAGAGTTTTAAAAGTCAATTTGGTTTTGCTTTTGTTCTCTTGGACTTTACAATCTATGTCTGGTGCTGCTGTCTATAATAATGCTATATTGAGAAGAAGAATTTTGAAATGAGTAATAAAATTCTGGATTTGATTGTCTGTGAATTTGTAGGCATTTTTTATTTGAAAAAATAACTAAAGGTCATTGGGCCTGGAACGAGAGTATGAATCAAACTTTGGTTTTGTGCTACGGGCACATAGGCACATAAAACTATTTGAATTGATTGGTTTTAAAAATTATCAGCTAGGTTTTTTTCATTTGTTTGTTTTTTGTTCGTTTGTTTGTTGTTGTTTTGTTTTGTTTTGTGGAGACATAGTCTTTCTCCTTTCAGGATATTTTACTATTAGTAAAGGACACCATCTCTAGATTTTTTCCTAAGCCCTTTATCTAAGTACCAAAGAGTAAACTATCCAGTCCCTTCAAAACCAATTACAGATATTTCATTCAACCACTGCACATTAGAGATGATAACAATATGATCACAGAGAGGTGGTCGTTAGAAATATTCCCCAGCATTACATAGCTATTTTGTGGAAATACATTTGGAAATATAAAAGCTGTACAAATTAGACCCTGCTTAGTGAGGACTATCCAACTTCCCAGATGAAGGTCTGAACAAAGTCACTCAAGGACCAGCCCCAGAAGCTGGACAAATCAATTTATTTGTTTTTTCACTCAACCTTATCTGGTGCATGTTTCCATGTGTTACTGAGTTATATTGTTGATCATTTTGGCTCAAGTCAACCTGCTTAAATGTATTCACTGAGTGTCTTTAATATTGGTGTGAAAAATAAATTAGCACCATCGTAATGACATTTTATGTATTTATTGGTAATAGAACTAATTGGATATTTTTGTGGTTGTTTGGTTTAGAAAACATTGGTATTTTTCAGTGAGTTGAGAACCATATTCTTAACTTTTATGATAAAAAGACTTCATAAGGTTTGGCATAGCCTTGATGGTGTGGACTGTTGAGTCATAACACTCAAAGTTAGGTACCTGTATCATGTGGGAGATGGGAAAATCACATCATAACCTTGAGTTTTGCAGCATCTACTGTTGTAGACTCTGGTAGCCATGTGGACATAGAGAGTTTGGCCATGGGAAGTGTCTCTAATGAAAGACAGATGCAGCCTACCTGCTCTCTGGCTCTGGCAGGTCTGTGGCTCCCGGCAACCCAGGTTCTACGGAAATAATGGGGGTTAAGTCAGGGGCACTCTTTGGACCTACATATTTTGCTTTTGTAATAAAATATGTACACCAAAACCATGTATTGATAATAGAGAGGAGGTATGTTGTAGGGTTTGAAAGCTTGGGCTTTTGATTCAGAGAGATCTAGGTTTAACCCCTAGCTCCTCATGTGGAAAATTAAAAAAAAAAAAAAAAAAAGGAATAAATGAGAAAAGAAAAGCTTTGCTTATATAAAGCTTAAAACATCTAGGAAGAATTTACAAGTCAAATATTGGTTGCCTCTGGGGAGGACAATCCAATGACTCACAGACAGTACTGGGAGAAATACTTCTATCAAATACCCTTTAATGTACTTTTATATTGAATCATGAGAATGCATTACCATAAAAAAGTAAAAACAAAAGGGAGAAATAAAATGTAAGCTAAAGTGCTAAGGAAGATATAATATTCAATATAATAATGTTTAATAATTTTTGTCCCTGTTTCATTATGCAGCCAAAGTTAAAGTTTGAAAATTAAATTTGTCATGAATTTCAGCTTTTCTTCATTAATAAAATATTGGACAAGATGTTAACAAATAAATATGTGTCACTAAGTTCAATACATATGCTTATACAAAAATGTCCTTACAAACTATACCAGACAATCATACAAAATAAAATTTTAAAGAGAAAAGTATACATTTTGAAAATGAAATTTTTGTTCTGGCACCAATCACTCTGTGGCCTTGGAAAATTTATTTATTCTATAATCTTCACTATCTCTATCTAAAAATGAGGCTATAGTATTTATTTTGTTGAGTTCATTTTCACCATGTTAAGTGTGCTCTTTAATCCCCTTCACCTATTTCAGCCATCCCCCCAATGACCTTCCCTCTAGTAACCATCAGGTGAATTGTAGTGAATATAAAAATGAAATAATATAAGCATAGTTTTTAATGCAATGCTTAGCACATGCCAAGTACTCAGGAAGTTAGTGTAACCAGTAGTAGTGTCCTATTTAATATTATGATTTTATGTTAGAGGCAGGGAAAGTGGCCAAGATAGGTACAATCATGGAATCAATCATACAACCACATCTAACCTTAAAGAAATCAAAAGCTAGAGAATCTGTGATTTGATTAACTCATGTAGTTAATTCCTGTATGAGTTAAGATAAGCCAGATTTCCCAATAACAACTCAAGTTCTTTTGAATGAATCAATCTGTTACTTAATAGGTATGCATAGACCCTTGCCTCTCAAAGTGTCAACCAAGTACCAGAGCTAGACAGCGCACAGAGCCTTATTAGAAATGCAGAATCTTGGGCCCCAACGTACATCTACTGAATTAGAAGCTGCATTTTAACAAGATCTCTGGATGATTGATGAAACTTTAACTAATGTTTTAGAAGCCCTAGAAAAGACTAAACCTCAAATTGTGATAATTGTTAGCAAAAACAATAAACTCTAGTAATTCAGTTAAAAATCAATAAAATGCCTGATAAAGAAGTGAAAAATGCCCAAAATCACTTGGGAGAAAAAGCTCCTGGACAGGTGGGGAGATGGGTGGATAAGCAGATAGACAACAGACACAGAAAGAGCCACAGTGAGACATGTGCATATATATTTTTTCTGTGTTTTATGAGAAAACTACTACACTAATTTTGGAAGATGTGAGTTCTATTTCAAATCAAATATGGTATTATTGCTATATCTAAGTCAAATAACTAGTTTGATTATTTCTTCCTTTGCACAATCTGTTGAAACAAATTGATTAATTGTTAGAAAATAAATTTAAACCCACTTTCAATTAAGTAAAATATGAAATCTGTCAAAAATTTGTTCACATGAACATTTAATAACCTACTAATTCATTAAATAACTAATTTCCCAACCAGTTATTATGACACTGTGTAAACACAGGGTGAACCTCAGATTCTATCCTGCTGAGATTTGTAACAGAGAATAACCTGTGCAGATAGACTCTATGTGGGAACAAAAGCAAAGGATTTGGGTCACTCAGATATAATTCCCAGCTCTGCCTCTTAGTAGCTACCCAGTCCCTAAATTTCCCTGTAAAGATTTCCATAATTCTTTATGTATAAAATGGAAATATTAAAAAGCACCTCACAGGCTTGTTTTGAGGACTAAGAACGCCCATCGAGTGCACTGTAAACACAGTATGAATGGCAGGTATAATAATAATCCTAGTATTATTCTATGTCTTACTTAACCCTTAACTGGAACTCAACTCACAATTGTAATATTCATAAAATAATCTGATCATTTTGAGAGTTTTAACAGATAGTGCACATTTTAGTTAGTTCTCTAGGTGAAGCACAAAGAATACTGCCATTTTTGTAAAGCTCTTTTTAAGAAAATGTTTACTGTTAATGTAGTTGATGTACATCATTGTAACCTATTGCATAGGAAATAGTGCAATCAATTTTGTTCTCTAGATCATGGTAATTAATTCATAGATACACAAAATACTCTAAGGTATTTTTTTAAAGAATAATAAAGGGGGAGAAAAGGATACAAAGGGTACTTAAAATGTATCATTATATCCCGAAATTTCAGGGATGTGGAGTAGATTTAAAAAATTGAATAATAGGACACCTGGGTGGCTTAGTGGGTTAAGCAGCTGCTTTTAGCTCAGGTCATGCATGAAGCCTGGAGGCTTCTGGGATGGAGTCCCAGATAAGGCTCCTTGCTCAACAGGAAGCCTGCTTCTCCCTCTGTCTGCTGCTCCCCCTGCTTGTACTCTCTCTCTCTCTCTGACAAATAAATATATAAAATCTTTTTAAAAAGTAAATACTATTAAGTAAGCCTCTTTATTTTCAGTTTTTTGTAAGTCAAAAAACACATTTACCTCATTAAATTAAATCATTACAGAGCTATGACTTAGACGTTTTTATTCCCATTTTATAAATGAGGAAATTGAGATTCAAAAATCCAAGTTATCTTCTCAAGGTCATGTGTACAATAAGCAGGCAGAGTTCACTACTCTGCACCTGTTGCACAGAAGCTCAGGAACCAGATATCAATCTCGACGGGGAATATTAGCCTACTGAATGCTGATTTAAATAAGGACAACTGCTTCTTAAAGACTGTTCACCAATTTCATCTCCAGGTTTCTTCATGGATTTATTTCATCAGGTATCTTAGTTTTTATTTCTAACAGCCAACTTCTTCCAACATGTAAGTCTTCACAATGTGAGTGTGACTAATACTCACAAAGAATTCCCTCAGGACTATTCCCAGGGCCTGGGATGACTGTGAGAAGGTAGAGGAACTAAACTCCAGAGCATAGGGCCAACATCCAAAAAGGAAGGACAAGAAGAAGCAGAAAAAATGAGCAGAGCAGGCAGTGGCCTAAGCATGCATCCAAGGGGGCTGAGTAAGTAGGTGAGGCAATCTTACTTATCTCTAAAGGATAAAAGTTCCCACAGATTAGTAAGGTCAGATGTGCAAGAGGCCAGTTGGCAGGTGAGAAGAAAGGAGGCTTCTGTAAAAAAGGACACTGCTACCCAAAAACTTTTCTATTATTCTCTGCTGCTCTATAATACCTTTCACACACACACACACACACACACCAAAACAAAACAAAACAAAACAAAACAAAACAAAACAAAAAACAGAATAAAACAAACAAAAAACCAGGGGCAATTTTTCTTGATTACAGTAGGGAAAAGGATATAATATTTTATATAGTATATAAATGGATCTTTTATCAATATAGAAGCACTACAGGATGAAGTAGAAGCTAAATTCCTGTCTACCGAAATTAGGTAGGAAAAATTATAAGCTTTGGATTCAGATGGACCTAGGTGAGAATTCTGATCCTGTTAATTTCCAGCTCTGGGTGATTCTAGATGTTTGCATCCCCCTCTCAAACCTTCAAAACCTCCTTCTCTTTCAAAAAGGAATGATAATAATATGTATTCAGAAAAAATATTGTAAGAATTAACTGCCATATTATATTTATTATAATGGAAAGATATGGGGCACTGAAAAATAGTAGTCTCTACAGGGTGCCTGGGTGGCTCACTCAGTTGAGTGTCCAGCTCTTGGTTTCAGCTCAGGTGGTGATCTCATGGGCCCTGATCTCATGGGTCTTGAGACTGAGCCTCATGACAAGCTCTGTGCTCAGCTCAGTGGGGAGTCTGCTCCATAGATCTTCTCTTTCTGCCCTTTCCCCCTCCCTAGGACCAGTGAGTGTGCATACCCTCTCTCTCAAATAATACATAAATCTTTAAAAAAATAGTAGTCACTGCTGCTGTATTATCATTGTCTATTGTTTTATTGTTTGAAGTATAGAAAGTATACAAATCACATGTGTACAGCTAGATGAACTATCACACAATGAACACACTCCTATAACGAGCATCCAGATAAAAGCAGAATTAACAGTCTTGTACCCTCCCCAAAAACTCAGATTTAATCAGAGTTCTGACTTTTACTACTGCAGATTAGTTCTGCATGTTTTTGAGATTTCTACAAATGTAGAATTTTGGGCAACTGTCTTCTGTAGTACTTAACTTCTGCCACAAGATATGACATGTATGATATTGATGTTAATGCATGTAGCAGTGCGTTCATTTTCATTGTATATAGTATTTTATTTGTAATGGATATTTATACTGTTGATGAACATTTGAAATATTTTCAATTTTTAGCTACTCACAAATAGTGTTGCCTTGGAAAGTCTCCACTTAACTCTGGTGACATTGTAACACAGTTCTGTTCTATACAAACTTAGGAATGAAACTGCTGGTCAAGGGTATGCGTGTATTTAATTTTAGGAAATGCTGCAAGGCAATTTCAAAAGGGACTCTTCCCATTTACTCTCCCATTGACAACTTATGAGAGTTTCTATTTCTCTGTGTCATCACAAACACATGGTATTTTCAGTTGTTTTGAGAAGTCAGCTATTTCTACTGGATGTTTAATGGCATATCATGGGATTTTAATTTGCTTTTCACTGATAACTAATAATGTTGAACTCTTTTTAAAATACTTATTTGCCACTTCAGTATTTTCTTTTGTAAATTTCCTATTGAACTATTCAACTTTCTTCCTATTTTTCTTCCTTTTGTGTTTGCCTTTAGCCTCCTAGTTCATTAAAAATTTTTATATATTCAGGATACAAATAATTTGCCAAAATTGAAGGAAAATATTAACAGTTTGTTCTGTGGCATTTCCCTTAGCCTCAGAGATGCCTAAAGACGTGACCTTTGTCAAATGCTTCACAGCACTAACATTCAAGAAATTGTTTGGAGTGTATTTATGTTAGATCTAAGAGAACAGAACATCTCATCCAAGAGTATATATTAAGACAAGCCATTAAAAAACTAGAATTCCCAAAAAGAAAATTACATGGAGTTACAGGATTTTAAAATTTTCTCTTACAAATTCTTTCTATGATATAAGATGCTAATCTTTGGGTGTGGTAAGAATCCCTACTTACCTCTAGACGGCTTTGTATGTCATCTGCGAACTAGATGACAGGACTACCTTATGTGTATATGAGAGAAGCACAACAGTATTTTGATACTTATACTACTTTAATATCATACAGAGAAGGAAGCTGTGCTCATATATGGGCTACAGATAGTTTGGGGAAGTTTCCAAGAGCACATTTTAATTTGGGTAACATATAATAGAAATTTCTAAAATGACTGACTATTTTATGTTAAATGGTGTTCTCAATGAGGTTCTACAATGGAGGCCTGTGTTACTACCACGCACTGTAAAATACTTTTTTTAAAAATCCCCTCCCTTTCTTCCTCTCTCCCTCCCTCTATCCTTCCCTCCTTCCCTCCTTTCCCTCCCTTTCCTCCCTTTCTCTCCCCTCCCCTCCCCTTCCCTTCTTTTTTTTCTCTAATCTTTCCCTTCCTTCCCTATTTCCTTCTTTTTTTACTCCCTTCCTGACATCTCCTCTTCTGGACTGAATTTCAGATTGGATCTATCTGGAATGCAAAAGGAGTTTGTTGTATCTCAATCAGTAATTCTCAACTTTCTGTCTCTCTGTCGACTCACTAAACGTTGGAGGTAGAAGCAGACCTGTGATTTCACACAGAAAGCAATATTTCTTTTTTAATGATTTATTTATTTATTTATTTGAGAAGGGTGGGGTAAGAGGAAGAAGAGGGACAAGCAGACTTCATGCTGTGCATGGAGTCTGACTCAAGGCTTGGGAATGGATCTCAGGACCCTGAGATCATGACCTGAATCAAAACCAAGAGTGGATGCTTAACTGACTGAGCTATGTAAGCACTCCCACGCATACTTCTGCATTAAATTTTCTGAGGATCATCTTACACCATTCACAAAAATTTAACTCAAAATGGATTAAAGACCTGAATGTGAGACTTGAAACTATAAAACACCTAGAAGAAACCTAGGTAATGAAATTCTTTTTTTTTTTTTTAAGATTTTATTTATTTATTTTGACAGACAGAGATCACAAGTAGGCAGAGAGGTAGGAGGAAGCAGGTTCCCTGCCGAGTAGAGACCCTGATGCAGGGCTCCATCCCAGGACCCTGGGATCATGACCTGACCTAAAGGCAGAGGCTTTAACCCACTCAGTCATCCAGGCAATGCAGGTAATAAAATTCTTGACAGTGGTTTTGGTGATGATTTTTATGAATCTGATACCTAAGGCAAAGGCAACAAAAGTAAAAATAAATAGGTGGGACTACATCAAAATAAAAAGCCCTGCACTGCGAAGGAAACCATTAAAAAAAAAAAAAAAAAAAAGAAAGAAACCAAAAAGGCAACCTACAGAATGAGAGAAGATATTTGTAACCATATACTTCATAAGAGGTTAATATCCAAAATATATAAACAACTCAAACAATTTAAAAAAAACAAAAAACAAAAAAAACCAGAAAACTCAAACAACTCAAAAGAAAAACCAAAAACCAAAAACAATCAATCTGATTTTAAAAAATGAGAAGAAAAACATTCTTCACAGAACTAGCACAAACAATCCTAATATTTGTATGGAAACACAAAAGACCCTGAATAACCGAAGCAACCTTGACAAAGAAAAGCAAGCCTGGAAACGTCACAATTCCAGACTTCAAGTAATGTTACAAAGCTGTAGTAATCAAAACAGTATGGTACTGGCACAAAAACAAACACATAGAACAATGGAAAAGAATAGAAAACCCAGAAATGAACCCACAACTCTATGGTCAATTAACCTTCAGCAAAGCAAGAAAGAATATCCGATGGAGATAAAGACAGTCTTTTCAACAAATGGGGTTGGGAAAATGGGATAGCAACATTCAAAAGAATGAAACTAGATTAATTTCTTACACTTGTATATAAAAATAAATTCAAAATGGGTTGAATACTTAAAAGTGAGACCTGAAACCATAAAAGTCCCAGAGGAGAGCACAGGCAGTAACTTCTTTGACATTGGCTCTAACAACTTTTTTCTAGATACATACTCTCAGGCAAGGGAAACAAAAGCAAATATAAACCATTTTGACTATATCAAAATAAAAAGCTTCTGCACAGTGAAGGAAATAATCAACAAAACTGAAAGGCAACTTACATAATGGGAGAGGGTATTTACAAATGACATATCTGATAAAGGTTTAGGATCTGAAATACGTAATGCACTTATAAAACTCAACATCCAAAGGGGTGCCTGGCAGGCTCAATTGGTAAAGCATGCAAATCTTGATCTTAGGGTCATGAATTTGACCCCCATGCTGGGCATAGACGTTACTTAAAACAACAACAACAAACTCAGTACCCAACAAGCAAATAATCTAATTAGAAATGGGCAGAAGATAAGAACAGACATTTCTCTAAAGAAAACATCCAGATGGTCAACAGACATATGAAAAGATTCTCATCATCACATCATCAGGGAAATGCAAATCAAAACTATAATGCAATAATACCTCACACTCATCAGAATGGCTAAAATCAACAACACAAGAAACAACAGGTGTTGGTGAGGATGTGGAGAAAAAGAAACCCTCTTATACTCTTGGTAGGAATGCACAGTGGTGCAGCCACTCTGGAAAACAGTATGGAGGTTCTTCAAAAAGTTAAAAATAGAGCTACCTTATAATCCAGTAATTCCATCACTGGGTGTTTAGTCAAAGAAGACAAAAACACTAATTCAAAGGGACACATGCACCCTTATATTTATTGTAGCATTATTTATAATAGCCAAGATACAGAAGCAGCCCAAGTGTCTACTGAATTATGAATGGATAAAGAAATTTTATATATATATATATATATATATATATATATATATATATATATGATGGAATAATATTCAGCCATAAAAAAGAATGGAATCTCGCCATTTGCAATGACATGGTGAGAGCTAAAGAGTATAACGCTAAGCAAAATAAGTCATTCACAGAAAGACAAATACCATATGATTTCACTCATATGTGGAATTTAAGAAACAAAACAAATGAGAAAAGGGAAAAAAGAGAGAGAGACAAACCAAGAAACAGTCTCTTCACTCTAGAAAACAGAGGAGAGGTGGTTTGGGGGATGAAAAGTGATGAGGATTAAGGACTGCACTCGTCCTGATAAGTGCGGGGTGACTTATGGAAGTGCTGAATCACTATATTGTTCACCTGAAACTAATATAACACTGTGCCTTAACTAACTGGAATTAATTTTTTTTTAAATGGGCAGAATGTCTGATTTTTCCAAAGACATACAGAAGGCCAACAGACACATGAAAAGATACTCAACATCACTCATCATCAGGGAAACATAAATCAAAACCACAATGAGATATCACTTCACACCTGTCAGAATGGCTGTTGTAATCTAAAATCAAAAAAACAAATGAACCAGAACTATAAATACAGAGAAAAAACTGATGGATGACTAAGGGAAGGGGGGGTTGGGCAAAATGGGTGAAGGGGCATGGGAGGCACAGGCTTCCAGTTCTGGGATGAATAAATTGTGGGAATGAAAGGCACAGCACAGGGAATACAGTCAGTGGTATTGTAGTGCAAGGCATAGTGAGGGTAGCTACATGTGTGCTGAGTGTAACATAATGTGTCAAGTTGTCCAATTCAAGGTAATATTGTGTCAACTATTCTCAAATAAAAAAAATGGTTTTGAAATGAAAAAAAAAAAAAAAAGAATGGCTGTTATCATAGAGATAAAAAAATACCAGCACTGGTGAACATGTGGAGGAAAGAAACCCCTCTGCTCTATGGGCAGGAATGCAAGGTGGTGCACTCACCATAGAAAACAGCACTGAAGTTCCTCAAAAAATTAAAACTAGAACTACCATACGATCTGCCAATGCCAGTTCTGGGTATTATCTGAAGAAAACAAAAATACTAACTCAAAAAGTTATCTGCACCCCCAAGTTTACTGCAGCATTATTTACATAGCCAAAATATGGAAACAACCTAAGTATTCATCAGTGGATGAATGGATTCCGTATATATACACACATATATACATACATACACACACACACACAAACATGGAACATTATTCAGATATAAAAAGAATGAGATCTTGCCATTTGCAGCAAGGATAGATCATGACGGCGTTATGTGAGGTGAAATAACTCAGAGAAGAAAAGTACCCCATGATCTTACTTACATGTGGAGTCTAACAACAATAACAATAAGAAGCTCATAGATAGAGAACAGACTGGTGGTTGCCAGAGGTGAGGGGTGTGGGCAGGCAAAATGGGCAAAGGGAGTCAAAAGGTATAAACTTCCAGTTTCAGAATAGTAAGTCACAGAGACGTAATGTACAGTATGGTGACTATAATTAATAATACTCTATTGCATATTGAGAGTTGCTAAGAGAGTAGATTTTAAAAGTTCTTATCATAAGAAAATATTTTTTTCTAAATATCTGTGGTGACAGATGTTAACCAGATTTATTATGGTGACTATTTCTCAATGTATACAAATATTGAATCACTGTCTTACACATGAAACTAATATACCGTTATATGTCAATGAGAACTCAGTAAAAACAAAAAAGCAAAGAAATGCTCTGCGGACTGAAACAAGGTTTATAAAATTCACATGTACACAACTGTGTACATGTTCTCCCATGGTGAAATAATCAGATATCCACCCCCAAACTTCTACCCCAAAATTAAATATGACAAAATATGAATGCTTCAATGACAAATTAGATCACATAAAATAAATGAAAGTGCCATATATCTAATGTCCCCAAGGGTTAGCCAATCCTTCAATCTATTTTTATAACTGCTAAATAGCAATACTCAAGAACCCTATCCTTCAAGTTCTTTACAATTTCCATTATAAAGAGCAGGACAGATTTTTTTGAGAACTTCTTCAAGCCTTGTTTCTTTACCACTCAATGTCCTATCTGCCTTCCAACTATGGCACCCGTTCTTGTTCCTCTGAGACTGTCAAGGCTTCTTGAAGCTTTTGAGCATCAGCAGGCTTCTCTGCCAGAAGTGCTTTATGTTTTCAATCAGTACTCATATAAATTGAATAGACTTAGCTTTTGAACATTATAGATAGAAGATCTCTTATCCATGTTTTTTGAAAATAATAACAATGACAAAAAAATACTTAATAATTGAGTTAAGGTGAAGATACAAACTCTAACATGCATTTTGTACTGTATTACACTTGGTGAAAATCAAGTGTGCAGAAGAATAATTAGTGAAAAGCTAACATTGTTGATGACTTATGTGTCAAAACTGTTCTAAATGCTTTACAAAAATATCTCTTCCTAGATTCACAACAGCTCTAGGAGTTAGGTAATTCAAGAGACGAATCTGGATCAAACTTTGATTATGCCAATATCCATGTGTGATCCCACACAAACAACTTAACCTGCCTGGCCTCAGTTTCCCATTAAGTATTAGTTATCTATGGCTGTGTAACAAATGCTATCACAATCTAGTAGCTAAAAACAACGGATACTAATTATTGTATAGCGTTTCTGGAGTCAAGGATCTAAGAGTGGCTTAGCTGCATGGTTCTGGCTCAGGCTTTCTCGTGAGGTGATGGTTGAGATATAGGCCAGGGCTGTAGACATCTTGAAGGCTGGAAGGACCTGAGCTGAGGAATCTATTTCCAGGCTCATTCACACAGGTGTTGGAAGACTGCTCTAGTTTCTCACAAGCTGCTGTGGAGGTCCCAGTTTCTCACCACACCGCCTCTCCGTAAGGCCCATCCCATCAGAGCCACTGGCTTTCTCCACAGGGAATGAACCCAGAGAGAGTGAAAAAGACAGAAGCCTCAGTGCCCTCTTACTAACTGGTTTCCAAAATTTGACTGTTTCATTTCTCACTCGCTGTTTTCTATTCGAAGAAGAGAGTGACTAAGTTCAACCCATACTTAAGTGGAGGGAAGTTAGGCCATCCTCTTGAGGGGAGGCATGCCCAAGAATTTGGTATGCAGAGATAGTTTTAAACTGTCATGCCATCTATAAAAATTAATAGAGAGAGAGTCATGGCTCAATTTCACTGAGTCCTTAAAACCCCTGAAATTTTGTAAAAATGACTTTCAAATCTTCTTAAATCTGACTAATGAACCATGCCCCTCTTTTAGTGCTGACTCAGAATGGTGACCCTGCTGATGTACATGATACTGAAAGTCCTAGAGCCAGGCTTACTTATAAAAATTATTACTAATAGTTATAGTAGTAAGAGTACTTCCTTGGCAGCTTGATGCATTTTCACATATGTTTATATCCATATACTTGCCATCGAGATCAAGTTAGAGAACATTTCAATATTCCAGAAAGCTCTCAAACCCCTTACCAGATACCAATGTCCTCCAAATATAGCCACTAATCTGACCTCAATGCCCATAGATTAGTTTTTAAACTTTAATTAAATAGAATCATATCATTAATGTTTATTTATGTAGCTTCTTTAGGGCAAAGAGCCTTTCTTTGAAGTGTAGTAGATGGTTATCCTGAGTCCCATCAGAAGGCCATCTGATCCAAGCATAGCTGTAGAGGTGTTTGGAATACTTTTCTTTTTTTTTTTTTAAGATTTTTATTTATTTATTTGATAGAGAGAGAGATCACAAGTAGGCAGAGAGGCAGGCAGAGAGGTGGGGTGGGGGGAAGCAGAGTCCCTGCTGAGCAGCGAGCCTGATGTGGGGCTCGATCCCACAACCCTGAGATCATGACCTGAGCCTAAGGCAGAGGCTTTAACCCACTGAGCCACCCAAGTGCCCCCAGGTGTTTGGAATTCTTATCACTAAAAATTCACTTAAGAGATCAGAGGGGGGCCTGGGTGGCTCAGTGGATTAAGTCTCTGCCTTTGGCTCAGGTCAAGATCTCAGGGTCCTAGGATCAAGCCCCGAGTCCAGTCCAGCTCCCTGCTCTGCAGGGAGCCTGCTTCCCCCCTCTCTCTGCTTGCGTCTCTGCCTGCTTGTTATCTCTCTCTCTCTCTCTCTCTCTCTCTCTGTCAAATAAATAAATAAATAAAGTCTTTAAAAAAAAGAGAGAGATCAGGTGTTACTTCCTGGAAGTTAGCATGGAGTAGCATACTTGGGAGCTAAAGTAAACATCTGCATTTTTCTTCAGATAGAGAGCTTTTGTTTATATCAACTCATTAAATAAATATTTATCGTGTTCTTCTTAGATGCCAGGCACTGGAATACATGACTAGAGTATCAGCATCATTGGACATAGTTCATAATCAAAAGCAGCTCCAGTTTACAGATCCAGGGATGATTATAACACAGTGTTAGAAGGTCTAGCATGGAAGCAAGCAGCTCGAGAATAAGAACCCTAGCTCTCTAGAAAGGTCAGAGAGGTAATGTCTGAACCATGCCTGCAGGCTCACTAGGAGTTACTCGGAGTTCGACATATATATCAAGGATTATACTAATAGGAAGGATGCAATCAATATCTGTAAAAATTTGCAGAAAAAGGCATAGTGCATTTGAGAGCTGGCATGGGTGAAGCAATGAGGGTAGAAACTGGGTGAGAGGTAAGGGCTGTCCCCACAGTGAACCCTGTGCAAGCCATGGTTATAAGCTTATATTCACAATACAAGCCATCTAGAGCCTGGGACATGATTTTTATTGTTTCTAGAGCGAGAGAGGAGGACAAGGAGGGGCAGAGGTAGAGGGAGAAAATCCCAAGCAGACTTTGTGCCCCGCAGGGATTGATCTCAGAATCCGGAGATTGTGACTAGCCAAAACCAAGAGTCTTGAAGCTTAACTGACTGTGCAACCCAGGCGCCCCTTGTGCCTTGTGCCTACGTTTTAAGGAAGAGGCAAGATCAGATTTGCATGAAAATAACTCTAGCAGCAATTTAGATAATGAATTGGGGGGGAAAAAAGGAGAAAATGGGAGCAGGAGAGCCCAAAGGAGGTAAATTATGATATAAAGGAGTGATAATGGGACATTGACCCTGTCCTGGGTTGGGCACAGAAGGAAGTAAAGGCATCTCAGAGAGGTCCCTGAAGGCAGCACCAACGGGGCTCTTTCATCTTCCCTGAGAAATGTGACAGGTACAACTCATTCTCATAGAGGTTCTTTCTAGCCATCCTTGAACCTGAGTGTGCCCAGATAGCATTCTAGAGGTCCCCAAGTCTCCTGACACTGTACTTACAATTGTGTTAGTTACAGGCATGTGTATTGTGGGGGCACAGGGATGTGTTTTTTTTTCCGAGCTGAGATTCATGCTCACATAGTTTAAAACCATTACAATAAAGAATTATTAATGTAAATTGAGTCAAAATATAGAAATGAATAACTAAGCTTGTTGTTACATTGAGAACTTTAAGAGAAGGAATTCAACTTATTTTTATTTAAACTCCTAAAAGGTGGGATGCCTGGGTGGCTCAGTTGGTTAAGCAGCTGCCTTCGGCTCAGGTCATGATCCCAGCGTCCTGGGATCGAGTCCCGCATCGGGCTCCTTGCTCGGCAGGGAGCCTGCTTCTCCCTCTGCCTCTGCCTGCCACTCTGTCTGCCTGTGCTTGCTCGCTCTCTCTCTCCCTGACAAATAAATAAACAAAATCTTTAAAAAAAAAAAATAAATAAACTCCTAAAAGGTAGCACAGTGCCTGGCTCAATATCTTGTTGACTCCATTAAATTAGTAATACAAACTGTAAACAGCTCCTGTAGAACGGGGATGTTTGTACTTAAAGTGAGGGTTAAGGTAAACTATAGATTTAACATACCTGGTGCTTCGTGATATAGAATAAATATTCAGCACATGGCAGTTGTTAATTGTATTAGCTTTGCCTTCAGTAACACACATGAACTCCCATCTAACAATATATATAAGGAAATCATTAAACCCTGAATAAGGATCAGGGTAATAATTTTCCAAACATTGATTTTAAAAATGCTACAAATGATATGAACCAAAAGTGCTGTCAGGAATAAATGTTAGAGAGAAAAGTTTTTGATTACTTTTAATTAGCTTTTGATCTTCCCTTAGCTGGGCTTTTATCCTCTCTATAATAAAAAATAATGAGGGAAAAATGAGTCAAGGTGCTAAATCAAAATGAAACAGTTATATAAAATATTGTCTAGAGAATTCATGCATATCACATAAACATTTCTGATTCTAAATGTTACAAATGGTATAAGTTCCCTTTGTACGAAAAATTCTGAACAAAATAATCTCTGGAAGGTTTCCAAAGAAACAAAAAAAATATGCAAAAAAAAAAAAACCCATACTAACATAACATGGCTGGTTACAGTGCAGGAAAAAAAATATCCTCAAGACTAAATGCAATAAATAGCAATTATGCAGTGTGTGGCATTCAAGTCTTCTGGAGTTCTTAGGGAAACGGGGCCCCTTTTGTGCGGGTTTCCTTCTCCTTGAACAACTATGATGCTTATAGAGAGAAGTAGAAACCCATTCTCAAGTCTGGACACAGAAATAAAGAAGCAGCTTGAGCAGCCTCCACAAAGTTCATATCCAAGTCCATTTGGTTCTAGTCTCCAGGATCTGTACTAAGACTTTTATCAGCTTAAAAAAAATTATAACTGGGAACAATGAAATAGTTTTCTCTTAGGGCATAATAATGATTTTAAAAATGATTTGTGTCAAACAGTACAAACTTTTCAAAAGAATTATCAGTACTTTATTTTATTTGCAATATTTATTATTCATATTAAGGGATTCTATTCTACAAAAAGAATGTTACTTTAATAGACTTCCAATCCATCTCTTACTTTTAGGTTTTAGGTTAATATTCATCTAATTTTCTTCAAAAATGTTAGGATAAGGCAACTATCTGACTGTTTCAAAGTAAAAGGTGCCTGGGATCAGGGTAAAAGACGGTAAGATAAAAATGATGTGTTATCTAAATTATTGCGGGCATTTGAGATCAGACAAAATGCTGTTTCTGAACTACTGGCTATTGCTAACAGAAAAATAATACATATTTATTTGTGTTTTGATATTCGCTTTTTGTGGAACATGGATTTATTTTAAGAAATGATTTTAAGGGCACATGGGTGGCTTAGGTCATAATCCCAGGGTCCTGGGATTGAGCCCTGCATTGGGCTCTCTGCTCGTCAGGAAGCCTGTTCCTCCCTCTTCCACTCCCACTGCTTGTGTGCCCCCTCTCACTTTCTTTCTCTGTCAAATAAATAAATAAAATATTTTTTAAAAAAAGATCTGTTTAGGGGCACCTGGGTGGCTCAGTGGGTTAAATCCTCTGCCTTCGGCTCAGGTCATGATCTCAGAGTCCTGGGATCAAGCCCCGCATCCGGCTCTCTGCTCGGCGGGGAGCTTGCTTCCTCCTCTCTCTCTCTGCCTGCCTCTCTGCCTACTTGTGATCTTTGTCTGTCAAACAAATAAACAAAATCTTAAAAAAAAAAAAAAAAGATCTGTTTAAAGTAGTGACTTTAAGCAAAAGGTGTTTATAAATTCCCCTTTCCCACCCCACATACATAATACCTGGCAGGGAACAACAAAGCAAAGAGAACAGAGACCCTGGAGCCATTAGGTCAGAGAGGCTAGGGGCTCAGGTATCACTCAACCACGTGGAAATCAATCAATACAAACCTGGTAGTCTGAGTAAAGTATACATGAAGAATCAGACTGAAGCCAGTCCCATTCAGGACCAACTGGTCAGCATGAATATGGGCACAACAGGTTTTTACTGGATCTAACATTATGTAGTTAATATTTTAAAATATCTTTGAAGTCATTCATTAGTAGGTGCTTTGCTCTAAAAACTTTCAGATCTTCGAAGTCATGTCCCTTGAAACACAAACCTTCTCAATGCTCCTCAAATCAAATGGACCTCTGATAATACAAGAATTCTGTAAACAGTTATTGTGGCATGATATTTATCATACTGACTTCATTTTCTTCAATTTTACATCAAGTTTCTCTGTGAGGAAAAATCCTTATGGTATCTACATGATCCCATATATCTGGATCTCAAACATTTGGAATGTCAAATAATGTTTCCTTATTTATAGTCCTTGGGGCATCATATTTTTGTCTTTTGAATCTTCTGACACTCCCTTATTGTTATTTATCTCTTTAAGAGGACTACAATTCTTATTAGAACTAATTTTTTGGTTGTACTTGTTTTATTTACTCTTTAAGTCCTATGTGCCCTGGATTGTGAAATTATCCCTATAGAAAAGTTTTGAATTCGCTTTGTTAGAACCCCAAGGGTTTCATGAATCTTGGATCCATATCTATTGTGTTCTTGGCTTTTACTAATGTAAAATAAATCCAACCCCATTATCATGCACAGTACCAGACATTTCATTTTCTTGTGGGAAAATTTCTTCTCCACAAACAATGGGATAGATGATACACAGATATAGATTGATAGGTAGATGGATAGATTCTTTGTCATCTATATGTTGGCCAAGTTCATCTGAGGTCTATTTTATGGACTTGGTCTATTCTTTTTTTATATAATTTTTAAATTTTTTTAATAAACATATAATGTATTATTAGCCCCAGGGGTACAGGTCTGTGAATCGCCAGGTTTACATACTTCACAGCACTCACCATACCACATACCCTCCCCAATGTCCATAACCCCACCACTCTCTCCCTACCCCCCCTGCCCAGCAACCCTCAGTTTGTTTTGTGAGATTAAGAGTCTCTTATGGTTTTAGACTTGGGCTATTCTTGAAAGATCCCAAGTTAGGGCCAGCTTCCCACCTCACCTGGGTGCAGGACCCTGTATTTTGAGTCCCTTTGCTTTTTAGTATTTCAGATATAAAAGACTGTTTCTCAGGTGTGATACTTTCTGGCAGCATAAGTGAAGCTAACTACCTTGACATTAACTTTAAAACAAGAGCTGTCAATTTTCTTCTCATTGTCTTTAAACCCTTTCAGATGTTGTTTTGTCATTATTATTATTATTATACTACTGTAATAAGTAATGTTAGTTAACACATGCAAAGTTGGTTTGCTCTGTTACCTGAGGCATGGTTCACTGTCCTTTCCTTAACTATAGCATTGACCTACCATTTATTTGGTGCAGTTTAGCTAGTGAAACCAATGCCTTTATATAAAGGAATGATTATTGTAGCAGGTCCATTAAGAGATAACTTTTATGAAGATGAACTTTTACCAAGACTATTAAAACCACACAATGTAAATAAAGGAGGTAGTTGCTATTTCACTTTTGCAAAAGGATGTCCCTGGATACACTCACATAATACCCATTTTCTACAGATGAACTGCTTCTTTGCTCATTCATTTATTAGCACAATCATTCTGGAAATATTTATCCAAGCCTCTATTGTGTTAGGCACTATTGTAGGGGTTGGAAGTACAGAAATGAATAAGAATGTGTCCCTATTCTTAAGGAACTCATAAACTAAATGACTGCAGAGTCAATGATCAAAGACTACAGTTAAAGAACTGGGAGGAAAGAGATGGAAGTGTTTCAGAAAGTCAGACATCATCCAGGCATTGGAACTGAAAGTATATAACTAGAATGGGGCTGACCAGGGTTTGGATATGGGGAATACAAAGGCAGACCGTCCAGGTATGAAACTGTGCAGGAATCTGTAGATAACAGAGCATGTAGAAATTGGCATACAAAGAACAGTATTTGAGGCAAGACTCAGCAAGGTATTGAAGATACTAAAAGAAACTAGGAACTATACCATACCAAGGTTCAGAAAGCAAAGAGGGGTAGGCTCTGCTAATGAAAAAAAATAATTAAGCAGTGAACTGTACACTCAGACTGTGTGTTTTAGAAAAATGTTTTGGCTCCAATAACAGATCCAAATATCAGACCATATGCACACGTGTTATCAGTCCTTTTCCACATTTTGACCACCATTAATAACAATTTGAAAACAACTTAGCCAGAAGTCACTAGGGTGGTCAACAGAGATGTTTTTTTCTCCTCACATTCCTGTGGACAACTCTGAAACTGCAGTCTACTGAGAGAGAATGTGGAGCTTGATGAAATCAGGAAGTATTCAAGAAGTCTCAACTATGGTCAGGTTCATCCCAGGGCAGAGATGGGTCCAGAAGATGAAAATTTTGGCCATGTTTAATCCTCATCTTAAAACAGAAAAATCAGAATGCAAGTGTGGATCTTATATTTGGGAAATAATACAACTTCACTTTACTTATTTGGGTCTAAATTTTGGGAAAGAAGGATAGGACAGGGGTACAGTAAGTTTTCCTACAGGTTATTCTGCCATGGACTTTTTAGACTTATTTTTTTTTGCAACTGAGAAATGAATTTTTCTTTTGTTTCTTAAAGACCCATATTTCATACACTTTGTAATCAAACAGATTCTTACAGCCTTCCCCTGAGGTATGTGTTGAGTAGTTGATCAGTAATTTAAATTAATCAAAACAACCTGAATGTCATGGGTTGGTATTTGGATTTCTCAATATAATATGTCATAGGGATGAGACAACATTAGAGAAACTAGGTTCTTAACCAGGCTCATTCAAGGTAAACATATACTATTAAGAATTTTTTCAAAATAATGATGGATTTTCGTTGATACATCATTAGAAGCACTTCTGTTTATATTACACTGAAATTGTTAGTAGAACACTGAGCAGTACGGCCCCCAGCTTAGTCCTGTTAGCACAGCCTGTTCCTGAAGTCTGTCCTCAGTGAGATCCAATATATAAAAATATATTTGTGTGAGAAAGAAATATCTGCGGTGAGTCAGAAAGAAGATGTCATGAAAAAAAAAAAAAAGCAGTTTTCTCTCCAGGCTCCTCATGGTCTATTCTTCAAAGTTTCAGCTAGAGAAATAAACACGTTCAGAGGGAGTTTGCGTCTTCAAACACCTTCCACAATTGTACATTAGCCCTGCCACGAGAGAGTGAGAAACAAGAAAGGAAACACACTTCCTGAAAAAGTGTCCATTTAGAAGTGATTGGCAATATTCCGATGGCTAGATTTTTCACACCTGTTGACAACTCAAAGTTATTTCTTCACACCTTTTGCAGATGTCAACCGGCAATGCTGCTGCAATTCATTTTGTGGCTCACATACCACCCAGCTGAGTGAGGCAACACTCCGGGGGATCCCACTGACGTGGAAGTTGCTGAGAAACAACAAAAATGCTGTGAAAAATTGCTTAGATCTCAGACCGGTTCTTGGTGGCCCTTTCTGCCTCACAGAGATGTATTGGATTGGATTAGTGATTCCAGGAGGAATCTTATTCTGAGAACTGTAAGGATTCTAAGGAGTCTTCAGCTCTCTCTGATTTTGTTTTCAGTTAATAAACTTTATTTTTTGGGACACCTGGGTGGCTCAGTTGGTTAAGCAGCTGCCTTCGGCTCAGGTCATGATCCCAGTGTCCTGGGATCGAGTCCCACATCGGGCTCCTTGCTCTTCAGGGAGCCTGCTTCTCCCTCTGCCTCTGCCTGCCATTCTGTCTGCCTGTGCTCGCTCTCTCCCTCTCTCTCTCTGACAAATAAATAAATAAAATTAAAAAAAAATAAACTTTATTTTTTGAGCAGGTTTAGTTTCACAGCAAACTTAAGTAGAAGACACAGACAGCTCCTATATGTTCCCTGTCCCCAAATATGCACATTATTGAATTATTTTGCAGTGTTAATTAATCATCTCATACCCACTTTTCTTGTTTTTCTAATGAGATTGTAAGTATCTTGATTAGGAAGATTATGTGTTGACCTTTCAGCATCCTATATCTGGGAGGAATCTGACACCCTTTGGTTGACTGATCTAGATGCCAGGGCTTGTAAGACCCTAAGATGATGTCATGTAGAGATGCCTTGTCACATGAACAAGCTCAATAGGGTATGAAAAACATTGACTTCGGAATCAGACATCCCCAAATGTGAATCGTGCCCCTTTAATTTATTAACAACAAAAGGTACTCTTCAGAGTTTCTTTTCGATTCTCATCGAAACTACGTAAAATATCACCGCATAGCACAAGTGTTGTAAAAGAACATGTCTACTGAGAATCTGTGTGTCATACATCCAGCACAGACTTTGGTAAGTAACGTAGTGAACACTATCTTCCTCCTATTATTCCCTCCCAACCCGCACTCTATTCAAGATAAATTTTACTCCAATTCTTCCCTGGAATTCACATACTTTCATCTTGCCTAAGTATTCAGTTTAAATATATAAATATATAAATTGATAACATTTATCACTAAACCTAGGAGGAAAAAGAGAAAGGTGATTAAGGAGGGTCATAGAGAAAGTAGAAATAGAATTATTTTAATTTCAGGGATTGGGAAATGCTCTTGGACACTCCCAAAGGCAGTTTTAGGAGAATCATGTAGACTTCCATAGTTCCATTACATTTGAACTTGTGTACTTGAACACTAGGGACACTAGGGACTTGAACACTAGGGAATTTGATTATTCAAATATATGCAAATCTAGCTATTCCTGTAGTCACAAAAAGAGAATCTCAACCTTATCAAGCACCTTGTAATACCCCTCTGGCCGACTTGGATGTCAAAAATACTCTCAGTTTCAGATTATTGGTTTAAATGGGAAATTAGAAAGGGGAAGATCTGGCCTCTCATTTTGGCTCCTGTGTCACCTACCATCTAATCTTGGGCAAGGTACTCAGCCTTTGAAGAAGCTTTATCTTCTGAGTATTAGTAACCATGCTGCCTCTCTCACAAGGTCGTTCCAAGGATCAGGTGTAAAGCACACAAACACGGCGCAAAGATTATTATGCACAGGTAGTGGGCAACTGCCTGCTTTAGGTTAGAGGTATGTACCCAATGTAAGAGTGAAGGAAAGACAAAATAGAGAAGAAATAGAGGACAAAAGGGAGTAGAGAATCAAAGCAATAGCCACTCTAATAAGAAGCCCAAGAGAAATGATTTTAGAGGACCCACTGTGTAAACTAATCCCAATTAGATCACAGCAGCTGAACAGTATTGTTTACACCAAAGATATATTTTACCCTGGTTTTTGATGAAAAGGAGATTGGGTAGTTTCATTGTGAAATTAGGTTTGCTTTTAAGAACAATAAATTTATGAAATAGGCTACAAACATGTCTAGGGAAGCCAGACACTGTAATGGTGGCTGATTAAATACACTCAGTGACTTACCATTGGAGACAATCTCCCTCAGTAGGGAAAGGAATAATGTCACAGGAAAGACATTGAGAAGGCAGAAGGGATTGACAGGACCAGAATGATAAATGGGAAAGGAGGTTATATTACTTTTGAGAGCTAGAAAAACTGAGATTACAATAGCTGAAGAAAAGACATTGAAGAGCAGAGCTATGATTGAAGCTTTTAAGATGTTAAAAAGGATAGTAAAGGTCAATATAGATAAGCTTTACCAACGATAATGACAAACACTGAAATTTAAGGACACATTCTAAAAATAAGCAGTGGATAGAAGATTACTTTTTTTGTTGTTCAGGAAACCCTGGCATATTCTGTCCACTCCTAAATTATCTTTATTTTGTTGAACAATCAGAACACGGGAAGGCATGGAGTCAAAAACATTATGCATCATCGTAAGAAAAAGCACAAGGCTTCAAATCAGGATTAAAATAGCAATTCATAAAATATCCCTGAGGCTGCATTTTGATTTTTTCAGAGGACCAATGATCAAAACATGAATAATATGCAGATTTATTTAAAAACCCTATGGACATTGTTTCTCCGAAGAGGTTTTATACTAGTTTTGGCTGAGAATCACATGAGTATTACTATCCTGGCATTACTTTCAAGTTCAGAGCCATGTAAGGGGATGTTGTAACTTAAAAGCACAAATACCGGGGTATTACGGGGGGCACGTATTGCATGGAGCATGGGGTGTGGTGCATAAACAAGGAATCTTGGAACACTGAAAAAAAATAAAATTAAATAATAAAAAAAAAAAAAAGCACAAATACTGTGAGGGCATGTTTATGGCATGAGCCTCAAACAACTTTTTGTTTGTTGTTCCCTTCCTAGTGCAGACATTCTTCTTATCTCCCTGACAGTGGGCAGGTTCTTTCCAAATCTACCCTATTACTGAGCATATCACTTTTTCAGGGCTCTCTGCCTTTGTACCAGTGTCTCATTTCCAGTGTCTCTCCATTTTCTTGCTCAGGGCCTACTCAGCTGTCACTGTGTGCCTCAGGTTTGTAATAGTCTCTACTCCCCACCTGCCGGCCCCCGGGGATTCTCCTAAATTTCTGGCAGTTTAGAATTGCATTTAAAGGATGTTTGTGATATTTTATTCAGCATTTCTAGATTTATTTTTTTAGCAGTCTTCCACATTGCCTGGAAAACCAAGTTACTGAACTTCTATGACTCTTCCAGTAAATAAAATAAGGAGCAAAATAGAATTAGTACATTTACCCAAATATGTGGACTGATTAGCCATGACAGAAAATCCACAAAGTCATTGACCTAAATATGTGTCCCTAAGACATAAAAACACATGTTCTTATGTAGTCACCTCAAAGATTTTCTTGGGGAAGGGAAGAACTCTATCTACATGTATCCTGATCTGTAGGTGTTCCCTTCTTGGGGAAATTACTCTACATCTTGACTGCTCTATTTCTTCTTGTTCTGTGGGGCCAGTCACTCATCCCTCAGCTGTCTAATTCCTGATTGATTCAGAAACTCTAATGTGACCATGAAGAATTTCCTCTCAGCATCCCTTCCATGGGCCCAGTGCAAGCCTACAGAATATCACTGGCTCTATCCAGTCTAGTTTGGTCATTAGTGCCTTCTGGGAAGAACAACCAAATGACACTTACACATAGGAAGATATAATTGTCAGAGCTAACCCAGTTTCTCATACTTCTGTCATTTCCACTCCTCCCAGAATAATCCTTGAAGCTCAACTCCCACCACCTTCTAGCCACTCTATTCTAGTTAGGGTGATAATGTGTCCTTGTCTGCCTAGGACAACCTGAGCTTTTGTATGCGGTCATGACATGATTGCTAAAGCACTTCCTTCCATGCTCAAAAGTGAACTAATAAGGAAAATAAATTATATGATCATTCTAATTTTAGTCTGGTTCATAAACAAAGCCTGATAAGGAAATTATTTAACTGTTTTCTTTTTTCCTCATCACTGACTCAGTCTTGGTGTGAAGCCATACTCCTTTTAACTTGGCGCGTCCCAACAAGCGTGCGGGGCTTCTCTAATTCTAAAACTCCTTTACTGCCAGACAGAACCTCAATCTGATGCACCACAGCAATTTCCAGACTTCCATGTAGTCCTAATTCATGGCTTTCAGTTTCCACATTCACTTCAGTTCATAGGATTATATTTTCACTTTGACTCATACGTCCTTAGTAGATTTGTTAATTTGTCTAACATTCTAATTTGCCTTCAGTCTTGGAGGTTGACTGTGAACCCTACTACCTGTCTTTCTGGGAGAGACTTCAATCCATAACTTATTGTCTCCATATGAAAGATATCAACTTATTACCCATCGCTGATTTTCACATCGAACCCCCATTTGAAATAAATTACTATCATTTTATGAACCCAACCTCCTAGAGGCAGTAATTAACTAGATTATGTTCCAGTTGTTTTGTCTAATGGAGGTCTGCTTCAGACTACAAGCTACCCCAAACCTTGAAAACCAACCTCAATGGACTGCCTAGATTTCTTGGTCTTACTTGGTACCAATATTTTTGGGAGAAGGGAGGCTCCAAAATTTACCTTGCCAAACATAAGCTTCCCTGAATCTCATAATATCTAGTCTGATAATAAAGCTACAAACTAAAGAAGGGGGATATCAGAAGTGTACTTTAGTTATACAATTGTTTTGATTGCTTTTCCCTTCTTGGTATGCAACAAGATACAGCTCAAATTCAGTGTGGATGGCTCAGTTGGTTAAGTGTCTGCCTTCAGGTTGGGTCATGATCCTGGAGCCCAGGGACTGAGCCCCCCATAGGACTCCCACCTGGTGGGGAGTCTGCTTCTACCTCTGCCCCTAATCCTGCTCGTGTTATCTCTCATTCTCTCTGTCTCTTTCTCAGATAAATAAATAAAAACTTAAAAAAAAAAAGAAGAAGAAACACAATATATTTTTAAAACTTACTATTGAATCTCTACTGTGTGGTTCTGATTTAGGTTCATTTTGGGATGTAGGGATAAACATGGCACACGCCCTATCCCTGGCAGCTTCCAGTCTGGTAGAGTCTTGTTAGTTTAATGTATTTTGCCTTTGTAGGGCTGATTTTGAATGCCCATGCAGCAGATGCAGATATGGATTAAAAAACTCCATCTGCTCAGGATTCTAGCCATAGTTAAATGAGTCACTTATAAGGCTTAGGAAAAATCACACGAAAATCACAAACTTGTCAAAGAAGTTCTTTAATAGTGTGACAATAATGTTCTTCTCCCTTATGTTGATTAGTGAGGGAAAAACAACCACGGAGCATAAATAGGCTGTGACTGCTGGCATCAAATACAGTTAGAAGATGAAAAACAATAGGCAACCTCTAACTAAACAGAGTGACAACTGTTCTTGAATAAATCTACTACGTTTAACTGAAGGTTTTGGATGATGGGATTTTAGAGTTTTTGTTTTGTTTTGTTTGTTTGATTTTCCCCCCTTGTTTCCCTATTCTAGGTAGTGAAAAGGAAGTCAGTCTATTTTAAATGGTGAAAAGGAAGTCTTAAGTTTGGGGGGCGGGGTTAAAGTTTATTTCAAAATTTGAAATCTATTTAGCTAGCTTTAAAGGAATATAATGAAGAGTATGGGTCAGAAAACTCTGAATTTGATGCCCAGCTTAGGGATTCAAATATAATAACCAGTCCAAGAAAATTGGTTGACTATAATTCCTCTTGCCCTCTGTATGTACACCTCCTCTTGAGCAGTAAGTTTTCTTACACTTCCCATTTTAGTGACAGTATCAATTTTTCCTCTCAAAAATTGTTCTTACTGATCTTCTCAGCTAAGGTAAATCAAGCCAGACCAAACCAAAACAAAAAACAAACAAACAAACAAACAAAAACAAAACAAAAAAAACCACCTCTCTATTCATTCAATCCATAGCCACTCTTCAAAGGTTGGATCCCCAGTTATATATGCTTTATGAATATTTCCAATGGATTTCATTAAAGCTGGTACTAGGTACTGATTTAAAAAACATCGGTTTGTTATTTAACAGGTTTATACGAAGGTCTAAGAAGGATTTTCATAGAAGGCAGAAATATTATTCTAGTTCAGCTTTACATAAACTTGGAGAAGACCACCACATTTCCTGAAATGCTGTATAGACCACAGATCTCTCTTGCATCTTTTCATCCATAAAACTGTCCAGATTATTTTTACAGTTGTGGGTCCTGAGTATGCAAAGCTACTCCAGAGTTTATTAAAGGTAATTCTTAAAGTCTTATATCCTTTCTGAGTCTCCTAGATTGATCAGAATTTTTCCTCTTTTCTTCTTAAATATTTCCATTAAACATGGACTTTAAAACTTTGAAAAAATTCCCTTTTGATCTCACAGTTAAAGGGGAGCAGAATATATGACCCCAAAACATTCCACTTGGCATGTAGATTATTTTAAGCTGAAGGCAATTAAGGCCTAAAGGACTTAGGAAGTTTTGTCATTGTTGTTGTTTTTTAATTTCTTTAACTGCTTAAAACAATTTAGATAGAGGGCTTGTGCCAGGAAGAAAACTAATACCAGAGATAACCTTTTATATCAGAAAAATGTATCTACATGAGATACAAAAATTTATTTCCAAACTTTTGCTCTTCCTGTCTACTCTTACTCATCTTCCTCCCTTTTGAATCCTCAGAATGCTACCCCTTCTCTTTAGCTCAGGACGGCATTTAAGTTTTAACTGCCTAACTATCAAAGAGCCTAAAGTCTTTGAGGTTTCTGAATGTACAAAATTATTTTTTTCCTTCTGTTAATCTGTCTTATGTCGATTTAATTATTAGACCAGCCCAAGAGCCTAGAAGGGAAAAGGGAAAAGTTTTCCTCCCCTACCATTGATTTTCTTTCAATCTAGGTACAAAGAGAAGAAAACAAAAATGAGTAGGAAGAGAAGGGGCAACTTTGGGAACAAAATTGCAAAAGGACAGTAGAATAAAGTAGTTTGAGAAGAAAGTTAATATGTATGACAGTTGATAAGCATAAGAATTTCCTTGAAAGACATGAAAGGAACATCTTTTGTTAATTAACAAAAATCCCTAAGTTCACAGATTTCATTTTCATCATTAAGCGGTTTTCTCTCCAAATGAGAAGTAATTATTTTTCAAATGGCCTTATTATTTTTGTCTTAATACCTTTTCTTGATGATCGCTAATAGAATTTGATATACAGAGTAACTCATGTAAATATTATATGTGTTCAGCTCAATAAAGTCACTCAAATTGATACTACCTTCTATGGCATCTATTGTAGACTTATCTGATTATCAACCTAGAAATTCTCTAAGGTCACAAAGAAGCAATTTTCCAACTTAACTCCATTTCTCTCACACCATCTTTTAACAGGACATATTTAATTACCATTTATCTAGGTATTCCCTATGTGGCAACACAGATTATACAGTTTGCCATCCCAGATATAATTGCTAAGATAAGGCAAGCAACGATTAAATTGCAGTAGAATGAAGTAATATCTCTTTTAATTATGAGGATAATTTTCAATAGTATACTTATTAAAATCTGTTATTAGAAGTGAGATCATCATTGAAGCATTAACATACATATCATTACATTAAAAAAAAGTACAGTTCTAAAATATAATTAACATTAACAAAAATATCCTTGAGGTATTTGTTAAGACATAAAACTACACCTAAATGAAGGGACATAAGGAAAGGTCAAGAACGTAGGAGATAGGGAACAGTCAACCCAAGCCCAGAGAGATGAGGGTTATGGAGAGGGGGAAGCGGGCTATACTGATGGACTATGACAGAATCCAAGACCCAGAAGCGATCTGCTGTGATCAGATGCAAGGACACTCCATGATAAGCTCTGAAATATGCCTACAGCATCTGCTGGGCTGACATAAAGCACAGTCTTGGGGAGAAACTGGAATTACCTGTCAGTAATTTTTAAAATCAGCTTTGCCATAGGGATCAAGTGAACTTCTAATGCCCCTGTAGGATCTAGTGCCAAGGGCTATGATTGCTTATCAAGTATCCGCAAGCTCTTCCAGTTTTCCTTGCTTGTTTTTTTCAAGCTGTGCACTTTTTTGGGGGGACAGAAAACAGAGACTTTCATTGCACAGGTTGAGTTAAAGCATCTAATATTCCAGATTGAAGTACCCAAATTATTGAAATGGATTCATGGGTTCACAAATATTTTTTAAATATGTGCTATCTTCAAGACTCTGCTACCTGTTGTGGGGATAAGATAAGAACCTTGCCTGCAGGAAGGGCAACTGGAAAGTTAAAACTGTAATTATGGATGAACTGTAACAGAATGTACCACATGTCACGAACAGAACAGCATCATGTAGTGCCATGGAAAGCAAAAATGATTATTTCTATGTGCGGAGTCAGGAAATTCTTTTGGGGGGGAAGGGATATTTTAGGTCATCTTGCATGGGACTGTCAGAGTGTTAGGGGAAATTTAGGGGTGGATGAAAGGGCTTTGCTGGTAAGAGTGAAGATATCCCTGCCCACAAAAGCCAAACCTACAAGTGACTGATAACAGATCTTCTCGCATTTTAATCCTGAAAAGGAGAAAAATGACAAAAGGAAACAAAACTACTAGTCACTCAATCAAAAAGCGTTCTCATGGGGTGCCTGGGTGGCTCAGTGGGTTAAGCCCTGCCTTCGGCTCAGGTCATGGTCTCAGGGTCCTGGGATCAAGCCCCACATTGGGCTCTCTGCTCAGCAGGGAGCCTGCTTCCCCTTCTCTCTCTGCCTGCCTCTCTGCCTACTTGTGATCTCTCTGTCTGTCAAATAAATAAATAAAATCTTAAAAAAAAAAAAAAAGGTTCTCTCAGTCATCAGGATTCAAAGTAAAAGTCTTTCTGGTTACATACTTCATCAGACAACTGAATCACAAGTAGATATAGTGTTTTTGGCTTTTATTCCTCTCCCTCTGATGGAGTTGTAAATGCAGTGACAGGGGCCACATTTCTTCTCCTAGAGTTTAACAGCCTATTGGGGGCCTGAGAGGTATTTGTATTTGTCCGATTGACATGGATTTTCACAAGTGTTTCTGGAGTTTACTTTTATTCTTAATAAGTAAAATAAATCTGCTCCTATGTTCTGTTCACTAAGAGTAAATCTGCTCTCAGTGACTAGGAAACAAGATCTTGACCTCACCTGGGACCATGCCTGAGTCCCTCTCGGACAGCTTGGATTAGATAGATTTATGGAGCAAGTGGCTCGGAAAGCCAGAATATGCTGGCAAGAACTAAGCAAATGAGTAATAGAGCAAGCACCTATTTACTTTGTCATTAATATGATTTGGTTAAAAGCTAATGTGATAAAATCAGGAAAGCTATACGCATACATATACATATGTGTATATACTTTATACGTGTACATATACACACATACATCTCCCAGGGGCAGTTCTAGAGACTCAATCACAGTGTTGTCACAGATTGGTTTTGGGTCACTAATAAGGGAAAAGCATCACCATGTGTCACAGAAATGTCTTGCCTGTGGGCTTTCATAGGACAAATGAGGATTTGTGATTCTGAACACATCAGGATTCTTGTCCTTCTGTTGTTTTGTCTATAGATACCTTTTATTGGATATTTATCATGTGTTAGGCTTTGAGCTACATGTGCTTTATGCAGCAGCTCATGTTCTGTGGTCCTCATAGGAGCATAATGAGATAAGGAACTGTAGTCACATTTGCCGATGGGAAAACTAAGGCCTAGGGAGATCACTGGCAGGGTCAGCAGGCAAACCTACAGCCTCTTGACTCTGGAGAGCATAAAACAAGCAACCCAAATCCAGCGCCCAAAGCTATTATGTTACATTATATTCCATGATATTATATTCTCTCCACCTATATGTATGGAAGAGAAAGAACTATGCTCACTGTTTTCACGCTTTCCTTTTTTTATTTTGCGCTTGTGTTGGAGGGTCGGGGGGGCTCATGGCTAAATAAACATGTTTTATTATTAAGGAGAAAGAATGTAATGAAATAAAAGTTTATCTACTGAGGAAAAGACTGATGGTGAAACCTGAGGAACATCTAGATAATTTAATTGAAAAAAGCCAAAAATTTTAGGCAAGTGGGTATATTTTTAATTTCTGTAGTTTTTCTGTAAACTATTTAACTTATTGTGGATGTTTAAACACAACAGTCACATCATAGATTATTTCTTCCACAGATTGTATTGGAAATTTCTTTCAGTTGACTTAGTAAATCATGTGGTTAATATGTTGTCTTTATAAAATTTAGGGAACATTATGCCAAATGAATATGCCATAGAAAAATCCAGCTGGAGGAAAAGAATGTCAAGATTTTCACTGACAAGTCCAAAAAAATAGTCATCCTTGTTTTCACAGTATTGAATGTGTGAATTTTAGTTATTTTGACCAGAATTACAATTATATTATATGTTATATTCCCCAAGATTTTAAATCACGGTTGTATGTGTATGAGTGTGTGTGCACACATGTATAAACCCCCCAGTAGATGCCTAAACCACAGATAGTACTGAACCTTATATGTACTGTTTTTTTCCCCATACATACATATGATAAAGTTTAATTTATAAATTAGGCAGAGTAAGGAATTAACAATAATAACTAGTAATAAAATAAACAATTTTAAGCATATACTGTAATAAGAGGGGAATGTGATCAATCTTTCTCTGTCTGCCAAGATATCTTACTGTACTCATCCTTCTTTTTTAAAAGACTTTTAAAAAAAGATTTATTTATTTATTGAGAGAGAGAGAGCAGTGGGGAAGGGGCAGAAGGAGAGAATGGGAAGCCTACTCCCGCTGAGCGTGGAGCCCTACAGGGGGCTCAATCCTACAACCCTGAGATCATGACCTGAGCCAAAATCAAGAGCCGGTCGCTCAGCTGAATGAGCCACCCAGGGGCCCCTCATCCTTCTTTTTCGTGAATATATGAGATGATAAAATGCCTACGAATAGAGTGAGATTAAGTGAGGTGAGTGTTGCAGACATAGTGACAGAATATTAGACTTACTATTGACCTTCTGAGAACTCCTCAGAAGGAGGAGCATCTGCTCCCAGATCGTGTTTAACCGTGGAAACTGAAACTACTATGGAAAGTGAAACCATAGGTAAAGTGGAGGGTTGAGGGCAGGACTGTATACATGTACCCACAGTATATATATTTTGTTGGTGTGGCTACATTTCCAAATGGCAATCATGGTTAGCCAAGTATAAATATTTAGATCACTTGAAATATTTCAGAAACATGCTTAGGTAGCCTTAATTCATGTTATTTTTGTTTGTTTGCTCATGGTGGATAGACACAGCATTTTAGAGCAGCTCTAGATTACTCCCTGTTTACCCATTCATCTATCCATATATACTTTGGATTGTAATCTGGACTTCAAATATTCACTTAAGTTTCTAGATATCCCTATAAATAAGAAATAGTAATATTTACCCATTTAGCCTAAGTTGTATTTTGAAGGTTGTGCAACTTTAATGGAAGATTCTTGCATCAACATTAAATGGTATCGCTCAGTTAAGGGTAAAATAATGGTCAGGACTCCCTTACCTAAAACCAAGTCACTGTTGGGCAGAATCACTGACAAAAGGGAAAAATAATATCAGCCACTGTTGGATAAGGTTCTTGTTATAATTGATTAGCTTTAATTCATAAGAGGTAAAACACCTAGAAACATCTTTTCCCACTTCTCAGAAACTTTGGCAATGATAGGGTGATGGGTATATTTTGAAGTATTATTATGAGCAAGATCTGAGAGAGTTATGTTCTATTTAAGAAGATACATTTTTGTGACTTAATTTTAATTGTGAAATTAAAAGCTCTTTGAAAGTATTCTCCCATGAACTCTTTTCAGTGTTCCATAACCGAGGAACGACTGACTCAGTTCTGTTAAGTCAGAAAAAATGGGAAATAAATCATGAAAAGCATATTTTAGAAAAAAAAAAAAAAAGTCATTCACTTAAATGGGTCCAAATGAGGTTCTGAAACAATTTTAATCTTGAGAAGATAAGAATATGTTAAGTATGAATATACATTCACAGAAGGAGGGGGGAGGGGGGTGAAGGGCATCAAGATAGCCTCTCATTTTTTTTACCCTGGTGAAAGATCTATGTATATTTAGAGATTTTATTTTTTTTTCAAGAAAGATAAAGAGAAAAGCAAACCTTATCGAGACACGTAACCAGTCTTTTTTTCTTTGGTCTTCTTGCTGATAAACTATTTCAAGTATCAATGTGATATTTTAGCTAAATTGTACTTCTCTGCAACTTAATTTCCAATTCCATTAAATCAAATTTGATCTTTCCTTTTGATGAGCTTAAGGTTTTGCAATTTATGTGCAGAATAGCTAACTCTATACATCTAATTTCTTTTTTTGCTCACTCTTTTTCTGCAAACCCAGCTTTCCCGAATGATCTTTTATGTTAAAACACCACAGGACTGATGGTTTGGCCTAGAGACACTTAATGCCTGTAATTAAAACTTAGATATATACCTCCTCTTTGCCACAAAAAATAAACATGTTTCCTGTAAATTGGGTCATAATTATGCGCTTTCCAAAAGCCTTTGTTTCTGAGTTGGTTCCATGTTATGAAACACCCAAAGCTAATTTTCAATTTGGTGGCTCTGTTCATAAACGTGAAATGTTGAACTGCTGGATATTTGACCTGTTTCTCATTCCAAAAATATATTGCAAACATCTCTTATAGTGAAATATGGGACACAAGTACCTGAACCTATTAGGAGGAGAACTATTTTTAAAGGTATATTCTGTTGAAGAACTTTTAGTGAAAAAGCTGGCAAAGTGGGGACAATAGAGTGCTATAATTTTTTAACAATAATACCTTTTTATTTTCCCCATTTCTTCTACTACCATATGAAATATGCTTTTGTTACCATATCTATTTTTTAATAAAATATCTCTGTTTTGTTTAAGATTTTATTTAATTGAGATAGAGAGTGAGAGAGAAATCAGAAGCACAAGGAGGAGCAGAAGAAAAGGGAAAAACAGACTCCTTGCTGATCAGGGAACCCACTCAGGGCTCAAACCCAGGACCCTGGGATCATGACCTGAGGTGAAGATAGAAAGACCCTTAACCGACTGAGCCAACTATGCGCCCCAATAAAAGATTTATGATGCCCTTGGAAAATAAAGCAAAAAAAAAAAAAAAAACCCCAAAAACCAAAAAAAAAAACCTCAAAACAAAACAAAACAAAAAAAACCATCTTTGCATAATCTAGATTTCCCACTGTAGGTTGAAACTAAAACTTTTCATTATAAGCTATGCAGATCACCTAACACTAAACAAGAGACGTGAGCAATTTTTGTTTCTGATTTTCTTTTAAATGATGAAGTACCTGGGGCGCCCGGGTGACTTGGTTGAACAGCTGCCTTCGGCTCAGGTCATGATCTCGGGGTCCTGGGATCGAGCTCCTCATTGAACTCTCTGCTCAGCCGGAAGTCTGCTTCTCCCTCTCTCTCTGTCCTTACCTTCCACTTGGGCTCTCTCTCTCTTTCTCTCTCACAAATAAATAAATAAAATCTTTTAAAAAAATAATGAACTGGTTATAAATTTAAAAGTGACTGGAGTGCCTGGGTGGCTCAGTTGTTTAAGCCTTCTGCGCTTGGTTTCAGCTCAGGTCATGATCTGGGTAGTAGGATGGAGCCCCTGTCGGGCCCCGGGTTGGGGCTCCATTCTCAGCACAGAGTTTGCCCCTCCCTCTCCCTCCCTCTCTGTCCCTCCTTTGGCACTCTCTCTCTCTAAAATAAATAAAAAAACTTAATTAATTAATTAATTAAATCTTTTTTTTTAAAAAGTGACTAACCAGTTTGTTCAATGCAATCTAAAGAGTTAATGCTAAAATCAGATGCTTATCTGATTTAATAAGTTGTTTGAGTTTGTTTGTATGTTAATACAGTAAAAATAATGCTCTATTTGGCCTAATAAAGAAACAGTGTATACACTTTTCTCTCCCTGTGGCAGAGATACTGGAAGAGATATCCATTAGCATGAAGAAACTGACAAAAGATGGTAGTGGTTTTAAGAAATAAGACATTGTTACATCTGCCTCAATTTCAAAATAATCCCATTCAGCAGTTCAAAGAATGAACTACATGCCAGGCATTATGTGTGCTGGGTGTAACAAAAACAGCGAGAGGCATGTCCAACTAAACTATTCACTGTAGTAAATGGTATATATATAGGAAAAGAAGTATTACAATATTTTATAGTGAGTGACCAAATAGAATGTGACATTTTAGTTGAGTCCTTAAAGGTGAAGAGGAATTTTCCAGCCAAAAGAAGGAAAGGAGGATGTTCTAGGCAGAGAAAAACATAAACAGCACAGAGGTTGAGAAGCACATGAATTAATTTGGAAAGTGCAAATCTCAGTGCAAATGGAATAAAGTAATAGTGTAAGAGAGACTGAATGATGGCCACATTATAACACATATAAATACCATGCCAAGGGAGTTTGGCATTATCTTCTGGGCACTAAGTGTAAAGGCTTATAACATGGCCATCATGTAGTCCTATCAGCAGCATTAATAAAGAAAACTCTGATACAGCTGCAGAAACTCAACTGGAGGTAGGTGAGACCAGCTGGGGTGAAAAGATCACAGAGGAGGCATTTTCAGTAGAGCAGGTACCCAGAAAAGGATAGCCCTCATAGGCAGTGAGAGGCTGTAGTTACTAGGCCAAAGATAGTGGGGATAAGAGTAAAATGGGTAGATTCAATACAGGTTGCAATAGTAGCTGAACTCAACTTGATAGCTGAGAAGTAGGAATGAGGAGAGGAAAAAGACCAGATATGTGGATTCTGAAATAGATATTTTTGTTGAGGAAAGGCATGGTCACTATTTCAATATTTTTTAATAGGTCTTAGAGTACAAGGTATGAAACCTCACCTATTTTTGAAACATTTAAAATATATTGAACATTTTAGAGCAAATAAAATGAATTCTCTTTGAGAAGACAAATATCTTGACTTCTATCATTCTCTCAGCAAGAATGTACTATGTATCAATTTGTAAATGGCTACACACATCAGCAATTAGTCTATTTGTAGGGATGACCTTAGACATATACACTTTTATATTGTGGTATCTTCCACCTACAACACTCTATTGTTTCAAAGTTTGTTTATTGTTTCCCCCTGAACATATTATTTTCACCCTACTGCCCCAAAGTTGCCAAACCCTGGATTATTTATTCATTTCGCTCTCTCTTAAAAAAACAAATGAACCTACAAACTTCATCCCTATCTTTCCGTGTTTAACCTCCCTGCCCCAACCTGTACAACTGCACTGCTGTGCATGTCCCCTGTCCAACTTGACCTGAGACATTTCGTTGGCTAACTTTCCTATGAAGACATAAATGGTTGCAATGCTCTTCAGGTTTCTTCCATTTCTTAAAAATTCTTGAACTTTCTAGTGCGTTTTTAGCTTACCAGATAGCACATATTGCTTTGTACTTGCACAGTTTTATGCATTAATTTCTTCCACAAATATTCGTTGATTTAGTTCTTTGTTCATGGAAGGCACTATTCTACGAATTTGATGTGTACTTTAAGACACCTCCATCTAAAGAACAGAACACTGAGAGAAAAACTGGGTGTAACACATCTTTGTGGTCCAAGTACAAACAAGTTAGTAGACTCTTCATAAATATTGATTCTCTATTCATGTGTATGTATAAAAGTATGTTTTGTTTAGTTGTATATGAATAGGTATGAACTATATACATGTATAATTAGAAATATATTAACTATAAACACATATATACACATATATGCATACATACATATGTATGCATATATGTGTATATATGTGTATATATGTATGTATGTATATATGTGTGCGTGCACACACACACACACACACACACACACACACACACACACACATAGTTATAAGCGAGAAAAAAGCCCAGAGTGCACACACTTATGCTAAGCCCCACATCATCAAACCAAGACTTAATTAGTGTTGGCTCTCCCAGAAATGGAATCTTTAACCCCATCATTCAGAAGTCATGATTAGCACTAGTGAGGTCATCTGCCTGCTAGCTTCCTGCCCTTCCCTAAAGGAAAGTAATTTTGCAATAACCAACCCACTTTTTTGCCTGGTATAACTTTGTCGCTCCTGTTCCCTTCCGTCTATAAATGTCTCTCATTCTGCATAGCTCCTTGGAACTCTATTCTATCTGCTAGATTGGATGCTGCCTTATTCAAATAAACTTTTGTTCAAAAAAGATCTTATAAAATTTTAATATTCCTCAGTTCATCTTTTAACTATGTGTGTGTGTGTATATATGTATATGTATATGTAGTAAAGTAAAAGTAGTTATATATATATGTTGCATATATATAACTACTTTACTACATATACTCTTAACTATGTATATATAGTTATATATATGTTATATATAACATATATATAAATATAAGTGTATATATATGTAGTTAAATATACTATGAATTTATATATTTAATTATATCACTGTAAGTTTCCACAGGTAACAATGAAAGAAAGAATTGCTAATAAAAATAAGTTGATTACAATTAACCTTGTGTGGAATCATACAATTGTATATAAACTTTATATTTTGTCTCTCTTAAATAAAACTTTTCCATACAACTAGCTTTTTGAGAATATCTGACCACTGTCAAAGGATGGAATTTGCACTATTCTTCATGCTTTCTTTCTTGTGTCTGTAAAAGTACTGTGCACAGAATATTGTCACTTGTATTTTTCAGAAATAGCACATCGGCATTGAAATGTCAAAGTAAACAGAAAAAAAGCAAATTTTATTTTGACTGTGACGATAAAAAAGATGAATAAATAAATGCAGCTTTTCCTACAAAATGGAAAAAACAAAGCCACTGCATGTATGAGTAAAAATCTGCTTTTATTATTGTAAAATAAGAAAATGATGAAACTCAAGGTAAAAAAAACAAAAAACAAAAAACAAAACTCACATTTGAAAGCAGATTGCCGAAAGGGGGCAAAAACAAAGTTGCATGCTGGCCTTTGAAAGGCAGAAAGATTCACCAGGAAAGAAAATTGTTGAGTGCTTTGAGAGTTCATATAATTGTAAGCTGTTCTCTGCACCCCTCCCTACTCCCAGCTAAACAACTATGTATCTTTTTACAAAAAGATGCTCAGAGACCATAATGGATTAAACACTTGTGAGCACGTGAGTGCATACCTACACACACACACATCAAAAAATTAAATTAACAACTAAGTAGACCAACAAAAGTGGTTTGGGGGAGACTTCCCACAGTCAGGTATAGTAAATATGTTTATTGGATATAGACAATTGTTAACAAGCTGATGGACTTTAGTCATAATTATATGTAGAACGGTAACGGTGGCCTTGTCCCCACTATCAGAATCACCAAGGGAGGGCCTCAACTTCTTTAATACATTTAAAGGAGAAATTAACACCCATAATTGCTTTTCTCTTATGTGGAGATGCAACAATTGAAACATTACTGAATCATTTCCCCTAAAACAACTCCTATGACCTTACTGGCACTGACTATAGTTAGGGTAGTCTAATTCCACATTAATAATTACATATCTCTACACATTACCATGACCTGGTCAGCTTCCTGTTCTCTGTGGTCTTTCCATGGTTCCACTTTTGATGACTAAACCCTCAAGTTTATTGTTTTTATAATCTTTTGTTTAAATCAGTTCAATGAAGATCAGGTTTCTATTTTTAGATCAGATTCAATTTAAACTTGCTCCTCATGTGAATCAAATGTGTTCAAATACGTTTCTGGAAGGGATGCCATTTCTCTAGCCCATTCCTTCGAGGAACCATATTGCTTACCAGTTAAAGTTTACCTGGGTCAGATATGCATCCTATAAAAACATTTCCCAAAGTATACACCCAAAAGCACTTATTCCTTGCGGCTTTGAAGAAAAATACTTGCTGTTTCATTAAGTATGGGTGCTTCTACATATTTACCTCTATTTTAACATTCTCCCTCCCTACTAAATGCTCTGAAACGTCATTCATTGACACTGTAAATGAAATTATTTTTCCTATATGTTAACCAAGCCTAATTCACTTATTTCACTGTCAGGATTCTTTCAATTTACTTTCCTAGGACACTTCTGTTCATAGTTGATCACATATTGCCCTTGGACTTCTTTGTCTAGTCTGTAATTTTACAAAGTTCAGACTTTAAACACTAAGTTTCAGTGACAATTTCTATGGCCTTTGCAATCCTTCTTCTTAATTGCTCAGTGCAAAATTTCACTCTACCCCTTTCATATGCTGTAAAATGCTGGACAGCAGATATTCGTTAACTGAAAATGCTGTTATTCCATTTTTAAAGACAGAATTTTGATCTGCTCATTTCTGAATATTCTAAGTTTGTCCACATGACTGCAGCAACTGCAAAGCATTTTGTACCCCACTTCTTTGAGAAGAAAGATTAGCTTTTAATTTGAAGCCAAAAACAGCTCCATAGGTAATAGACACACCACGATAATGTCTTTGCTACATTATAAATCATCTCCTTTCCTTACCAGTAGAAGGGACCACAATTGTACATTTTTCTTTCTTTCCTTCCTCCTTTCCTCCCTCTCTTCCTCTCTCCCCCTCTTCCTTCCTTCTATCTTTCCTTCCTTCCCTCCCTCCTCCTTCCTTTCCCTCCTTATATCCTCCATTGTTTGGCTATGCAGCACAACAGTCCATGTTTGCCACGACATACTTCAAGGTCATTGAACTGAACATCTATCTATTCCTTCAGACTCACTACCTATGAAAAAAAGGCAAAAACCTTATTAAATTGCATACATCTAATCATCCCAAATCTTGGGTCTGTGCTTTGGGTGGAGAGAACATAAAACGCACAAAATTCTTCAATGAATCATTCTTTTAAGCAACATATAATGGAGCGTGTCTTCTGTTTATGCTAAAGCTGGTAAGAAAGTAATGCAAAACTGAAGGGGGGGGTAATTAGAGGGGTTGATAAACCATGAGAGACTGTGGGCTCTGAGAAACAAACTGAGGGTTTTAGAGGGGAGGAGGGTGGAGGGATGGGGGAACCTGGTGATGGGTATTTTGGAGGGCACCTATTGCATGGAGCACTGGGTGTGGTGCATAAACAGTGAATCTTGGACCACTACATCAAAAACTAATGATGTATGGTGATGAACATAACACAATAAAATGAATTTAAAAAACAGAAAGTAATACTTTATGGAAAAAGTAGAAGATCACTTCTTTATGTTCAGAAAATATTCCATAATCCAAGAAAATCCTAGATCAATGACATATCTCGTGAGAAATAAGTATACCGGTTTGGGTAGCCACCTGAAGGGTCCAGCCAGCATGTGAGCATACAGAAAACAATCTGCAGGCATACAATTCACATCCAAGGCAAAGCAGGCTAAATGTATCCCTTCCAACTTTTATATCATCCCTTTCCTAGGTCCCAGGGCTTTCTTCTTTCATGACATTTTATGCTTTGAGGAAGTCTCAGACATTAAATGCAAAACTAATTATATTCCTGGATAAATGCTGTGGATGGAGAGATAGGCAGTCACTCTTAGAGCCTACTGGGAAGACTCCTGATAGACCTTACGCCAACAGATGAGATCACCAAAGCTCACAGCAGAAAGTACACATTTTTGAAGTTCTTGATAAATGCATCCCTCTTTATAAGCCTATGTTGATCTGACGATAACTTTTATACCTTCTACAGCATCAAGTTAACAGCACAGAGAAGCTTCTCAATGAACACATATTGAGCGAATCAAACCAAAACCTTCTTTCAGGACTATTTGCTGGAAAATATCACTACAGAAGGTTTACTTTCTGTAATAAGAAAATTTTTTTCTTCTGTAATAAGAAAAAAAAAAGATCTCATTTTTTCCCCTTATTATTGGAACACATCTCTCCTTTATCTACAATAGCATGTCTATGTATAGAGTTCTCTCATAAGGTTTTCCCCCCTGGTCTTCTGAAATTTTATTAAATAAGCCTTTTTACATATTTTTTCTTGCATTTGGGTTTATGAATGCTAAAAGTCAAGGTTCCTCACACAATGGTTCACTTTTTAAACTATTAATGATATTTCCAGAGTCTTCCTAGTAATAACATAATTCCTAATATTCTTTTTATTGGCCAGTATTCTAGGTAAGCATGGTTCTAATAATTAATTCTTAAAATTAAAAAAAAAACTAACATAAAACTGTAGTCTATCAAATACACCAAAAGACTAAAACTTACTGAATGTATGGGCTCTGAAAGCAGTCTGATAATGTCACAGAATCAGCTTTTGCCTGAACTTCACTCAAGGTAATCATGTATTTATTTCTTTGCCTTATATAGAACTGAATCAAGGTAGAAGCCAATAAAGAACCCTCATTACCACTGTCATTCTGAAATCTCATCTTCAGTTCTGATGGGCTATCAATATCATGAGTCTTTCTTTCAATCTTTCAAAGGCACACAGCCCCAACGTTATCTGCGAATTCATCATCAGTTATATGCTGTTATCTCAGCAATTGAAGAAGACTGTACGATTAGAGTCTCTACAACAAAATGAGGAAGGACAATATTTCTTTCATTTCTCACTCTTAACACCTAGGTCATAAGCACAGATTGATTTGAGTTCATCGCATTATCCCTAGTACCACTTTATCCCCTTAGCGTCTCACAGGTAAAGATGCTCTACCTAAACATCCACAGAGATTTTTGATGGGAAGAAGCTGAGAAATGACCTCAGTTAGAAACTGCAGATAGTTATTCTGCTTTGAAAGAAATGGAGACATGAGTTTATATTTGAGCCACATTATTCCTTTGCTTTGGAAAGCAATCTTGTGGGTGATCCCACATGCTTCTCCCTAGTCCACTTTCCATGTTTCTGTTTTGCTTTGAGTCATCACCAGAGGCTGTCTTTTACAGACTGGGTTTTGGTGATGGCTACTCTCTGGTCGGTTTCAGCTAATGGAAGACACTGGCAGGAGAAAAGAGGATAAGAAAGAGAGAATATGGTATTTCTTCTCCTCCCTCCTTCTGGCCATGGCATTTCATTTGCCCTCTGGAAATATTCTCCCTACTGGGCAGCTCCTCATCCATTTTCATTTATCACTAGGCTCCCGTAACACTATTCCTTTAGCCATTATGATCTGGGCAGAGAGGTTAGGTACCAGTGTCTCTAAATTGTTTGTCCCTCAGGGCCTCATCGTCCCTTGTGTGTTCTCTTAACCCCGAATTAGACTCCTTGGCTATAATTTCCTTGAGGGTAGGGATTTGGGTCCTGTTCAGTCTACCAGCCACAGAATAGTATCTGGCACTTTAGAGGTTCCTAGGAGATGCCAATGCTAAAAGCTCAGTCTAGGAAAACAAGATTTTAGGATGTTTACTTGTGTTTACTGCACACTAGATGTACTTAACAACTTTTAAAACCTCAAGACTGGGATACTCCAGAAAGGGCATAGATCCTGGCATCACACAGTCCTGAAATTACCGTTGTCTTTCTTTCCCTTTTACCTTTGAGGTACTGTGGCCTCTTCTCTGTGCTTCATTCAGTATCTTCATCTGATAATAATACTATCTCTTAAGTGACATTGTCAGTATTATATGAGAAAGTTCTGTAAACACCCAGCACTGTCTTTGGCACATTCCAACTAAATCCTACTACTCTTGCTTCAAGATGAATGTATTTTCAAAACCTGGCTAGCCTTCCTCTTTCCCACTGAGTAATAGAGCTGTTAAAAAGAACGGGCTCCGAATAGCCACTCAATCAAAATACCAAATGTTGAAAAGGTCAAAGCAGTATAGCTACCTTTATAATTCATAGATTATTGAATGCATTAACATTCCAATTCCTCATTCTTAAAGAAAAGATTATAATAAGGACCCCAAATGGCCACACATCAATCCTCTCCTATGACAATAGTTGTTCCTTTTCTGGGAAATGTAGAAAAGTAACCTCAGCTGACACTGAACTTCAATTTGGATGCCATACTGTGCTTCTGGCTTTGATAACAAATGGATACCCAGGAGGAGAGCAATAGGAAATACGCTAGATGCTCACAAAAGAAAAAGGCTTCCAAATATGTTGTGGGTTAATTTCAACCAAACTGTCAGGTCTAGAAAATTATGTAATTGACATCCCTGCTTAAGAATATTTTGAGCTTTCACAAGGCTAGGCTGGGCTTTTTACACAGGCTTTAAACAAGCAATTAAGCATCTGCTTCCCAAATTAAAGAGCTAAAAGACTAACTGATGCAAGTTCATGATTACAATGTCAAATATTTCTTTGTAATTGTTGGACCATTTTCAACTCAATCAGTTTTATTTTTATTTTTCATGATATTTCCAGGGATAACATACACTCATAATCACAGTCTGTTGGAATTATAAAGGGCTTTAGGGACCTCTTAACCCATCCCTCTCATTTTATAGATGAGAAAACTGAGGACCACAGAGGGTAAGTGGCCTGTCTAAGGTCACAAAGTTAGTTAGCGGCTAAGCCAGCATACCAATGAAATCAACTTTAATTTCAAATAGACTGCTGTTGAAAATATTTCATGCAAGTTCCTTTTTTCTTCTAAATTTCTCTTTAAGAAAGAGCTTAATAACATCTATGATGAGAGGATTACAAAATAAGTTGTTTGGATCATGTGAAGACAACTCTGAACATCATGAGAGATAAACACCTTAGTAGAAAGGAGCTGTGCTCCTGAAATCTGCTAAGGAAATAACCAGCATCTCCTCTCCTTCCCCCTAGCAGATACTTGGACCAAGACTTTGCAACAAGGTTAGAACACAGATCACTTAAGTCAATTTAGAAAGCAACTAGTATTTTGGGAAAATCGAATTTGTCATTGCATAATAAGAGATTAAAATACAGTTACTTGAAGAACTGTGTGTAAAAGATGCAAAATATTTTCCTTTCGCACTGGCATAATAACAAGTGGGAAGGACCTTGTGCACATGGTAGACAACACTAATAGGAATAGCATGATATTTATCCTCTAGGCAAGCATATAATCTGTAAAAGAGATGGATCAGCATCTAATTTATGTTCATTCTAGTAGATATTAAAGCAAAGCGGTCTTCGGTTAGAGATGCCAGTCCTAGGATGCTGGTTTCGGGACCTGGTTTTATAATGTTTGCTTTAGCAGTCAAAAAGACATTTTATTTTGCTTGATAAAAGTAAAAAAAAAAAAAAAAGGTGCAGAATATTGCTTATAAGTGATTAACCTTCATTACCAGGAATGTATAAGCTCTTTTTCTTTTCTGTTTTCAGCAATAATGAAGATTCAGTGTTGTCCTGGAGATGAAGGATTTTACTCTGGTTCTTTTCTCCCAGGCAAAAGATTATACTTAGTTCTGGATGTTTCTTCCCCAAGCATCAGAGTGGAAAGGTAATTTCTAATCCGTCAAGACTGGTGGCATTCAAATGGATTGGCTTGAGTTAGGCAAACTCTGCCAGTAATCTTGGAACTATTCTGACCTACTTCCTTAAGTATTAAAAATACACACCCATAAAACTTCTTGATCTTTTATTTTCTGTTGCATTCCCATACTGCAGAGTAAATAAAATCAACTGAATAAATGCATATTTCTAAGATGTAATCTCTTGTCATGTAGCTTACCTACCTTACCTACTATGCTAGCTATTTTTCTTCTGCTCTCACCAGCTCTATTCTATTCTATTCTATTCTATTCTATTCTATTCTATTCTATTCTATTCTATTCTTTCCTGTTCTATTCAGTTCTACTCTCTGTCTTACTGGTATCCATAAAGCCTGGCTTCTATAGACTGTGGATGCAAGCTCTCATACCCTCTGACTTCCTGTTGGGTTTAGCAGAGTCGAAAGACAGAAAGGTTGCCTTGCTGAGGTTCTTGAAATAACCACATTTCTCCATGCCCAGAGCTCCTGATGGCTGGCCTCCCTTCAGGACCCAGCTCTCACTGGACTCTGGTAATATAATTTTCTTCCCTAATTCCTTCCTTCTAAAGGGCAGGAATGGCTTCTGACTGCTGTTGAGTCCTTGAGTGCCTCACATTTCTTAGATGGTTTCTTTAGCTTTGTCCTCATTTTCTGTATATAGTACTCTCATAGCTTCCTTAATTTTTCTTTGGCTAACCCTTTTTTGCACAAGTCCTTTGTTTCTCACCAAAACACCGTTTGATAGGCCACAATCATTCCGTATCTAATTTTTGTCTGTTTCCCATTACAAAAATTATCCTTGATGGCAGAGAAGGAAAAGCCTGCCTCATTTTGCTAAGATCCTCAGAAAATTCTGATTGGTAGCATAGAGTATCTTGTTTTATGAAAAGCTGGCTTTAAAACCCTAATCAAGGGGTGACTGGGTGGTGCAGCTGGTTAAGCCTCTGCCTTCGGCTCAGATCTTGATCTCAGGGTCCTGGAATTGAGCCTCAAGTCCAGTCGGGCTCCCTGCTCAGCTTATCCCTCTCACTCTGTGTATACTTTGTCTCTCTCTCAAATATATAAATAAAATCTTCAAAATTCATTAAAAAACCCTAATCAAAATCATTTCAATGCACACAGGTTGTTAATGAGCTACAATTACTTGTGCCTCTGGTTTGGACTGTGATGACCAATGTATTTATTTCTTAACCAGGAAAAAAATGGTGATATTCAGTTTATATTGTATCCAGATAATCAATAAAAAAATAATAATAACTTGGTTCCACATAGGTCTGGCTTTTTGGTTGACTTGCTTATGAAAGTTCATGCAGGGGGATTCATAATTTGTAGGAACCACTGTTCTGCATGTGCCTCTGACTATCCCCAAAGGATCTTGAATTCTTACTACTAAAATTTGGAATTTTCCATCAAATTTCATTTCTTTTAATAAATTACTTAGTCGGGGCACCTGGGTGGCTCAGTGGGTTAAAGCCTCTGCCTTCAGCTCAGGTCATGATCTCAGGGTCCTGGGATCGAGCACCGCATTGGGCTCTCTGCTCAGCGGGTAGCTGCTTCCCCCCCTCTCTCTGCGCCTGCCTCTCTGCCTACTTGTGATCTCTGTCTGTCAAATAAATAAATAAATAAATCTTTAAAAAAATTACTTAGTCATGTGTATAATATAATATTTATTGAGCACCCACTCTGTTCTAGTCCTTGCTCTAGTAACTAAGATTATGGTGACATGGAAATTGGACACTTAAAATAAATCAATAAACACAGGAGTAACTTAGATCATTTAAGATAGAAATACATATTAGGAAGAAAGTAAAAGAGGCAATATATTTAAGAAGTGGTTCAAAGAGACTTATGATAGAGTTGACAAGGAAGGCCTCAGATTCTACTTGATCTAAAACTGAAATAACCAGAAAAAGTCAGATGTGGAAAGGTCTAGGGCTGGGGTCAGTAGACTATGAGGGACCAAATCTAGCTCATCACCTTTTCTGTAAATAAAGTTTTTTTTTTTTTTTCAATGTCTAATGCCAAAAAGAGATTTTTTTTAAATTTTATTTTTTATAAACATATATTTTTATCCCCAGGGGTACAGGTCTGTGAATCACCAGGTTTACACACTTCACAGCACTCACCATAGCGCATACCCTCCCCAATGTCCATAATCCCACCCCCGCTCTCCCAACCCCCCCTCCCCACATCAACCCTCAGTTTGTTTTGTGAGATTAAGAGTCACTTATGGTTTGTCTCCCTCCCAATCCCATCTTGTTTCATTTACTCTTCTCCTACCCCCTTAACCCCCCATGTTGCATCTCCTCTCCCTCATATCAGGGAGATCATGTGATAGTTGTCTTCCTCCGATTGACTTATTTCGCTAAGCATGATACCCTCTAGTTCCATCCACGTCATCGCAAATGGCAAGATTTCATTTCTTTTGATGGCTGCATAGTATTCCATTGTGTATATATACCACATCTTCTTTATCCATTCGTCTGTTGATGGACATCTAGGTTCTTTCCATAGTTTGGCTATTGTAGACATTGCTGCTATAAACATTCGGGTGCACGTGCCCCTTCGGATCACTACGTTTGTATCTTTAGGGTAAATACCCAGTAGTGCAATTGCTGGGTCATAGGGTAGTTCTATTTCCAACATTTTGAGGAACCTCCATGCTGTTTTCCAGAGTGGTTGCACCAGCTTGCATTCCCACCAACAGTGTAGGAGGGTTCCCCTTTCTCCGCATCCTCGCCAGCATCTGTCATTTCCTGACTTGTTAATTTTAGTCATTCTGACTGGTGTGAGGTGGTATCTCATTGTGGTTTTGATTTGTATTTCCCTGATGCCGAGTGATATGGAGCACTTTTTCATGTGTCTGTTGGCCATCTGGATGTCTTCTTTGCAGAAATGTCTGTTCATGTCCTCTGCCCATTTCTTGATTGGATTATTTGTTCTTTGGGTGTTGAGTCTGCTAAGTTCTTTATAGATTTTGGACACTAGCCCTTTATCTGGTATGTCATTTGCAAATATCTTCTCCCATTCTGTCAGTTGTCTTTTGGTTTTGTTAACTGTTTCCTTTGCTGTGCAAAAGCTTTTGATCTTGATGAAATCCCAATAGTTCATTTTTGCCCTTGCTTCCCTTGCCTTTGGCGATGTTCCTAGGAAGATGTTGCTGCGGCTGAGGTCGAAGAGGTTGCTGCCTGTGTTCTCCTCAAGGATTTTGATGGATTCCTTTCTCACATTGAGATCCTTCATCCATTTTGAGTCTATTTTCGTGTGTGGTGTAAGGAAATGATCCAATTTCATTTTTCTGCATGTGGCTGTCCAATTTTCCCAACACCATTTGAAGAGGCTGTCTTTTTTCCATTGGATATTCTTTCCTGCTTTGTCGAAGATGAGTTGACCATAGAGTTGAGGGTCTATTTCTGGGCTCTCTATTCTGTTCCATTGATCTATGTGTCTGTTTTTGTGCCAGTACCATGCTGTCTTGATGATGACAGCTTTGTAATAGAGCTTGAAGTCCGGAATTGTGATGCCACCAACTTTGGCTTTCTTTTTCAATATTGCTTTGGCTATTCGAGGTCTTTTCTGGTTCCATATAAATTTTAGGATTATTTGTTCCATTTCTTTGAAAAAAATGGATGGTACTTTGATAGGAATTGCATTAAATGTGTAGATTGCTTTAGGTAGCATAGACATTTTCACAATATTTATTCTTCCAATCCAGGAGCATGGAACATTTTTCCATTTCTTTGTGTCTTCCTCAATTTCTTTCATGAGTACTTTATAGTTTCCTGTGTATAGATTCTTAGTCTCTTTGGTTAGGTTTATTCCTAGGTATCTTATAGTTTTGGGTGCAATTGTAAATGGGATTGACTCCTTAATTTCTCTTTCTTCTGTCTTGTTGTTGGTGTAGAGAAATGCAACTGATTTCTGTGCGTTGATTTTATATCCTGACACTTTACTGAATTCCTTACAAGTTCTAGCAGTTTTGGAGTGGAGTCTTTTGGGTTTTCCACATATAGTATCATATCATCTGCAACGAGTGATAGTTTGACTTCTTCTTTGCCGATTTGGATGCCTTTAATTTCCTTTTGTTGTCTGACTGCTGAGGCTAGGACTTCTAGTACTATGTTGAATAGCAGTGGTGATAATGGACATCCCTGCCATGTTCCTGACCTTAGCGGAAAAGCTTTCAGTTTTTCTCCATTGAGAATGATATTTGCGGTGGGTTTTTCATAGATGGCTTTGATAATATTGAGGTATGGGCCCTCTATCCCTACACTTTGAAGAGTTTTGATCAGGAAGGGATGCTGTACTTTGTCAAATGCTTTTTCAGCATTTATTGAGAGTATCATATGGTTCTTGTTCTTTCTTTTATTAATGTGTTGTATCACATTGATTGATTTGCGGATGTTGAACCAACCTTGCAGCCCTGGAATAAATCCCACTTGGTCGTGGTGAATAATCCTTTTAATGTACTGTTGAATCCTATTGGCTAGTATTTTGGCGAGAATTTTTGCATCTGTGTTCATCAAGGATATTGGCCTGTAGTTCTCTTTTTTGATGGGATCCTTGTCTGGTTTTGGGATCAAGGTGATGCTGGCCTCATAAAATGAGTTTGGAAGTTTTCCTTCCATTTCTATTTTTTGGAACAGTTTCAGGAGAATAGGAATTAGTTCTTCTTTAAATGTTTGGTAGAATTCCCCCGGGAAGCCATCTGGCCCTGGGCTTTTGTTTGTTTGGAGATTTTTGATGACTGTTTCAATCTCCTTACTGGTTATGGGTCTGTTCAGGCTTTCTATTTCTTCCTGGTTCAGTTGTGGTAGTTTATATGTCTCTAGGAATGCATCCATTTCTTCCAGATTGTCAAATTTGTTGGCGTAGAGTTGCTCATAGTGTGTTCTTATAATTGTCTGTATTTCTTTGGTGTTAGTTGTGATCTCTCCTCTTTCATTCATGATTTTATTTATTTGGGTCCTTTCTCTTTTCTTTTTGATAAGTCTGGCCAGGGGTTTATCGATCTTATTAATTCTTTCAAAGAACCAGCTCCTAGTTTCATTGATTTGTTCTATTGTTTTTTTGGTTTCTATTTCATTGATTTCTGCTCTGATCTTTATGATTTCTCTTCTCCTGCTGGGTTTAGGCTTTCTTTCTTGTTCTTTCTCCAGCTCTTTTAGGTGTAGGGTTAGGTTGTGTACCTGAGACCTTTCTTGTTTCTTGAGAAAGGCTTGTACCGCTATATATTTTCCTCTCAGGACTGCCTTTGTTGTGTCCCACAGATTTTGAACCGTTGTGTTTTCATTATCATTTGTTTCCATGAATTTTTTCAACTCTTCTTTAATTTCCTGGTTGACCCATTCATTCTTTAGAAGGATGCTGTTTAGTCTCCATGTATTTGGGTTCTTTCCAAATTTCCTCTTGTGATTGAGTTCTAGCTTCAGAGCATTGTGGTCTGAAAATATGCAGGGAATGATTCCAATCTTTTGATAATGGTTGAGACCTGATTTAGGACCAAGAATGTGGTCTATTCTGGAGAATGTTCCATGTGCACTAGAGAAGAATGTGTATTCTGTTGCTTTGGGATGAAATGTTCTGAATATATCTGTGATGTCCATCTGGTCCAGTGTGTCATTTAAGGCCTTGATCTCCTTGTTGATCTTTTGCTTGGATGATCTGTCCATTTCAGTGAGGGGAGTGTTCAAGTCCCCTACGATTATTGTATTATTGTCGATGTGTTTCTTTGATTTTGTTATTAATTGGTTTATATAGTTGGCTGCTCCCATGTTAGGGGCATAGATATTTAAAATTGTTAGATCTTCTTGTTGGACAGTTCCTTTGAGTATGATATAGTGTCCTTTCTCCTCTCTTATTATAGTCTTTGGCTTAAAATCTAATTGATCTGATATAAGGATTGCCACTCCTGCTTTCTTCTGATGTCCATTAGCATGGTAAATTCTTTTCCACCCACTCACTTTAAATCTGGAAGTGTCTTCGGGTTTAAAATGAGTTTCTTGTAGGCAACATATAGATGGGTTTTGTTTTTTTATCCATTCTGATACCCTGTGTCTTTTGATTGGGGCATTTAGCCCCTTAACATTCAGGGTAAGTATTGAGAGATATGAATTTAGTGCCATTGTATTGCCTGTAAGGTGACTGTTATTGTATATTGTCTCTGTTTCTTTCTGATCTACTACTTTTAGGGTCTCTCTTTGCTTAGAGGACCCCTTTCAATATTTCCTGTAGAGCTGGTTTGGTATTTGCAAATTCTTTCAGCTTTTGTTTGTCCTGGAAGCTTTTAATCTCTCCTTCTATTTTCAATGATAGCCTAGCTGGATATAGTATTCTTGGCTGCATGTTTTTCTCATTTAGTACTCTGAATATATCATGCCAGCTCTTTCTGGCCTGCCAGGTCTCTGTGGATAAGTCTGCTGCCAATCTAATATTTTTACCATTGTACGTTACGGACTTCTTTTCCCGGGCTGCTTTCAGGATCTTCTCTTTGTCACTAAGACTTGTAAATTTTACTATTAGGTGACGGGGTGTGGGCCTATTCTTATTGATTTTGAGGGGGGGCTCTCTGAACCTCCTGGATTTTGATGCTTGTTCCCTTTGCCATATTGGGGAAATTCTCCCCAATAATTCTCTCCAATATACCTTCTGCTCCCCTCTCTGTTTCCTCTTCTTCTGGAATCCCAATTATTCTAATGTTGTTTCGTCTTATGGTGTCACTTATCTCTCGAATTCTCCCCTCGTAGACCAGTAGCTGTTTGTCCCTCTTTAGCTCAGCTTCTTTATTCTCTGTCATTTGGTCTTCTATATTGCTAATTCTTTCTTCTGCCTCATTTATCCTAGCAGTGAGAGCCTCCATTTTTTATTGCACCTCATTAATAGCTTTTTTGATTTCAACTTGGTTAGATTTTAGTTCTTTTATTTCTCCAGAAAGGGCTTTTATATCTCCCGAGAGGGTTTCTCTAATATCTTCCATGCCTTTTTCGAGCCCGGCTAGAACCTTGAGAATCGTCATTCTGAACTCTAGATCTGACATATTACCAATGTCTGTATGGATTAGGTCCCTAGCCTTTGGTACTGCCTCTTGTTCTTTTTTTTGTGGTGAATTTTTCCGCCTTGTCATTTTGTCCAGATAAGAGTATATGAAGGAGCAAGTAAAATACTAAAAGGGTGGCAACAACCCCAGGAAAATATGCTTTAGCCAAATCAGAAGAGATACCAAATCGTGAGGGGGGAGAAAGGGGATAAAAAGAGGTTCAGAAAGAAAAAGAAAAAAAAAAAAGGAAACAATTAAAAAAAGAAAACCAATAAAGAAAAAATTTAAAAAGGGAAAAAATATATATATATTAGATAAACTGGTTAAAAAATGTTAAAAACGAAAAGGGTAAAAGTTAAAAAAATTTAGCAGAAGAAGAAAAAAAATTGAAAAAGAAAAAAAATTAAATTAACTGTAAGGCTAAAGAATCATGGGGAGAAAGCCATGAGTTCCATGCTTTGCTCTCTCCTCCTCTGGAATTCCGCTGCTCTCCTTGGTATTGAAACTGCACTCCTTGGTAGGTGAACTTGGTCCTGGCTGGGTTTCTTGTTGATCTTCTCGGGGAGGGGCCTGTTGTAGTGATTCTCAAGTGTCTTTTCCCCAGGCGGAGTTGCACCGCCCTTACCCGGCCGGTCTGAGTAATCTGATCGGGTTTGCTTTTGGGAGCTTTTGTTCCCTGAGCGCTTTCCGTAGAGTTCTGGAGGGCGGGAATGAAGATGGCGGCCTCCCGGTCTCCGGCCCGGAGGAGCCGAGAGCCCAGGGCCCCACTCCTCAGTGCGCCCTCAGAGAACAGCGCCCAATTACTCCCGTCACCCTGGCCTCTGGCCACGCTCCGAGCTGACCGAGCCTGCGACCGGTTCAAGGTAACCCCGAGCTTAGAGCTCACTCCTCGGCTCTGTCTCTGTAGCCGGCTTCCCCGTTCTAATACCTGTAAGCTCTGTGACACTCAGACACCTCCGATCCTTCTGTGACCCTGCGGGACCTGAGGCCACGCTGACCCCGCGTGGGCTTCACCCCGGTTAAGCCTCTGGAGCGATGTCCCTCAGCGGAACAGACTTTTAAAAGTCCTGATTTTGTGCTCCATTGCTCCGCCGCTTGCCGGGAGCCGGCCCCTCCCCCCGCGGTCTATCTTCCTGTCGCTTTGGATTCACTTCTCCGCCAGTCCTACCTTTCAGAAAGTGGTTGATTTTCTGTTTCTAGAATTGCTGTTCTTCTTCTCCTCGATCTCCCGTTGGATTTGTAGGTGTTTGCAATCTTTAGATAAGCTATCTAGCTGATCTCCCGCTACCTGAAGTAGTCTCAGCCTGCTACTTCTCCGCCATCTTGACTCCTCCTCCTGTAAATAAAGTTTTATTGGAACAGAGAAAGAGCCATTCTTACCTGTTTATGTATTACCTGTGGCTGTTTTTCTGCTACAATAGCAAGCAGAGTTGAATAGTTGCAACAGAGACCACATAGCCTCCAAAGGCAAAAATGTTTGCCATCTCACCTTTTAGAGTAAAAGATTATTGGGCTTTGGTCTTGGGGAAGAACATTCCAAAAATAAAGGACTAGTTCCAAGGCTTAAAAGCAGGAACAAGTTTGGACGACAGGCGGAGAATTGATAGAAGCCATATCTGGGGTATATCGGGTCAAGAGCATGAAAAACACGCTGGATTTTATTCTACATGGGGAATGAAACTACTTTGGTTTTTATTTCGAGAGTGAAATGATCCATATTTACTTTTGACATGTAAAACACATTCTAAGAGATGTATTTCATATACAGATTTTTATCTCATTTCTTCCTAACACATTTCTAGCTAGCTAAAATAATTGGTTTCATTTGAGAGGTGAGGAAACTAAAGGCTAATACGTGAGTTTAAGTGACTGATCACAGATCAAAAGGGAAGTGGCTGTGTCGGGATCTGCCCAAATCCAAGGGGCTGGCGACTTCATGAGAAATGAGACATTTTACTTCTAATTGCGAGTTCTTGGTACACCAGTCCACACACTTGGGTTGCTCTCATATATAGAAATAACATAATTTAGAGAGTGGAAGGATAGTCTGCTCTCCTGAATGCATCTTCTCCGTGTTTAGTGATGCCTGAAATTCCACTATTAGAAGGTCAACCATTTGGCAACCCTACCTACGTTACAGAATAATTGTTCTTATTCACTTTGTGCATTCAGACACTAACTTTTCTGAAGAGCAATTAAAGAAGTGCATGGCATTAAAATAAAAATAAGACAATAAGGCAAGAATAATTGTAGTTTTTCTGCCCTAAGGATAAACTCAGTGAAGGAACAAATGTATTTGGAAAATTTTAATTTGATGACACCCACAAACTTCCTGGTTAGGGTGTGACAGAGAACCTTGAGAATAAGGACCAGCTCCTACCTTTCCTTATATCCTTTGCCCTTGGCTCAGACCTTGGCAAACTTCAGATGCTGAGGCTGTGCTTTTAAAGTAAATGAATGTCTTAGAGACAAATAATTCCAGATCAAGCACTGAAACAGAATTCTTCTTGACTCAGAACTTGCATGCAAAATGTAAGTAGAATTATATGGTGAAATTTAAAAAGTCCAAATCAGACTCTCTCTCTCCTCTTGACTCTCTGACCCTACCACCTGCCAGCATATCCCCATGTGGGGAAGCAGGATTTGGCAGATCATACTAACAGAGCACTGAAGTGAGAGGGAGTAGAAGGGCAGGAGGGTCCTTCTGTTCAGGTTTGCCACATCCTCCTGCCATTGCTTTCCTTTTTCTCCCTTATCTGTGATCCTACTTACACACCATCCAGGTCCCTTTGGATGTTTTCTGCCCAAACTCCAAGTCTGCAAAACCTGTGCTAACTCTTCTGAGGTGTGGCTCTGCCCTCACCTTTTGCTGGACAGCAGCAACAGCAGCAGCAGCAACTGGAGGAAGGAAGGAAGAGCTGAGAACTAAGCCAGGATTCTCACCTGGACCACTGCCGACAAACAGAGGAAGAATAAGAAAGGAAGATCCTTGACAGGAGAATGTACCTCTTATTCTAGAAAGTGGGAGCTCCAGGGGCACCTCGACGGCTCAGTAGGTTAAGTGTCTGACTCTTGGTTTCAGCTCAGGTCATGATCTCAGGGTCTTGAGATTGAGCCCAACATCAGCCTTCCCCACTCCTCTTTCTCTCTCTCTCTCAAATAAACAATTAAATTGTTGAGATAGAGAGAGAGAGAGAGAAGAAAGTGGAACATCCAACAACTTAGTCAGCATTCTTTGTAATAAGAGATATGGTGATGCCCAAATCTCTCTGATGTCACCCAGTGGTTATGAGAATCTAGAGTTGCTGTATTCAATAAATACAGTGACCACTAGACACGTGTGAGTATTGAACTCTTAAAATGTACTAGTGTGACATGATGAAATGATAATATTTGAATATATTGGCTTAAATAAAATATATCATTATAATTAATTCCTCCTTATTTTTACTTTTTAAAAAAGTGGCTATTAGAAATTTAAGTAAATATTATGTATGTGGCATTGTACAGTCCTGCTCTAGAGAAAAAAAAATAAAGCTGGAGATCAAGAAAGGCTAAGAGATAGAATGTAAACAGAAGATGAATAAAACCCTCACCCATAATTCTACCAAAGAATTAAAGAAAACTTAATACCTGTTCTTCTCAAAATATTCTGAAAAATAGAAAAGGAAGGAAAACTTTCAAATTCATTCTATGAAGGCAGCATTGACTTGATACCAAAATAAGCTAAAAACACTACACAGAAAGAGAACTACAGGTCAATATCTCTGATGAAAATAGATGAAAAAAATCCTCAACAAAATATTAGCAAACTGAATCCAACAATGCATTAAAAAAATCATTCGCCATGATCAAGTGGGATTTATTCCTAGGATGGAAGGGTAGATATTCACAAATCAATCAACATGATTCATCATATCAACAAGAGAAAGGATAAAAACCATATGATCATTTCAGTAGATGCGGAGAAAGCATTTGACAGAGTACAATATCTATTCATGATAAAATCCATCAACAACATAGGTTTCGAGGGAACATACCTCAACATATATGAAAATCTCACAGCTAGTATCATCCTCAATGGGGAAAAACTGGAAGCTTTCTTCCTAAGATCAGGAACAAGACAAGGATGTCCCGTCTCACCACTTTTATTCAACATAGTACTAGAAGTTCCACCCATGGTGGTCAGATAAGACAAAGGAATAAAAGACATCTAAATTGGTTAGAAAGAAATAAAACTTTCACTATTTGAATATGAAATGATACTGTGCATAGAATACCCTAAAGACAACCAAAAAACTACTGGAACTGATCAATGAATTCAGTAAGTTTGCAGGATACAAAAATAATATCTAGAAATTCATTACATTTCTAGACACTAATAACAAAAAATCAGAGAAATTATGAAAATAATTTTTGGTACAATTTACAATTGTACCAAAAATAACAAAATACCTAGGAATAAACTAAACCAAGGGGGTGAAAGACCTATACTCTGAAAACTATAAAACACTGATAAAGAAATAAAAAATGACACAAACAAATGGAAAGTTATCCCACACTCATGGATTCAAAGAACGAATATCGCTAAAATGTCCATACCATCCAAAGCAATCTACAGATTTAATGTAATCCCTATCAAAATACCAACAGCATTTTTCACAAAACTAGACCAAATAATCTTAAGATTTGTACAGAGCCATAAAAGACCCTGAACAGCCACAGCAATCCTGAAAAAGATGAAAACTGGCGATATCACAATACTGGGTATCAAGATATACTACAAAGCTGTAGTAATCAAAACAATATGATACTTACTGGCACAATAACAGACACGTAGATCAAAGGAACAGAAGGGAGAGCCAAGAAATAAACCCAAAATTATATGGTCAATTAATCTTTGACAAAGCAGGAAAGAATATGTAATGGGAAAAGATCTCTTTAACAAATAGTATTGGGAAAGCTGGGCAGCTACATGCCAAAGAATGAAACTGGACTACTTTCTTACACCACACACAAAAATAAACTCAAAATGGATTAAGGACTTAAATGTGAGAACTGAAACCATAAAAATTCTAGAAGACAGCACAAACAGTATCTCTGATGTTAGCCATAGCAGTATTTTTCTAGATATGTCTTCTGAGGCAAGGGAAACAAACAAAAATAAACTATTGGGACTACATCAAAATAAAAATCTTTGCATAGCAAAGGAAACAACAAAACTAAAAGACAACCTAATGAATGGAAGAAGATATATGCAAATGGCATATTTGATAAAAGTTAAGTATTCAAAATATGTAACTTACAGAACTCAACACACACACACAAAATCCAAATGATCCAACTAAAAATGGGGAGAAGACATGAACGGACACTTTTCCAAAGAAGACAGACAGATGGCTCACAGACCCGTGAAAGCTTTTCTCCTACATCACTAATCATCAGGAAAATGCACATCAAAACTACAAGGAGTTGTCACTTCATACAAATCTGGATGGCTAAAATAAAAAACACAAGAAACAAATATTGATGAGGATGTGGAGAAAAGGACAGTTGTGCCATGTGGATGGGAATGCCAGCTGGTGAAGCCACTGTGGAAGAGTATGGAGGTTCCTCAAAGCATTAGAAATAGAAATACCAGATGAACTAGTAATTCCACTACTGGGTATTTACTCAAAGTATACAAAAACACTAATTCAAAAAGATGTATGAATCCCTATGTATACTGAAGCATTATTTGTAATAGTCAAATTATGGAAGCAGCCTAAGTGCCCCTCAGTAGATGAATGGATAAGGAAGATGTGGTGTATAGACATACAATGGAATCTTAGTCACAAAAAAGAATGAAATCTTGTCATTTGCAACAATGCAGATAGATTTACAGGGTATAACACTAAGTGAAATAAGTCAGAGAAAGGCAAATACCACATGATTTCATTCATATGCGTAATTTAGGAAACAGAATAAAGAAAAAAAGAGAGAAACCAAAAAACGGACTCTTATCTATAGAGAAAAAACTGATGGTTACCGGAGCAGAGATGGAAGAGTGAGTGAACAAGGTGGAAGAGATTAAGAGTACACTTATCATCATGAGCACTGAATAATATATAGAATTGCTGAACCACTGTATTGTACACCCCAAATGAACATAACACTGTGTGTTAACTATATTGGAATTAAAAATGAAAAAAATTAAAAATAAATACATAAATAACCCTCACCCAGCTTCCCAGTTTGAACATAGAAAAGACTCTAAACATCATTAATTCATTAATTCTCTTTTCCAAAGAGAATAACATATTAATCCACTGGCATCTTCTGAAAGCTCACATCACTGGAAATCACCATCATTCCAAACCATTATTTGTCCTTAATTGGTATCCAATGATTCTGTTTTGTTCCCTCCAAGACTCTGTCAGCTTTCTAAAAGCAAGGAATGCACCCTAATACTTGTCTTTATCCATCATAATGTCTACTAAAACAATGACTCGCATAGGCATTCAATAAATATTGATCATCTGATTAACTGAAAAAGTTAAGGAGCAGAGTTATAGAATAAATAGTTATTGAATTAATGGTCAGCTTAGTTGTGTGTGCGTGTGTGTGTTGTGTGTATGTCTGTGTGTTTTTATGCATGTATGTCAGTATAAGGCCCACAATATTTAGCATAAAGTTATTAAACATGAGTCCCTTCCTCCCAGCTATCATCCCCAGGGAAATATTAAAAGCAATACAAAAGAGGGGTGATGAGCGCCATATGAGGACCCCACATTCAGTTTCCATTTCCAGCCAAAAAACAAACAAACAAAAGCCTCTTCCCACTGAAAGTGGTTCTTTTTCCTTCCCAATCTGGTGTTTTATAGTGGAGAATAATGTGAATTCCAGACAAAAGATTTCTGCCAAATATACTGGTGACAATAAATGCTTAGGTTTGAGACTTGGAGTGTCCCAGAACCACTCAGCCATGCTTTTCACAAGACTAGAATCTAGAATAAAGCAGAAGGGCTTTGAAGCAAAAAATGTATAGCACAGATCATACAGTACAGCAGGTAAAGCCATCAATTCCAGATCTATTATTATAGGCACAGTGTGAGAAGGAGAAGGAGAAACTAAAGACTCATGGCGAACCCAAAGTCTGTGGAGATATGACTTACTAAGTGCTTACTATGTTCTTATTCCCATTTTACAGATTAAGAAAATGAAACTCTGAGAAGCTCAGTCATCAGAGCTCCCATATCTAGCTTGTGATATGGTTGGTATTCAAAATCAAGGGATGCCTATGTGACTCAGTCGGTTAAGCGTCTGCCTTCAGCTCAGGTCATGATCCTGGAGTCTGGAATCAAGCCCCACATCAGACTCCCTGCTCAGTGGGGAGCCTGCTTTTCCTCTCTGTTTCTGGGCTTGTGCTCTCACTCTCTCTCTGTCAAAAAGATATATATATATTTTTTAAAAATAAAAATAACCAAATAAAATAAAATAGGTCTACGACTGGTTTGCATAATTCCTTCTTTTGAATATGTGCATTATTTTTTTTTTTAAGTAAGATCTATGCCCAGCATGGAGCCCAATGTGGGGCTTGAATTTACAACCCTGAGATCAAGATCTGAGCTGAGATCAAGAGTCGGACACTTAACCAACTGGGCCACCCAGGCACGCTATGTGCATTCTTTTTGTACATAATTATTTGTAGTAGACTGCAGACCATTCTCCTCCCAGAGTGTTGTTTACTCATTATCAATACATCTTTTTGTTTGCTTTAAGAAGGCCACAGTTAAATATTCTTTCAGGGATAGCTGTGATCAATATCCAGACTATCTGAATCACAATTATGGCAGACATCACAGGGAAAACTCAGCTGAGCAGTGGCCTGCATGGCATGCAGATTTCATGAGGCTTAATTGTGCACAGGTAACCTACTGTATGAGCATGCTCCATGTATGTAACTCAGTGCTGATGACCAGGGGAGCCGCAGGAACCCCCCCCCCCCCCCGGAAACAGAATAACACAGATTGAAATCTACGCTGGGGCATAAACCAAGCATGTTTGCTTTGTTCTGTAAACTGGAGAACTGGTCTCTGTAAGCCCCAAACCATCTATTTGTGAGAGCAGAGCTGGGAGCGTTTTCATTTCATTTTGTGACAATCACCCAGTCTTTTTTTTTTTTTTTAAATCTTCGAAAGTTTATAACAGAAACAAAACAAGATGAGAATCCTAAAGACTATGGGAGTAGTCGTGGGGGTGGAGGAGGAAGTGGGGCTGGAGGATAAAAACATAGATGCGGCATGTTTTCTTTATTTGAGTTATTATTCTTTAGAAAAAGGTACAGTTTGAGAAAATACTGGAGTTTTCAAAACACAGCCAAGCAAGTTCTTGAGGACTTCTAACTGCCAATTTCCCTTGGTGTTGACGACTGGTTCCTGCCAACAACCATCCTGAAGAGTATGTAGATTTACACACTTCTCTATAAAATACTTGAAAATTAAGCGTAGGTGCTACCTGCAGGTGAAAGAAGGAGCCTGGAGTACTGCTCTTGCACAGAGACGTGGGTTCTATTTTGAACAGGTCTGATTTCAGTTTGGAGCCCTAGTGGAGAGGAACCCAGGGCAAAGCTGAGTGGTGCCTGGCACAGTCCCCACAGGGCTTGGAAAGGCAGACCAGAGATACTAGACCCCCCAAATCCTCTTCTCTTGAGAGATTTTGTTCTTGAAAGCCTGCCCTGTGAAAAATGAGGAATCTGAGTCACTCATGTGAGTCCAGAAAAAAACCTGATCTCTGCTACTCTGTTTCTGACAGAGAGTACGTGGATCAGTCTTCATCTGTCTTTTAAACTGTAGTATTGGGGCGTCTGGGTGTCTCAGTCATTAAGCATCTGCCTTTGGCTCAGGTCACGAGCCCAGGGTTCCAGAATCGAGCCCCACATTGAGCTCACTGCTCAGCAGGAAGCCTCCCTCTCTGCCTACTTGTGTTCCCTCTCTCTCTCTCTCTTTTTTTTTAAGTTTTATTTATTTATTTGACAGACAGAGATCACAAGTAGGCAGAGAGAGAGAGAGGAGGAAGCAGGCTCCCTGCTGAGCAAAGAGCCCGATGTGGGGCTCGATCCCAGGACCCTGGGATCATGACCTGAGCTGAAGGCAGAGGCTTTAACCCACTGAGCCACCCAGGCGCCCCTTGTGTTTCCTCTCTTGCTGTCTGTCAAATGAATGAATGAATGAATGAATGAATAAATAAATCTAAAAAAATTAATAAAGTCTAGTATTAATGTGATCTTTTCCTCAGAAGGCAGAGTGGAAAGTGAGTAGAGGGTACTGGAAAGTCAGGGCTGGTAATGTTGGTGGCAGCACTGGGACTGGAAGCTAATGCTATGGGGGAGGTGATGAGGATGGGGGCAGTGATAACGATGTGGAGGTGGCAGAGGTGGCAGAGGGGATGGTGGGGGGGGGGGGGGGGGACAGCAGTAGCATTAGTGGAAAGAAGGTATGGAGCAAGAAAAACATGCACAGAGATGGGACAATAAGGATTTTAAACAACACCTCAATGGTTCCACAATCATTGATTGTCTGACATATCTCCTTCTTCACCTTGTTGATTCAGACTTTTTGAAACATTGCACGTCAATAACCAAATTGTCATCATTTGTGGCATTCCTGTTTTCCCCACTCCAGTCCACTGAGATCTGAATACGAAATGTTATTTTGCTGTTGTTGCTGCTGTCAGGGAGGAGAGGCAGAGAATGTCCTTCCAGCCTCTCCCATGCCATGAAACTTCACAATAGGCCTCAGAGCATTAGCCTGTTTTCCTCCCCGTTGCTTCTGCTTTAAAAGAAATCTCTGGGGAAAAAAAAAAAAAAATGCATCCAAAAGAGAAACCCAAAGATGAGAAAGACGTAGCAGACGAGGGCACTCATATTGCCAAGAAAATATTATCTATTCTATTTTTAACATGATGCCCTTTCCGTTGTGCCTCTGTGTTATCAGAAAAGTCTTCTGGGGAAAACCTCTGGGCTAGTTTCATTGACAGGAAAGATAAGATCAATTGTGTGAATAAACTGCTATGGCAAACTTAAAGAATGCTAGCAAAAGAGGCTCAGAGGGAAACCCAAGGTGAGGACCCTTCTCTGTGTCACATCATTATCCATGTTTTTTGCATGCAGAGTTCCAAAGTGGGTATCAGCAGGGAATAAAGAAAATAACACCACTGCAGCAACATAAAACTAACATCTATTTGCACACACACCAAGGGAATGTTGGATAAGGAAGAGTTGGAAATACTGATATTGCTGGAAAATATGACTATTGACTCAGTCCACAGGGTTGAAAAGGCTTGGATTACCCCCGATTTGAGCAAGCAGCATTGAAATACCTTATATCACCGTCTAAATCAGTGGATTGTGGAGGTTGGTCCAAGGACTACTCCTTCAAAATGATAATTCTTGGGCATCATCCTCAGGATTTTTCATTCAAAATTGCAAATCTGGGGTGGGGTGAGGAACTCCTTGTTTTACTTGTAAACTCCCTCAGGAGATTCTTATTCAGCCCCCGAGACTTGTCTGTGTTCCAGAATTCAGAAAAAGCTGATGCAGAGGTTTTGTCCACAATGATAAATTTATCTGTCATCACTAACTGTTACTCTAGATAGAAATCACTCTTCATATTTATGATAATCAAGTAAACCAAAAGCAAAGATTGAGAGGAAGCAAAACAGGTGGAAAAAATTTAAATCTGGAAAACATGAGAAACAAGGGCACATGATTTACCAAAATATGGGAGGAGGGGATGGAGCTGGATTTGAGAAGACATTTCCAAGGTCAAGGAGTCTGAACTGTCAAAATCTCAACCAGTTTGAAAGGTCTACTCATCTTATAGAAATAGGAGAGTCACGGTCCGAAAGAGGGTGGGGCTGGGGATAAAAGTGAGTATTTGTGAACAGGTTTTTGGGACACCAGGGGAGGGAGGAAAGAACAGCTTGTCTGGAAACAGCCGTTCTCTGAGTGGGACACGCAGACCAACAGCAAGTTTATCTCCTGGGAACTTATCATGTGGGCTAAGTCTCAGGCTCTACTTCCCTCTGACCCTCTGAGTAAACTTTGGGTGAGGGGCCCAGCAATCTATGTTTTAACAAGCCCAACAAAGCTAAAGCTTGAAAAGTCGCCAGGCTGAAGGACGCACAGTCAGCTGAGATGTGACCACCTTCAACTAAGCTGACCTGAGCATTCATGTCCTTCTCCAGAGCAGTGAAACTTCTTCACATGTAGCTTCTCAGCTGTTTCCAGGCAGAAGTTTTAAGTTCACATGATTAACTGACCCATTCACATGATAGTCTTACGAAAAGGGACAATTTGCACCAAAGTCTTTTTTGGGTCTCCACATATTGTCAAACAAAGAGCTCCTTGCTGTGTTGAAAAGACAGTTTTTCTCGCGTCTGCTACTTTTATCGGTTTTAAAAATATTAGAGTCAAATTTTAGCATCCTAATAGCCTGCAGCAGACGCCTGAGCATTATCTAGCAAAGGGTGGGGGGAGAGACAACAAAAAGAAACTGAAGATATTAAAAGGAGAAAATTGATAACAAGAGCAGTCAAGTGGGTTGTAGTCTTCAAACTGCCTTTTCACACACAGGAATGGCCATAGTTCCTGTTGACATTTCAGAATTGACAGTAATCAACTCAAACTTCCAAGAGCCAATCTACACCACACAATTTCACTCAATTTCATTACTGTTTGGCTAAATTATTCAAATTATTAGTATCATTGACTATTCACCTATCTGAAGCATGACAGTAGATGTAAAGAAATACATCAGAAGAATATAGAATGTAGCTTCTATTTTCAAACACCTAGGCAAGTTCGCTCAATTATTTTTTAATTATAAAAATAATACATTAGATCAAAAAACAGTCTTTTACACATTTCAAGTCACTGTGGTTTCTGGTGGTGAGATATATAAAAAAAATACACATGCACTTAAATAAAGGTAATGTTATGTATTGATATGTGATCTAATGGAAAAAGAAGAGCATGAAGGAGAGAAACCAGGGGTGGGGAGTGGGATGCAATTTACATTGGTAGTCAGATAACTCTCTGAGGAACAGATATTTGAACTGGGAGATAGAAGCTTCTCAGGCAGGCGGAATAGAGGTGCAGTGGTCCCATACAGGGGACAAGTGTGTTTTATATTAGGACCAGAAAGAAAGCAAGTGGGGCTGGAGCTTTATGGCAAGGTGATATGCCAGGAGGTCACAGAAGTAGGCAGAAAACAGGTCATACAGGCCCTTGTAAGCCATGGAAAAGGATTTAATTTTTATGGCAAGTGCTATTAGAATCTCTGTGGGGCACTGAAGCAAAAAGCATTATATTTAAAGAGATGACTTTATGTTGGCAAGTGTGTTCTTATTTTTAATGCCTGAGATCCATGTAAATTGGTACAATCACTTTGATAAACACATTGTCAGTGTCTAGTAAAACTGAATATGTCATACATAAGACCCAGCAATTCTACTCCTGTATATTTCTCCTAGAAATGCATGCTGATGTGTACCAGAATAGATATCCACAAATGTTTATAGGGACATTGTTCTTAAGAGTCCAAAATGGAAGCAACCCTAATATCCATTAAGAATAGAATGGATACTTATAAAATAAGTAAGTTATGAGGATGAAAGGTACAGCACAGGGAATATGGTAAAAAAATTGTAATAATGTTGTATGGTGACAGATGGTAACTACATTAATCGTGGTGAGCATGGCATAATGCATAGTATAGATGTGTCCAATTACTCTGCCATACACTTGAAACTAATACAACATTGTATGTCAACTGTATGTCAATAAAAAATAAACAAAAACACACAATTCAAATTAAAAAATAAAAATAGATTAAAAGCAGCAAAGATACATTCAATGTTATAATGTTCAATGAAAAAATCTGAGCCCCCAACTGGATGACAACCTCTCGGTAAGAATATTCAGCTATATGGACAAGTCCCTGGAAGGGAATATGGACTAATGAAAATACCTGTTTAGTTAAGGTGGTGAAATTCTGTCTCATGAAATAGTTTTCTAATATTGCTATTATTTGATCATTAAAGAAGATAACTTTATTTTTTAAAGATTTTATTTATTTATTTGGGAGTGAGAAAGAAGATAGAGAGAGTGCACATGTGTGCATGTGTAGGAAGAGAGGGCCAGAGAGAAAGCAGGCTCTCCACCGAGCAGGGAGCCTGACATAGGGTGTGATCCCAGGACCCCAAGATCATGACCTGAGCCAAAGGCAGACCCTCAACCAACTGAGCCAGGTGCCCCAAAGAAGACAATTTCAAAAAGAGAATGGAGTGGATAAACTATAGTATATTCATACAATGGAATGCTATCATGTTACTTAAAAGATAGCCAAAAATTATTTGACACTTCTCTAGTCAAGAGGTGGAATCCATGTACCCTCCCTTTGAACTTAGTTGGGCTGTGGCAACTCTGACATTTTTGTGGAAATGCCACATGTCTTCAGAGTTTAGGTCATGAAAGGACATACATTTCTACTGAAAGCTGCTAGAACCATCACTTTCGGAGTCCTGAGCTGTCACGTATGAAAGCATCGGCCCTGAAGCCACCATGCTGTAAGGAAGCTCAAGCCATAAAGAGAGGACACTTGTAGGCACTCTGACCTACAGCACTAGCTGAGTCATCCTGGCCCAGCTGCCACACATGTGAACCAAGAAGCCTCCAGATAATTCTAGTCCCTAGACATTTGAGTCTTTCCAGTTAGGCCCCAGTACTCCATGATAGAGAAAAGTCTTTGAGCTGTGCTTTATTTGAATTGCTGACCCACAGAATCTATGAGCATAAGAAAACAGATGTCCATTTTATACCACTTTGGAGTGCCAGTGGAGGTGCTTTGTTACACAGCGATGGAGAACAGGAAAAACACCAACAAAGCCACAGAAACACATGAGCAATATGGATAAATAGATCAAAAGTAGTCAGACATAAAAATAATACAAATTAGCTGATTTGGTTTATATAAAATTTAAAAAGAAGTTAGAAAATTTATATTGCATGAGGGTGCATATAAAACAAATCAGGGAAATGATTACCATAAAATTCAAGATAAATATCACATCTAAGGGAGAGAAAAATGACTCTGATCAGGGATACCTAGTGCTAATGCTTCCTCATATAGATAATTTTCTATTTCTTATTTAAATTGGTAACTACATGGGTGTTCACCTTATAATAATTAGTTAACTGCTGTGTTTATGCTTTATACACTTTTCTGTATGTGCATTATATTACATAATAAAAAAGTGTTTAAAAAGATTATTCTGGCTTCTGGGTGAAAAATGACTCTGGTAAGCAAGCAGGGAACCAGGAAAATAAGTTACAAGGCTTTTTTCTACGCTTCAAGAGAAAGAGGCTAGCGGCTTGGACTAGCTGTGTAGATGGAGAGACCAGGTTGGTTTCAATATATTTTGAAATAAGAATTATAGTAGGATTTCCTGCTGGATTAGGTGGGGATAGGAGAGCAGAGAAAAAAGAAGAGTCAGGAAGGATTATAAGTGTTTTACTTCAGTAATTTGGATTGAGATGGTATTAACTGAGATTATTGTACACTTCAGTATCACCAACTAGCATTTGATTTTATTGTAATATGCCTAGTTTTCCTGATCTGTGCTTTTGGGATTAGTGAATATGTAAAATTAAAAATCCAATGACCATTTACTAAGATTATCGAGCAGTTAATACCTTTATGATAATTCATTAAGATTTAAGAACAAATTCTTCTACTCAGATCTCCACCCATCATCTCCAGTTATTACGAAAGGAAAGTAATATAACTAAAATGAAAAAAAAAATTCTCTATAGCCTCTAGAGTATAATTGTACTTATTCCATTCTTTTTTGAGAAGTAATTAAAAGGGTTCAGAAAGAAAAGAATAGTTATTAGGCCTGCACTCAAAAATTACAAACTAGGGGCGCCTGGGTGGCTCAGTGGGTTAAGCCGCTGCCTTCGGCTCAGATCATGATCTCAGAGTCCTGGGATCGAGCCCCGCATTGGGCTCTCTGCTCTCTAGGGGAGCCTGCTTCCTCCTCTCTCTCTGCCTGCCTCTCTGCCTGCTTGTGATCTCTCTGTCAAATAAATAAGTAAAATCTTTAAAAAAAAAATTACAAACTAAATTTAACCATTAACTAGCTTGGTGGGTTTAAGTAAGCCATACAACCTTTCTCTGATTTAGCTTCAGACCATCGAATGGACTTACTTTAATCTTAAATGTTTTGTGAGAGTAAAATCAGCTTTTAAAGTGCATGTAATGTAAACATCTTTCAGAAATAAAACTGTGTTATACTCAGGCCTCCTAGCAGAGCCCAAATTAGAGCAGTGAACCTAGAGACTGGGGAAACTGTGACGATGTCTTTTTGCATTAACTGACAGCCTGAGATGGATGGGTGATTTTGTTTATTTCCTAAAGAAGGAGTGGTTTGGTGTAGAGGTTTGGAGAAGGAAAAGGAAAAGGAAACTGTGATAAATAATACAGGCAACAGGCTTACAGTGATCCTCACTCAGACTGGTTTTGAGCCCAACTGGAAATTGGTGGTGTTGTTCATCAGATCTTTCCAGTCTCCTTCCATCAGAGCATCTGGTAGATCAGTACTTCCTGGACCTCACTGCTCCCTTGAGTGAAGGTCATGTGACAGCTATGGCCATGCTGTAAGTGAAAGTGACATGTGTCCCTCTCAGGTCAAGCAATAACTGTCCATTAAAAAGGAACTAGCAGAATTTGAGATGGGGAGTGATCATCCCACCTGAGTCTCTGATTGTCTCCCATGGGCAGAGCTCCCCTGATGACCTATGTTAGACATTCTGTAGAAGAAGAAGAAAAAAAAAAAAAAGTGTGTGTGTATATATATATGTGTGTGTGTGTGTGTGTTACATCACTGAGATTTAGGAATAGCATAATTTAGACAGTATGGAATAGCTTCCCCCCCCCCAATGGAAGTATACTTTGCATATAATGTGTTAGTTTTAGTTGTAGAGCATGGTGATGAGATAAGGGCTAGAATGGGGACCAAAGGAGTTGGCCCACATTAGATTTTCTCCAGATCTAAGCCAAGCATCTGCATCAGGGGATGTGTAATAAGGAATAATTCCGTTAAGGGAAAGAGATGCCCAGGCCTCACTCCCATTGCACCATGGTACATAAGACTGCATTGGTACCCTTTAGTACCAGAGTGGTACCCGAAAGCACTTCTATGCCCAAAGGAGAAGGAGGTGAAGTGCTTGGAACTTCAGAGGTAATGCCCTTGAGTTCTCAGAAAACTCAGGGAAAGTTGGGAGATGAGTAACATACTGATTTGACATATTGTTGGTGATTCCTGGAAAATCTGGGGAAATGTTAAATTCCTCAGTGGCTAAGAACTATAGCACTTTGAACATTTATATTAATGTCTGCACATTTGAACCCAGTCATAGGTGATCCTTAGAATAACTGGATTATAGTGCTGCCATTTGCCTTTGATTGAAATATGGACTCACCTGAAAGAAAACAATTAAGAATCAAATACTTGTCATTATCTCCTTGGTGAGAACACAATGGCTTAATATGCAAGGAAAGTTAAGAAGAACATAACAAAGTTAGAAAAAATAAGACTACTAGCAAATCCCCCAATGCTAAGGTCTTTTCATTTCACTTATTTCCTCCCAGAGCTCACTGATCTAAAATCCAAGAACCATCACTTTTCATGACTAACTCACAACACTTACTAGTCCTGAAACCCAGCCTTGGATATTCCGTTCTGGATATGAGATTTCTAAATGTCCCATGGATTATTCCAGATCATGAAGAGGGCAGGTTATAGTCAGGATTCAATCCCACTAATGAGGTGATATTTATACGTTTTATTTTTAATACAAGAGGCTAATTATCCACTGAGTACTTCCATCTCCGATCTACTAGAACACAAGGCTATATTTAGTCATGCCAGATGACAGGGCAAAAAAGTTGTTTTGGGCTGTAATCAAACTGCATTTAAATATTTTAAAAGTTTAAATACTTTCATCCCTTATTTATACTTGCCCTCTTCTTTTAAATTATGCACAACTGTGAAAACACCCTTCCTGGAACCCTCATGCTTGATTATACTCTCAGCTTATGTATTTAAGATATTGGTTACTTGATAATTTATATTCTTTCACTTCTTATTGAATTTACATAAAATATTTGTCTTCCCTGGGCTGACACTTTAAATGAGAAGTGAGTAATATTGGACCAATTATTGAGCTTATTTGCCCTCCTATGTTTAACACAGTATTAATACCCAGAATTAGGGAAATTGAGTGAACTGTGGATACTGAGAGACAATTCCCACCAAGATCTCATTCTCACAGCAAAGTAGACATTTGGAAACTGGTGAACAAGAATCCCACGAATAAATAAACAACTTCGCCTTGAACATTTCCATGTTTGGCCCTTAAGCAACAAGTCAGTTTATGCATATGAATCCAAGAATCTGGAAAAAAATAAAGTAGAACAAATATCTCTATGCTCGATCCACATGATCCTGAATAATTGGTAGGATTCTGCATATTTCTTTGCCATCGGCCATGCAAATAAACCCAGTCCTTGCTGTCAGTTTCCTTCATTCTGTGGAAGAGCAAGTGTAGAACAGGAGGAAGGACTAGCAGTTAAGTCAGTGCAGGTACCGTATTCAATTCTGTACATATAGCACCTTCTTTCATACTCACAATAAACCCCAGTGCTGTACCTTTGCTCTCCCAGTTTGTAAATTAACAAACTAAAACATAGAGGTTATGCACAAATTCATACAAATAGTTGTGTAGAGTTAGACACCAAACTGCAAGCAGGAGGAATTTTAAGTTTTGCTTCTCTTTGCATCATAGCGATGCCCTTGTGGGGAGAGAGTTGGGGTCCACCCAACCAGACTTCTTGCTCACTCTTTCAGGATCACTTGCAAACCCGAGTGTCACAGATTACTTGTTCGTTTCATCTTCTGTCCAGGCACAAGGCCAATTCAGGAAAAGGATAAAATTAAAAAGAGCCCCATTTTGTTCCCCATGCACTCAATAAATATTACAGTTCCCTTGAGGTGTTCACCTAATACCGGTGTATTCACTGGTAGTCACTACGGAAAACGGAGGGTCCACAAAGTATTGCACAAAAGCAGAAGCTTTCAGGCTCACAGAAGGCCAGGGTTCCAATTCTAGTGGGCCTAAAGTTACTCATTCTTCCAAGCTTCAGTTACTGCATGGATTAACCTCAAATAGTAACCCATGCTTCTCAGTGTCACGAGGATAAAATGCGATAATACAGGCAAGAGCCTATTCTCTCTAGAGGACTGATACCTATCAGTTCCTTCCCTAACATGTGAGACAATGAAATGCAGAGCACGTGTCTGAGACACCAGGTGTCCTTATGCTTGTCAGAATGTCTTGCTCATGAAATTCTTTGGCTTTCATCCCTTTATTCTCTGACTTATCTTCCATCCTAATCTTACTATTCCTTGCATGGGAAGCCTCTGTATTTTTGAGATCTGTGTATTCAAAATGTTAACTGAAATAAATGTACGAAATCAGGGCGCTTGGGTGGTTCAGTGGGTTAAAGCCTCTGCCTTGGGCTCAGGTCATGATCAGGGTCCTGGGATTGAGCCTGGCATTGGGCTCTCTGCTCAGCAGAGAGCCTGCTTCCTCCTCTCTCTGCCTGCCTCTCTGCCTATTTGTGATCTCTATCTGTCAAATAAATAAATAAAATCTTTAAAAAAATAAAGAATAAAATAAATAAATGTACGAAATCAATGGTTGAGTGAAATGAAGTGCATTCTCGTGGGTCTACAGAAAGTAATTTTACATATTTCTGATATGGACTGACTTTTGCTTTCTTCACATCATTCCTATCTGATTAATCCTTACTAGGACGATCACTTGATTATTAAGGATCATCTTTGAATCCCAGTTTAATGTCCACATTATATAGCTCGTTTGCTTTCAGTTTATCACAAGTCCAAAGTTTCCTTTTGGCCCCTTATTTCAATAATTTCACTTAATAGTATACGGCCACATAGCATGTGGTTTGAATCTGGGACTTACATCATTTGTGCATTGTGCTGATGAGGAGCAAACAAGTAAAGTACCTACAGCTCGTTTTCTTCTAAGCATAGTGGAGGAAAGTGTGTCCAGTTGAGCAAAGCAGAATGACAGAGGTTTGTACATCCCTCATATTCAAGGTTTTGCTTCGTCTCTTCAAAATGCAGCACTATCATCTACCCCATTCCAATTATATTAAATGCAGAATGATTCATTAGTGCCAGCTGCCAATTTAAATTTCAAATGGAAACCTGCTCATTTGCTGACTCTTCATTCACTCCCTCTACCCCACCCCCACCCCCACCAACTTCTTTTTCTGCTTCTTTTTTTCAACTGATCTTAAAGCTACTTAATAGGTATTTCTCCTGAGAAAGCCTGCTCTAAGTGAGTAGTGTCTTTAAGTCAAAAACTACTTCCGTATTTTTCCCTGTGCCATAGCAATATTTTCTAGTTGCCTGCCGCTGCTTACGGACAAACCTCAGAAAGCTTCAAGTTAAGTGAAAAAATGAGCACTCCGCTCTCCAATTCAATTGTTCCAAAAGGGAGAAATGACTTTTCTTTTTTTATCCTGGCCAGAGGTAAAGAATTTGAAAATAACTGAGGCTTGAAAGAAAATACAGGGATCCAGGCAGGTAGACTTAACACAAAGTTATTAAGAGCCGTGTCTTTACTGTCTGTCAGTGGGTATTGTCTCCATCCCAGGCCCTCCTGCTCTCCGAAGTGATCGGAATGGACAGTCGGCTCCCAGAGAGTTACGGTATGACCCAGTGAGTGAGTCAGCCCCACTGCGAGTCCTGCTTGCTACCAGCATCTGAAGGACAGTGTATACACACTGCACTATAGATCACCCTACGCAGGGGCTGGCGTGAGTTTTAAGGCAGTTAGTAGAATACAAACTGAAATTTAGAGGTAATAGATGGTCTGATTCCTCAGTGAACTCTAAACCTGCACTCTTTATTCCCTCCTGGCATCTCTTTTTTAACATAAACTTTAAAAATTCAAGTATAATATATGGACAGAAAAATGAGCAAATCCAAATTGTCCAATTAGATGACTTTTCACAAAGTGAGCACATCCACTTAACTGGCATCCAGAGCAAGAAGCAAGAAACTTCCAGAACCCGGGTAGTCTCCTTGGGCCCATGCCTGAGGTTTGTCTGCTGTTTTTTCTGATCGGTTTAGGTTATGAGTTTGGAGGGAAGAATGTCACAAAGGGGACGGGCTCTCTTCTCCATGTTATATCAGGGAGTACATGATATCAACATGACTTATACTGGTGATGTTAACTTCGATCATTTCGGTTATAGTAGTATCTGGCTGCATTTTTCACTGTAAGAAAACACTTCCCTTCCCCTTCCACTACATTTTTGTGGATTCGAGACAGTAAGTCCAGGCTTCACTCAAGGAGGAGTGAGGCATGGGAATTACGCTCCACTTCCCGGAGGGAACATTTTTACCCATGTTGTTGTGTGGAATCTCCTGCAAGGATGATTTGCCACTTTTCCCCACCCGTTTATTTATTCAACATTTGTTTATATCAGCATGAACTCATGTATATTTATTTTATGGTTTGAATTGCAATCTAGCGTGATGTTATTAATTCTATCGCTCATATTGTTCCTGCTTTGGTCTTTGGGAGCTTGTCCGCATTGGTTTCTGTATCCCTTTGACATACTACCATCCTTTTGTTATGTATTTATTTATTTATATATTTATTGACTCCTTTCTTGCTTTTCAGCATAGGTATTTTTCTGAATGTTCCAGCATTACCTGGGATGTCAACTCTCATTTTAAAAATAGAATTGAGGCTCAGAATAGTTTAGTAATTTGCCCAATATAACCCAGGGGAAAAGAGCATGATTAATATGGAGGCCCAGAAACTCTGATGCCCAAGTCCCCAAGGTTTTGGCTTGACATTGCCTGCCTCACAAGATAATTAGGGCTAGCGAGAGCTCAGGACCCAAGAAAGGAGTACTTTACCACTAAACACCAACAAGTGGATTCAGAAATAGCTCTCTGGCCTTGGAACTTACGGAAGGAGGTTGGAGGCTACTGGGTCCCTGGTGGGACATTAATCATGAAACCTAAAATTAATCAAGGAAGCAGGGGAGCTCTGGGCTCTGTTACTAGTTTGCTGTTCTTATAGGCATACTACGGTGGGGGGTGGTTACAGAAAACTAATCTTGACTTGCTTTTTGTTTCTAACTCTGTTTTATTCTATTAGGTATCTGGATTGGTTAGCTATGTATCTCGTTAAATAGGGTTCTATGACCAAGGCAGCTAAGACTTTGCCTATTCCTGCCACCACTACAGCACCTAGACAAGAGAAGGGTTATTAGCATTCAGAAAGTAACCTTCCTGAGACTGAGGTCCATTAGTTACACATTAAAATAGGTTTTGCTTTTAGCTGGCCAAAGCATTCCAACTTAAGTCAGGTTGGCCAAACTACTGGATTAAAAGTACTCATAAAGAAATTTATCATTTGTATACAGGAAATAGACATTTATATTTATAATTATCAAAATACTTTTCCTAAATTCAGGGGGCAAAATGCTCATATTGGGGTATGTATTTAAAATGCCTGCAAAGGAGGGGAGGAGTCAAAATGGTGGAGAAGTAGCAGGCTGAGACTATATCAGGTAACAGGAGATCAGCTAGATAGCTTATCAAACCATTGCAAACACCTATAAAATGTCTGCAATGGGCATGTAATGGTACCCTTGCAAATTTATAGTAGTGCACTATACTTAACTTAGGAGCAAAGGACTTCGGGCACATTGAAGCCACAATTCCTTATCATGCTTTTAATAGTTCACTGTAAATTCTTCATAAAGGTTTCTTTATCCAAGAGGGAAAAAAAAGCTCTATATTTTAATAATTTTGAATCCAATTTTCATTAAATCAAACAACACTGGGACAATTTGTTTCATATATATACATATTTTTTTTTCTTCCCAAATCAATACTAGGCCAGTAAAGCATAGGTCATTGAATGGTATACAAAATACTCTGACAGTAACATAGGAACAAAAATATGAATGCCTACTGTACAACTCCAGATCATTAGTAGTGACATATACCTCAGGCAATGTACTTAGAACTTGCACTATCATTCTCTGACATATAATTAATCCATTTCATCATTCTGAGGCCAAACAATATTTAATGATGCCAATAAAAAAGTAATTAGAAACTGTAATTTTGACTTAAGATTGAGAATGTATTTATAAATAAAGCCCAATAAAGCAGTGATTGATCTAAATGTCCTATTCTAAGATATGCCGCTCTTGTCTCTCACCCAATGACATGGAATTACTAGAAAAGGAGGCAATACCTGAAATCATAACCTTTGGTTTAGGGATTGATTACCATAGTAGAGAAACAGACTTCCTGATTATCGAAAAAGACAAACATTTACCCATTAATTTAGGTAAAGAACTTTTTGACAAGTGACTGAAGGTTTCTTCTCCAGGCCTTCACTTCCCTAATGCCCCCATCAACCTGCCACTCACTGCTGTCTCTTAGCCTCTCAGCCTATGATTATTTTTGGATCATGGGGTACACAGACAAGCAACAACAATGGAACAGAAAACCTTTCCTTTCTCTGAACTGCTCAGTTCTGTGAAATCTGTGTGAAAGTGGTGGTGTCTATGAACTCTGTCTCATTAGAGCCAAACGTCTGTGGTGTTCCTTCGTGACTCTGTCATTGAAATGACAAGTTCTCTGAGCACTACGCATTGTTAAGGATGCATGGATTTGGTGGTGGCTCAGGGACCAAAAGCCACAGCTGGACAAAGGCTGAATGACCTGGCATGGATAACTGATAGTCCCAGGTGAAAATGCTACCCTTCAGTCACTGCTCCTTTGGAAAAACCCAAAATTAAAATATAATATGGGCCTGTGGTGGCTATGAGGTTAAAAGTAAAGCTCAAAAGTAGAAAAGCAGTGATAGTTTTAGCACATTGGGAACATTAAAAATATTAAATGTTTTTGAAGCACACTTTATCTGTAGGACACCAGAATAGGCCACCTTAGGATTAAAAAAAAGAGAGAGAGAGAGAAAGAAAAAATATGTTGTGTTTGCTTTCAACTTAGTAGAGAGATGTAGTATACCCACATGATACACTGGAGAATAATCATTAAACAACCCAGGAAAAACTACATAGTTTGGTTATAACAAATTGGTACCAAAGGGAAGAAAAAGGAAGGCATTATCATGGTATCAGAAGTAAAAACTTGAGTCCAGGGCGCCTGGGTGGCTCAGTTGGTTAAGCCTCCGTCTTCAGTTCAGGTCATGATCTCAGGGTCCTGGAATCGAGTCCCACATCAGGCTCTCTGCTCAGCAGGGAGCCTGCTTCCCCCTCTCTCTCTGCCTGTCCCTCTGCCTACTTGTGATCTCTCTATCTCAAATAAATAAATAAAATCTTTAAAAAACAAAACAAAACAAAAACTTGAGTCCATGCATGCTTCAAGAGAAGGACTATTTTAGAAATCATCTTGTTAATTTGACTGCTAACCTGACTGTAATTTGTAGATGGTCAAAGTAGGCCCATGGAATCCAAATAATCAACACGTAGGACATCCCAACATTCTGTTTGCAATAATTTGTGACATTTTTAATTTTTCCAGGGCAGTATCTCTTTTGAACACTGCTGTATTGCCAGTAGCCCAAAATGAGCTCAATATACAGTAAGCAACTGATTAGTATCTGTTCTTTAAGTGAATATTAAAAAAAAATATAGGGGCACCTGGGTGGCTCAGTGGGTTAAGCCTCTGCCTTTGGCTCTGGTCATGATCCCAGGGTCCTGGGATCAAGCCCCACATCGGGCTCTCTGCTCAGCAGGGAGCCTGCTTCCTCCTCTCTCTCTGCCTGCCTCTATGCCTGCTTGTGATCTCTGTCTGTCAAATAAATAAATAAAATCTTTAAAAAAAATTAAAAAATATATATAGTTGCATGGGAGTAGGTGATAGGCTGAGAAGACTCACAAGACTCTAGTCATACTTACAGCTGTGATTTATTACAGTGAAAGGACACCATGCAAAATCAACAAAAATAAAGTACATGGATAAAGCCCAGAGGAAATCAGGTGTGAGCTTCTAAGAGTCTTCTCCCAGTGGAGTCACGTGGGACATGCCTAATTCTTCCAACAACAAGTTGCAATAAATATGTTGAATGTTATCAACCAGGGAAAGCTCATTAGAGACCCAGTTCCTAGGGTTTTCACTGGGGGCTGGTCATACAGGCACTCTCTGCATAGCATCTACCAAAACTCTAGGCACCCAGAAAGGAAGTAGGTGTCCAGCATAAGCATATTGTTTGCAGAAACACTGTAGTTACAATGACCCATTTTTTACCAGGGAATAACCCTCTAAAAATCCATGTTCCCAGGTAGACAGCCAAGGGCCAACCTTGTAAGCATGACTAAGCAGATACAAGCCTGCTATGTTAATTCTTTTTGCACAATAGGTTTACTTATTTCTCTTTGGGAAACATCTGATTTTGTGTACCGATGACAACTGTAATGGGCAATTTGACCATTTCCTAATTAATTTGATCATGCATAACTTTTCAAAGTAGGCACAGTGCCGAGTGATATCTTATTTATAGGTCATCTCACCATTGCAAGCCCTGTGTTATTGCTAATAACATCAAGTTCTAATGGTGCTTCATGCATTGTATTTTCATACTGAACCAGCATCCTAAAGAGTTGATTGCTTTTTTTATTCACAATTTATAATCACAGCTCTTCTTTTATAGTACCTAATGAAAACAAAATATCAACCAAGAATAGATCTCAATTACCAATTAATTCAAAATGTCAGGAAATATGTGAATTTAAAATTGTTGGATTTCTTTTGTTGACAATTATAGCTCATAGAGAAACCAACAGAAGCATGATAACTTGAAGACATGACTGAGGGTCATCAAATGCAAGTTGAAAAGTGAAAGAGATTCATCAATGATGTAAGTGTTTAGATAGCCAGAGTTGGACATTTTATCAATTGTTTCTTAACTTTCTGAATTATAGTTATAATGCTTAAACCTTTTGCATTTTACAATATATATACCTGCCACATATGTATATTTGAATGTTACAGCAAGTTTTTAGTGTTTTCCTCCATTTGAATAATAACTGTCCTTTATTTTCTGTTGACCATATTCATTGGTCATTAACCTAAGCCATAATGTCCATTCAGTCATCTATAGTCATCTGCTTCTCCTCAGTGATGACAGATAGCAGGTGTGTTCACAAGAGTTGAAGACCTGAAGTATTTTCTCATATAAGACACTGAAATACATATCTAGTTTTCAATTTTTTTTTCCAGAAGAAATCTATTTTTAAACAAACTCTTATTTGGAGGTCCAAGTAAAAAATAAAAATCAGAGGGGCTGAAGAGCAAAAGATAGAGGAGGCCCAAAGCCGTACTCACTTCCTCTCTGGTGGCAACCTTCTAATAGCTCTCCAGAAAATATCACCAGCACTATTTACTCTTTTTGGAATCTAGCATTCACTTGTTTGTTAATATGCAAAGGTGTCACTTGATCACATTCACAGAGCTGGTTCAGCGGATGAGGCCAATTAAAGTTGCTCTGACCCCAAACAAGACAGGATAATGTTGGATTAGGGCACCTGGGTGGCTCAGTGGGTTAAGCCTCTGCTTTCCGCTCAGGTCATGATCTCAGGGTCCTGGGATCGAGCCCTGCATCAGGCTCCTGGGATCGAGCCCTGCATCAGGCTCCCTGCTCAGCAGGGAGCCTGCCCCACCCCTTGCCTGCCTCTCTCTGCCTACTTGTGATCTCTGTCAAATAAATAAACAAAATCTTTACAAAAAAAAAAAAAAAAAAGGGATAATGTTGGATTTCTCCACTACAGAGGTGACCTGACCCAAGGCTCCCTACTCAGGGATGAAGTAAGGGAATCCCAGAGCAGCTAGATTACACGTGCCGGACTTCTGTGCTGTTTGGTGGGACCTCACCCTTGAGTCTAGGTTTCTATACTCCATGGACATGAATTGGCTGCTACATGCAAACAGCGTTTTCACTCCTTTTCCGTAAAAAAACAGCCTTCACTCCCTTTCTGTATCTCTTCATTTTTCTTGAATGCATTTTTCTTCCCTCCTTTAATCTTTGTCCTTTTATAGTCTATACTCACTCTTATGTCTTTTGTCTATAAATTGCAATCATCAGGATCGTTGTGTGAGAATCAGCAAGTCCCTTTGTTCAGTATAAATTAATACTCATAAAATGATATAAGGAGAAAAAGAGCCTCTTCTTATCTATACTCTCGTCTGATAAATACGTTACAGTAAATTACCTAATTAAACAAGCATAACATGAAAATTAGATGTTTGTTTCTATACATCTTTGAAGAAGTAACCGTTTTCCTTCCTGTGTTATTTATTATCCCTTCAATTTGCAAAAGCTGAGTAATCAGGAATTCCACACCATGGCTTTAATTGCAAGCATATCCACTAAGTGCTGATGTGGGGATATTCAGCTGCTGAGCTTTTTAAAAGTGACAACTTTTTCTTTTCTTTTTTCTCCTTTTTTCTTTCCTCAGTAACTAAGGTGGCTTAAATAATCAAACCACGCCCTTATCAGCACAGTGTTCTTCACTATGCATAGTTCCCTTTAATAATCCAGTTACTTGACAACAAAGATACTGACAATGATAATAACTGTAACGCGAGGTAAAATTGGTTCTCTGCATGCCACGTGGTAGGCATCATGTAAGCACTTGAAATGCATCATTTCATTTAATGATGTCAACAAAATTATGTAAACATTTCTTAATACATCCGAGACAAACTAATTCAACCCGTGGGCACTTGCTCATCTCCAGAATTCTGCATCACAAAGAGTCAGGCCCACAGGCTCCCTTGCTGTTCATCACACCTCCTTGGACCATTAGCTCACTTCTCATCCCAGCAGCTGGTAGAGTCAACACTACCTTTACTTGTCAGGAAGACTGAAACTCAATGGTTTCCTTTCCCATGGTCTCTCTCACTTCCCATATCTTACCTACCACCAGGTTCTGCAACATTTATCTCCAAATTAGGGCTTCTCTCACTTTAAGATGCGGGAGACTGCTCTGGGGATCTGGTTAAAATGCAGATTCTGAATCTCAAGGTTGGGGACACATCCATTCTGAACAGCTCACAAGCTTCCAGGTGATGCTGCTGATCCCAGGACCTCACTAAGTAACAAGGTCCTCAGCAATGCTACAGCTGCTCAATTACCTCCTGTCCTCAATTACTGTCTGGACTATGAAAGGAAGTGAGAGGCTGATCTGTGGCTGAGATCAGGGGAGTAAATCCCAACATGCCAGCTTTTTCTCATGTTGCTCAGTCAACAATTACCTTTACTCCCCTTTGTCCTTCTTCCTTCTAAAGCTTTTAAGCTCGAGTTGGGGAAACATGTATTCCTCCATTACTTACTGGCCTTACTTTGGGGAGAGGATCACGAATGTCTATGGGTTGCTCAGCTAAATTATTCCAAAATATTTGTATCTGATGACTTTTTAAAAAAAAATTTTTTTTGGGGGGGGCGCCTGGGTAGCTCAGTGGGTTAAAGCCTCTGCCTTCGGCTCAGGTCATGATCCCAGTCCTGGGATCGAGCCCCGCATCAGGCTCTCTGCTCGGCAGGGAGCCTGCTTTCCTTCCTCTCTCTCTGCCTGCCTCTCTGCCTACTTGTGATCTCTGTCAAAAAATTAAAAAAAAAAAATATTTTTTTTAAAAGATTTTATTTATTTATTTGAGAGACAGAGATCACAAGTAGGCAGAGAGGCAGGCAGAGAGAGAGGAGGAAGCAGGCTCCCTGCCGAGCAGAGAGCCTGATGCAGGGCTCAATCCCAGGACCCTGGGATCATGACCTGAGCCGAAAGCAAAGGCTTTAACCCACTGAGCCACCCAGGTACCCCTGTATCTGATGACTCTTTACCCAGATGTCTTACCATGATGAAGATCCTGATTCCAGAAGTCTCCAAGGGACTTTTAGAAGACAGCCTGGTAAAATCTACATTGTGGACTGGTTGACTTTTAGTGACCTTCAAACCACAACTAAATTACCAAACATACAATGATGAACCCCTTCTCACCCCCAAAGTTATCTCATTGTCCCATGACACCTTCTTAGTTCATTTTCTTATCCTTAGGGATGATCCTGCCTGGAGAATGCTTTGCTAATGGAACAAAGTATGCGGCTCTATGGCAGGCTGTGGAAAGATGCCATTCAAACAAATTTAAAGGGCCCGGTATGGTGAAAAAACATTAGGAAAAATGGTGAACTGTTTTGATTAGTAAGTCAAGGAAATGCAAATGAATAGATTTTTATTGTCTCTATCTATAAGATTGCCAATAAAAGAGGTACCTGGATGGTTCAGTTGGTTACTCATCTAACTCTTGATTTTGGCTTGCGTCATAACCTCAGGGTCATGAGAGCAAGTTCTGCATCAGATTAAGTGTGTGTGTGTGTGGTTTTTTTTTTTTAAGATTTTATGTATTTATTTGAGGGAAGAGAGAGAGAAAGAGCAGGAACAGGGGGAGAGACAGAAGGAAAGGGAGAAGCAGACTCCCAGGAGAGCAGGGAGCCTGATGCAAGATTGATCCCTTGACTCTAGGATCATGACCTGAACTGACGGCAGACACTTAACCCCCTCAGCCACCCAGGGGCCTCTAAGATTAAATCTCTTAAGACTTTATCTCTCCCGCTCTCTCTCTTAAAAAAAAAAAAAAAGAAATTAAAAAAAAAGATTGCCAATTAAAGAATAATAATATTACTGAGGATATGAGTAACCTCATATATTGCTGGTGCACAAGTAAGTGTAAGGGAAATATATGTCACATCTATTAGAAATGTGTATGTTCTTTCCCGTGCCCACCAGCTCAACTATGGAGAACTGATCCAAAAGAAATTATTAGGCAAGTGTGCAAATATAATTTACTTACATGGGTTTAGATAAACACTGGATCATGTATAAATTGCATTTCTCAAGATACTGAAAACTCAAAAATAAATAAAATATTTTAAAATATGTAAATTGTTATATTATGTTGAACCATATTAAAATAATTGGTAATTGATGATCTATGACTTAAGAAAATGGCACTTCTGTATGGCTCAATTTAATAGAGCACATATGAGTAAAAAAATGTCAGCACACTATTAAATGCATTTATGCGTGTATATGTTTATATGTACCTAGAAATACATATTAAAGACTTCCAACCAAATGCCAATCATACTTATATCTAAGTGTTGGGATTATATTTACTTCTTCTTTTCTATATTTTATCATTTTTCTCTCAATGAACATGGGCAAGTGTATAATTTCAAAATAAATAAAGAGGCCAGCACTGAGATAACCAATTAGCAATTTTCCCGCATTACCAATTTTAAGCTCATTTCCAGTAACCCAAAGTTGGGGGTACTTCAAAGTATTTTCTGCAGATGGTGACGTGATAATATGTGTTATTAGAAAAAGTAATTTCCAGTTATTGTATTAGAATTCAGTAATTACTTTTCCCATAAAGAAAGTGAAAACTATTAAGAGCAAAAATGTGAAATAAATTAGCTTTATATCCTACACTCAATTAAACTATCATAGCAAGAAGGTAATGAATTAAGATAATTTGAGGATAGGAATAAGGCTTTACAAAGCAGAGATTTAACACTCTTCTAAAATCCATTAAAAGTACTCCAAAAGAAGATCACAGTAAAGCGGGTAGCCCACAAGATAGTTCAGAGACACTAGCAGGGTGCATGCTAAATAGGTAGAGAGTTTTCAGTCTCAGAAGTCTTAGAGGCTCAAGCACAATGCAGCTCAAGCGTGCAAAGCATGGCTTGGTGACAGTGGCCCAAAGAGTCAAGCTGAGTTTTCCACTGGCTTCACCACTTTCTAGAACAGTAAGATAATCCCGGTCTTCTGGGATGTGTTCTCTCAAGGAATCCACATACTATTTGAGCAGGCACTGATGTGTAAGCATTTAATTAATTATAAAGAGCCATTCCTAAATAGTATTGCTTGCTACTCCCCTACTAAAACCTCACCCATGTCGTCCCATGGCATCTGGAACAAAAATGGGATTGTTTTCTGGGTCTACATAGCTTTAGGTGGGGCCTGTCTCACCCATGTTACTCTCTGAGGTTCACACTGGCTTTCTCTCTGTTTCTATAGGCCAAACTCTTTCCTGCCCCCATTCTTTTGTGCTTGTTGTTCCCTCTACCAGGAACTCTGTCTCCTGTTCTTCGTGGGGCTAGGTTCTTGTCCTAGGAGCTCAAATGGCAGCCCCAACCATCAGGCAAACGAAAATAATCCCCACTCTTACACCTCTCATTTCCTATTATATCACTTTTTTATGCTTACTTTTCCGCATGGTACCTATCAACATCTGACACTCCTCCTTGTCCGTGAAGCCCAGGAAACAGGACAGGATGTATTCCCTGTGCCTAGAAGTATGGCACATAGATATTCAGTATACTGTTGAATAAATGCTGTGGCCACCATGGGAGTGGTCTGAATTGTTTCTTTTATGCGGTTACAACAGTTGAAGGAAGAAACTATGGAGCCCATGGATCCGAGCTTTCTAGAGTCCCAGCCGGAGCTGGTCCAGGTGGCTTTCTGAACCAAACACTGAACTTCTGTTTGGTTCTTCTGGGCACTTCTGTTTCACCTCACTTTGATATGAACTAAGCTACCAGTCACCAGATGGATGCTCAACACTGGCTTGTGTCACAATAAACCCCTAAAGAGACATCTCCTTACCTGAGAATTATGGCATTTTTACATATTCTTTATGATTTTTAGAATAAAATTTTACTGTATATAATCTGGATAATAGAAATTGTACCTTTTTTATAATGTGAGGTTATTCTTCAATATTGCTTAAATCTTTTTAAAATACACACTGCCACAATTTCCACATGCCTCGCCATCTTGCCAGACATCTTCCTCCTCACTCCCCACTTCCCTGCCTTGAGAGTCACTGAACTAGGACAGTGCTTCTCCAAGCATGATCTTCTTACCCTTGCAGGTGGAGAGATGTATTTTCAGAAGTCTTTGAAAACGTGAATCCTTCCAAAGGGGTATGATGCCTCCAACACAAGTTTGAGAATCACTGAGGTAAAAAGTTAAATGAGGGAGAATATACACTTAAATGCTAATATCTCTGGGAGATCAAACTTTCCATCCATCATTCATATTATAGTGAGTCAGCTTAATCAACTTACTTTCCCCCTCATGTACAACTGAGACTAGCTACTCTGTGAAAATTGGAGACTTTGGTGGAAAGAAGAAGGAGAATAGTAATTTTGTATCATGAAGATACAGGTCTTGTTCTCCAAATAGGAGCTCTGGGGCAACTGTATTAGCATAAGAAAGAAGGAAGGAGATAGAAAATGAAATTGGGGCTTTGTGTTCTGAGATAAACTATCATTTTAAATCTTGTTTATTGGCCTTGAGCTCAGGAAAAGAAAATGGAATTACCTTCTTCCATCTTTTTATTCCTGCCAGAATATGGAATTTAGACTTAAATTCTCCTTAGAGGTTTATTTAATTTCTTTATAGTTTAAGGCAACTGTTATAGGTTAATATGTTAAAACCAGACCTCAAACCTAATGGTCTTAATAAAGCAAAATGCATTCTGAATTTTCAAATCCAGTCTACGAATTCTTTAGCTCCTTAGACTGTAATCTCTTAAGGACAGGATTCCATTTGATTCCTTGTTGGAATCCCATAGTCCTTGGAATTGTCCCTAGAGTAAATTCTGTGTATGAATGCTTTTGAGTTCAAGGGTTGTGATTTGGGAACGCAAATGCTCATCTGCTGGGGCATGTTTCAGGTTTTCTACTTTAAGGAACTGGTCACGTCTGTGCCATTCATGTGTCTCAAACATGGCTCTAACATTCCTCCCTTGGTTACTGCCCTCTTGCCTGCATGAAAGAGGCCCTTATCATGCCAGAAAATAGTAGGTCACTTGCATATCATCTTCCCAGCAGGAGGCCAGGGGACTCTGTCATGGCCAGAGCTGCCAGCAACGTACTAACAGGCAGAAGGATGCCTCCATCGTGAGAGACCGTGTTTCTCACATCAGACCAGACAGTAACTTAACTTCATCCAGGAGAAACTTCAGGGGAAAAAACAAACAAACAAAACATGCCCTATTTCAATCACCTCTGCCAAATGAGCGGCATGCTCTCCATTTTGAAGAATTTTATAAAACACAGAGGACTCAAAAATGCAACAGGGGGAGGGCCCAGGTAGGGAGTAAAGAGTTCAGCTATATATTTCCTTCCATCATTCCATGAGCAGAAAGGAGTCCAATCCCACTTTCTATAGAGGGTCATAAGCTATTGCAGCTGCAAGGTGATTGGGTACAAGGGAAAATAAATGAAGCAAAAATGCATCTCCTAGAGTGGAAAAGACTTGAAAAAAGTTTAGTAAGGCCAAAAAAAAAAAAAAATGACTAGATTTTCAGCTTCTTATGCATATTGTGAGGGCAGAGAAGAATAATGTGAACATCTTCCTTTTACTGCTCAGTCTAATTTGGCATGCCATTATAATTTCTGGCTCAGTTAGCAAATGACTGGAAACACAGCTTTCTGCAATTTTCCCTAAAATATGACAGTTCTATAAGTTGTTCTATTGATGTACTTGAAACCAACCCAAGATGGGAGTGACTATTATTATTAATTTTTATTACCGGGAGGCTTTATAGGGGCCTGTGTGGAACTATCTAAGTGGCCATCTACATACTGTGATTATGAATTTGAGGGAAGGAAAGACTTGTCCAATTTCAGGAATAAAGATGCCTGGAGTTCTACCATTAGAGATTAGCTCCTTTGGATTACACTTCTGCCCTCTGGAGTAATATTTTTCCATATGAATATACTTGAAAATGTTACAAGAAGCAATCACTACTGTCATCTTCACATCAGAAGGGGCACAAATGTCTTGAAGTTATTGGAGGGGACGGAGAAGGGAAAGCCTATTTAGAGACAGACAGAAGAAGAAAAAAAAAATTTAAAGGGCTCAAGTTCTGAAGCAAGGCATTTAAGACAAGTATTGTTTTTCCTTACAAACAGGGTGACCTTAAGTAAATTACATAACCTCTTTGAACCTTGAAGATTCTTTTCTTTTTTAAAGATTTTATTTATTTATATTTTATTTTATTTATTGACAGAGAGAGCACAAGTAGGCAGAGCGCCAGAGAGAGGGAGAAGCAAGCTCTCCACTGAGCAGAGAGCCAGTTCTGGGGCTCGATCCCAGGACCCTGGGATCATGACCTGAGCCAAAGGCAGCCGCTTAACCCACTGAGCCACCCAGTCACCCTGAACCTTGATGATTCTTATCTGTAAAGTGAATGACAGAAGAGATTCAAAAAGCACAGGAAAGCAAGTCAAGACAATGCTAGATTGTCAGGTTGGCCATTACTACAGCAGGTTCTTCAGGGGGCCTGCTGAGAAGGTTAGCGTGACATCTCTTGGAAATGCCACATCAGCACCAGACCCCTGTTGGTCAAGGATGGCCCTGTAGGCACACACTGTCCCTCACTGGGCTCGTGCCTGTGCAAATGCATGATGCTGCCAGTTTGCACCTGAGAACAATTGGTACCAGCCCTCACCCAACTGGTCGCGACAGCAGTGTCTGGAGAAGAGGGAAGGTCGTGGATTGTATGTGTCTCAAAAGCAGTGCCAGATGCATACATTTTATGTGTATGTCTTTAGCTATTTCAGATCTACCTCCTGTCTCTCTGAAGTAAGTTCCTCAAGAGCAGCACATTGCTTTCACTCACTCTTGTCACACCTACTTTCGGTCAGTACTGTTGAATAAATGAAAGGACAAAAATAATTGCCTTTGTACTTTAACTGTGACTTTTTTTTTTTTTTTTTTTTTTTTTTTTGGTTTGGACTTTCCTTCTGAATTGCTTTTTTTTCTGTTGTTTTGGCCTGTTCTATCATTGGTGTTTAGCTTTTTCTGTTTAAGCACCTTCCATTTTTCAATTAACTTTGTTTTTACCATTTTTGCTTAGATGCAATTTTACACCTCCAATAACTGAGTTAAGGGTCTTTCCAAATCTTGTTTACTTTTAGATGCTTTAATTTAGTTCTTATATTACATCATTAAATTTCTTTAAATCCTTACTAAACTAGCTTTTAATTTTAATGATTTTGCTCATAGATCCTTTTTGTTTCCAATCTGTATTTTAATTTTCCTTGTAAAGGAAATGCTTTATGCTTTTGGATTAGTGTATTTCACCAATGCTGTCTCATTTGATTATTATATAGACCTTACGTGACAGAAATGACAGGAGCAAAATATGGTCTCTCCCGATTCTTACAACTAGAAAAAGCTCAGAGGTGTTTTCAAGTTGATGTCCAGTGGTTCTCACTCTCTTCTTTCCATTCCACCATGTGGGGTGCATCGTGAGAAATTACTGAAACAAGCTAATTGAAATCACTGAAATTATTCTCAAGAAAAGCTGGGATATGCTAACATTTACTTTACGGATGCAGTTAACATAAAATGCTACTATAGTCACTAGCCACTTAATTACTTACTTTTGCATAATGTGTTTACGCATGGTTCTGAACGCTCTAAATCTGTAAATGTGACAATAAAATAAAAAGAGAAGTTAAACTGGTCTTGATAACAGCTACACTTCATTGACCATTTGATTCTCATGTCCTCTCAGAAGCAGTCAGTATAACTCTTATTTTTCTTCTGTACTTAAATGGCTGACTTTATATTCCATAAACTAAAAATTCTAATTCTAAGGAGTTTTCTTCCTCTGATTTTTTTGCCAGAGCTAAATGTAAATATAAAGAATTGTGGTATGGTTACACACACACACACACACACACACACACACACATCTTAACCTTCATCTCTCATCTACAAAACCTAAAGGGAAATAGAATATTAGTTATTCTCATAATCAGTATGAAAATTTCCAAGGAAAATGTACAACACACACACACACACACACACACACACACACACACACACACACAATTTTAATTGGTAGGCTTAGGCTCAGCTTCCAGAGCTGACTTTGAAGAATATAGTGACTTTGAGCCACTTTAATTCCTTCACTACCCTCAGCTATGAATCAGGGTAAGACTTGTTTAGGGCTACTTTTAAAAGGTTGTCCTAAGGATAAAATGGGATGATGCATTTGTGAAAGGAATTTGAAGAATAACAAGTATCCTACAAGATTTCCTGTGCCTTGTAAAAGCAAAATAAAAAATTATATTTTCTTGTTAAGAAAATGATACATGAAAGAAACAAGCGTACGGCATGAACACGGGGAAGCAAAAGAAAGCAAGAAAGTATGCAACCATGAAGCGAATGCTTAGTCTCCAAGATCAGAGGCTTAAAGAGAAGGACAGATTTAAACATTAAAAAAAAAGAAGAAAAGAAAAGAAAGATGCCAGTGCACTCAAGGAAAGAGAAGTCCCCCCAAAATCCTTCCTGCTTATTCTTCCAATATTACACACAGCTGGGCCCACCTTACCACATCCTGGATGACACCAACTTTTTTTTTTTTTTAAAGATTTTATTTATTTATTTGTCAGAAAGAGAGTGAGAGAAAGCAACACAAGCAGGCAGAGAGGCAGGCAGAGGCGGAGAGAGAGGCAGGCTCCCTGCTGAGCAAGGAGCCCGATGCGGGACTCGATCCCAGGAACCTGGGATCATGACCTGAGCCGAAGGCAGCGGCTTAACCCGCTGAGCCACCCAGGCATCCCCCAACTTTTTTTTTTAATCATTTTTTAAAATTCATTTTCAGCATAACAGTATTCATTGTTTTTGTACCACACCCAGTGCTCCATGCAATCCGTGCCCTCTCTAATACCCACCACCTGGTTCCCCCAACCTCCCACCCCCCCACCTCTTCAAACCCTTCAGGTTGACACCAACTTTATCAACTTTTCCATTAAAGCCAGACTTGACTTAGTACAGTCAATGATGGACTGTCTTTACACCAAGTGTATCCTTTGTATAATTGACTGTGTAATGGCAGAAATTGAGAAACTGGGACAAAAGTGTTGAGTGGCTCTAAGGATTGCCAAGGATCTCAGATTTGAAAGATTTGTAAGATTACCATGCACACACAAGGGAACCTATGCAGATGACTGCTTAGTACAGCACAAGTGTTACATTGTGGCCACAGCCGATCAGGACCTTAAAGGAAGGGTCCACAAGATTGCTGGTGTTCCCGTCATGCACATTTCTAACCATAGGTACAACATTGATGATTATGGGGCCCTTCAGTTCTAATTCTTAAAAGATGGTGTTTCTCTGTCTTCCTTTAGCAGCTTTTTCTGTTGCCAGTTCATATTAGCAATATGCTAATAGTACGAATATTCTTCTTATCCATTTGTTCTGTTGTGAGCTGAGTATGGTTAAATACAGTCACTTTTTGATGTTGTTTTGAAATTGATATTTTGTTTCATTTTAAATATTGTTGCATCTTTTTATAAATCAGATGATTGCTCATATATAAAAAAGAAAATGATACATGAGGATTATGGAGAATCTGGAAGATGCATGCATGCCTGGACACAAATGTGGGTGGCCTTGGACACTCATTCCTTTCTCCCTTTCAGCAGTTAAGCAAGAAGCTAGCTGTACAGGTCTGAGATAAATCGATGGAAGAACAAGCAGATATCACAGACTGAGTTCACAAGATTTGGCCCTTTTTTAAAAGGTCATTTTCTCTGTCAGGAGGCTTCCATTATTATATTTACCTAGATGTTCCCTGTTTCCCTTTTTCTATATGTAGAAGATCACAGTGGTGGTGTTTCCTCATCAAGGATGCTTTTCACAGTATGTCAAGTTCTGCTGGTTCCAGAGTATTTCTTGATGGAAAAACAATATGAGTTTCTGTATCATGTGCCCTGAAATTGTTATCAATGAATTTTTTCATGTGCCTGTACCATGTGTCACAAAGAATGGGTATACCTGTTTCCCTTTGCACAAAAATAAAAGAATAAGTGCAAAATTAATATTAAGCCATGAATCCCACAGCCCATGGATAACCACTTAATGACATTTCTAACAGCACTTTGAATTCATTTGGAAACATTAAAGTGTCTGAAGATTCACAGCTAAAAGCAACTTGCCTCTGTGAGTTTTTCCAATCATTTATATAGCAAACTGATAACAGCCATGTATCAAGAAGATTTAGAGAAAAACAGAACCTTTTGCCCCTGAACTGTATGTGTAGAGACATTTCCCTGGGTGAATGGAACTTTCTTGGTATTGATATCCCTCTCTATAGAAAGTTATTTTGTATTTATTCACTTATTTTTTTTATCTTCTTCAACTATTTTTTTGTTGGCTACAAATACATAGCATTTTTTTGAGAATCTTAAGAGTGGTTAAAAAGGGAAAGAAAGTTGTGAAACACATTCCTTGCCTTCTGAAACTTATATCCTAGTAGGAGAGACAAGACAAGCACATGTAAATTAAGTGTTTCATTCACCATTATATTCTTAGTAACTGACAAATGGTACTCAACAGAATAATCTCCCTGATAGTACTGTAATGTTCTTGACTTAAAGAATGTCTTGTCTCATATCTATCCTCAACATGTACAAAACTTTCATTTGTAACAAGTCAAAATAAGAATGTATTCAAGTAATTTAACTAGGAAGTCCATTAATTTAAAATATGCTCATGTTGATAAATTAACCAATCAATTCTGTAAGCATTTCAAGTAAGACATCTTAGTTGAATACAGTTTAACAAAATTTCTAATAATGAAAATAATAATACCCTTCAAACACCAAAGCATTTTTCTTGAGGACTGTGGCATCTAAATAAGTGTATTCATAATTTAATGATGTGTTAAGGTAACAGTAAACACTGAAAATTTAATGGAATTTAAGGATAACAACTGGCTGTTTTAATGTATAAACATACTGTCTTTTAGTATATATCTTAAATCCAAATTGTCTCCTGTACCCTAAGGCATTAAATAATAATGAACTCAAACTTCTGGAATTAGATTGGTACTTAGATTGGTGCTTACATTGACTAACTATAAATCTTTTAGATTTTCCAAGGAATATAGGTTCACACATAAAGAAGGCTCCATGGGGAAAAAAATGAAGTATGACAATTTGCCACCTGCTTTGTTTCCTCAAAGCAAAAGTTTAAAAATAGTTGATGGAATTAGGTTACAAAAACCTATGTTATCACAGCAGTATCATCTGCATTTGATCCTGTGAATTAGGCAGGGTAGATTTTTCTTTCTTCCTTTCTTCCTTCTGTCCTTTCTTTTCCTTCCTTTTTCCCTCCTTCCTTCTCTTTCTTTCCTTCCTCCCTTCCTCCCTTTCTTCCTTCCTTAACTTTCTCCCTCCCTCCCTTCTTTCCTTCCATCTTCCCTTCCTTCCTTCTTAACTTCCTAACTTCCTTCCTCTTTCTCATATTACCCTCAGAGAAAACCATTTCGGAATTCTTTTTTTTTTTTTTTTAAGATTTTATTTATTTATTTGTTAGAGAGAGAGAGTGCACAAGCAGGCAGAGTCGGAGAGAGAAGCAGGCTCCTGGCCAAGCAAGGAGCCTGATGCGGTACTCGATCCCAAGACCCTGGCATCACAATCCAAGCCAAAGAGAGCAGCTCAACTGATTAAGTCACCCAGGCGTCCCAGTTTTGGAATTCTTGACAACCATGGTCACTAAAGTGTGAAAATTAAATTGTTAAATTCCATGTGATGAAGTAATAATAACAGAATTCCCGAGTGCTGTCAGAGGATTCTAGTGCAGTTCTGGTCATTCCTAATGCCAGGATATGGTAAGGGGGTGATTTTCACAGGTCAGAACACGTTATAAACAGGCCACAGAATCAAATGGGATGTAAGGTCAGGTTGGGCTTATGATGGGATATAAAGTGTAAATTGATATTTGATGGGACCCTGTCAAAAATTAACAGTATGTTTGAAAGGATTCAGTCATGAGTTCAAGTTTTGTAAGATAAAAAGGCAAAAGGGACCTCTAAAGAAACTGGAATACCTCTCATGTTCTTGATATAACTTTGAAGGGGAGATGCTTTGGACCTTAGCTAACTACCTCAGAGGAAGCTTGTCATTTTGTTAACACTAAAAGTCCTACTGGAACATCTATATCCATATCTATCTGTATCTATAAAGAAGCGAGCCTCAGAAGGGTCTGGTTGCCTTAATGTTTTTCTTGTGAGTACTTAGCTTAATCTTTATGAAACATGGTCTTCACATGCACATTCAGGAGAGAAAACTAAAGGTTTTATCTAGAATTTCATTCCCCAGAGGTATATACTAATTAGAAGACCATCATCAAAGTGTTGTAATTTTTACATGTATAAGAAAGAGGAGAATAGATTATACAGTATTTTTCTAGTATCACAGATGATTTTGACATTATTAAATTGTGCATTGTCTTTCATTCAATTAAATTCATGGTTTGCTTTATATATTTGAACCCTGTGGCAGAGACTGCCTTGCCGGCACCCGAATTCCCATTGTATCTTCCACCTGAACATATAGGTGGACTCCATATTCCAGCATCTTTGGGTATTAGGAGCTACCATGGGCCAAGTTCGGACCAATGGGAATGGCATGAAATTGGCCCATACAGTTTCCAGGCCTGCCATCTTCCATGATTTCTCTTTTCTTTCCATCTCCCAGCTTGATTAATACAGTTCCAACGGGACACTCCAAGACTCTAGAGCTTAATGAAGCCGTTAGATGGAATTCCTGGAACACTCAATAACTGTGTGGTGCAGAACCAACCTTCTTCCCCGTCCAACTTATAGCAACTATAATATGAATAGAAAACAAACCCTTACTGTATTAAGTCATGAAAACCTGGGGCTTTTACAGATTTATCTGCTGCAACTATTGTAATGTGACTAATTAGATATTTTTGAATATTATTATATAAACAAATCACATTTTATGGAAGTAAACATCCCAACCATGACCAATATCACTTGCATTTTATTTTTTGTCACCAGCATTTTAATGAGTTAAACATTTTTGCTTATGTAATACACTTTAACATCTTCCATTCTGAAAATCAACTGTGATCTTCTGAACCCAGGGTAAGACTTAGTCTACTGTTATAAACATAGTCCCTCAATAGTCCCTTACTTAAATGTGATGATGATAATGATGATGATGATGATGATGAAGAAGAAAAGGAAGACAAAGGAGGAGGAGGAGGGGGAGGAAGATGAGAAGAGGAAGAAGGAGAAAATTGGTAGGGATGATGATGAGGATGTCGATAATATCTTATTGAATTTATTTCTTATTAATAATATAGCTTATTTGATTATCTCACCCTCAGACACATTCAGGATGAATAATACTATTATTCTCATTTTAAAGGTACTAAATCTGAAACCAGGAAGTGTTAAGTAACTAATGAAAGACAAAAAATATTCAAATTTATATCCAGATTTTGACCCTAAAGTGCTTTCCCACCACCTTACAGTTTTTTATGCAGATCCTGTCACCAAATCATGGGTGAGCATGAATCTAAAGGGCATGGAGCTGTTTGGGTATGTCACATGACAAAAGTCAGTATAAAATATCTGGGTACTACAGATCAGGCATTTACGTTCAATGGGGTCATTACAATATAGCCAGGACATTACATTGCATTTGAAGAGATGTGAAATTGTCATTTAAACCTTTGTTGCTGTTGGCATTATATTTATTACCGATTGCAGTTTTGAGATGAGGATTTAAATACTACTTTGCATTTATTTCACAAGCTCTGTCATAATGAATTTCAGTGCGGTTTAGCATTTCTGAAGTGGTTGCTTCTTCCCAGCCAGTTGCATCTGGTCAAACTCTTCTCTTTACTGTTTTTTTTTTTTTTAATTTTTTAAAGATTTTGTTTGTTTAATTGATGGGGGTGGGTGGGGAGAGCACAAGGAGGGGCAGCAGCAGAGGGACAGAGGGAGAGAGAGAAGCAGGCTCTCTGCGGATGAGCATGGGACTGAAGGCAGATGCTTAACTGATTGAGCCACCCAGTTGCCCCTCTTTACTTGCTACTGACGAATGTAACAAGTGGCTTAATATCAGAGACTGAAAAATGGGACAGCTGTCAATTTCCAAAACTTTTTCTAGAAGAAATGTAACTTAGTAGGAAAAATATATCCAAAAGCAATCCTCAAAAAAGAAAAAGAAAAAGAAAAAAAGAATCTAAAAGCTGCTATAGACTGAATATGTTTCTATGCAAAATTCATATGTTAAAACCTACTACCCAACATGATGTTATCTGGACGTGGGATCTTTGGGAGTGGTTACATTGTGAGGGTGGAGCCCTCATCAGTAGGATTAGTGCCCTAATGAAATCATACCCAGAGTGTCCCCTTCCCCCTTCTCTATATGAGGACACAGTCAGAAAATAGATAGTTGTCTACGATCCAGAAAGTGGGCCCTCACCAGACACCAAATCTGCCAGCACTTTGAGCTGGGACTTTCCAGAACTGGGAGCAATAAATATTTGTTGTTTAAGCCACCTAGTCTATGGTATTTTTGTTATACAGCCTGAACAGACTAAGACAGAAATTGTTACCAAGAAGTGGAATGTTGTAACAAATGTCTCAAAGTGTGGCAGCTGCTTTGGAACGGGATAATGGATAGAGGCTGGAGGCATTTGAGGTATATTCCAGAAAAAGCCTACATCGTTCTGATTGGACCTTTAAAGGTGATTCTGAAGAGAGTTCAGAAGGAAAAGAGAACTGTAAAGAAAGCTTCCAACTTCTTAGAGAATACTTCCATAATAATGAACAAAATAAAGGTAGAAATATGGATGGTTAAGGGCTATTCTGACAAGGTTTCAGACAGAAAGAAAGAGTATGTTTTTGAAAACTGGAGGCAAAGCAATCCTTGTTACAAAGCGGCAAAGACCTTGGCTGAATTGTATTTGTGTCCTAGTGTTTTATAGCAGGTAGAACCTTCAAGGGCTGAAATTAGATATTTAGCTGAAGAAACTGCTAAGCAAAAATTGAAATAGAGTCTTGGTTCCTGATTCCTTATACTAAAATACTAGAAGAGAGCAAAGAGTTGGGATTGTTAAGCAAAAAGGAAGCAAACTTAAAGATTTGGAAAATTCTTAGCATATCCATATTGCAAAAAGTGAGAACAGTCAGGGTGTGGCCAGGAGACCATTAGATAAGGAGATTATTGTTGACAAACCTTCTCAGTAGAGGCCAGGAATTATTCTTCAAGATAATAGAAGAATGACCCTATAGGTAATTCAGAGATCACCAGGGCTGCCACGCACTCTACCTGGAGTACAAAGCCATGGGAGTATGACAGCCTCCACCTAGGCTTTAAAGAACAGCTGCAGTGCTGGAACCTCAGGCCAGAAAGTCACAGGTGCAGGATGCCAGCCCCACAGAACCTCGAGGCCCAGGCAGAATGTGGCTGTGACGTCTTCCCACCAAGCCCTGGATGCAAGAGGCTATCACCCCAAGGGGCCTAGAATCCAGAGCATCAAGCCAAAGAGGATTATTTTAGAAGTTTAAAGTTAAATTTTGTTCACCTACTTAAGTTTCGGACTTAGGACCCATTACTCCTTTCTAATTTTCTATTTTTTTCCCCTTTTGGGATGAAAGTGTCTATCCTGTGCCTGCTCCCCACCTCTCCTGCATTGTATTTTGGAAACACATAACTTGTTTGTTTTCTCAGGTTCACAGCTGGAGAACAATTTTCCTCTGACTGAATTGTACCTTGAGTGTCACCCAATAGATTTAGATGATATTTAGATGCGTCTTTGGATGCAGATTTGACTTTTTATTCTTCTGCGCTGCATATTAAGAAGAATTTTAAGAAATAGATGAGAATACGGTCATCAGAAACAACGAAATTTACCCATTCTCAGACAGCGTATACCCTTTGTTCCTGGAATAAAGAACATCTTACAGTACAAATAAACAGACATACATATAAAGCCTGTATCAGTTATTTTTCATCCTACAGTAACAGCTGCAGTGCATATGCTATACATTTTATAAAACATCCTCACATATAATATTTTATCTTTGCAAAATTCTGTGTGGTAGGAATTATATATTTTTTTAATTACATGAAAACTGACTCTTTTTTTTTTTTAAGATTTTATTTATTTGACAGAGATCACAAGGAGGCAGAGAGGCAGGCAGAGAGAGAGGAAGGGAAACAGGCTCCCTGCTGAGCAGAGAGCCCAACGTGGGGCTTGATCCCAGGACCCTGGAATCGTGACCTGAGCCGAAGGCAGAGGCTTTAACCCACTGAGCCACCCAGGTGCCCCGAAAACTGACTCTTAAATAGTATTTTTATCTACCACTCTATAATTACCACTCTATATCCTCTCTGAACATTTAGAGTCCTTTTTCAGAACTCACAGAGCACAGAGGTTTCTACTCACTTAATTTTCTATTTATTCTTATATTTTGCACTAACTTTATTTAACTTAAATCATTAAAACTTGGATGTGTTACTTTAAAACATGCTCTAATATTACTTGTTTTATTTATCCAACAAACATTTTTGAACATCTTTCTGTTTGTCATAATGAGCAAGACCTAGGAAATATGGTTATTGGGACCTGGTAAATCGAAGCTCTGGAAACAAACAAATGAAAAAAGGTTCTAACTTTTAGTATTTGCCATTTTCCATAGTGTAACTACTCCCACCATAGATTATTTCAAGCAAATGGCCCACAGAATTCTTATGAACACTTAGTTCTCCTGAGCTCGTATGTGCCAACTCCATCACATTGCTGGCATTAATTCAGATTCTGTGCCAACGTCCAAGTCACTTATGGCATGGTAAGGAAGACAGGCATTCAATTTTTAAAAATTATATAATGTTGGGGAACAGCTGATGTATGTACTAGAAACAGAGATGTCAAGGGAAAGAATGATCAATTATTTGGGGGAATGAAAATCAGGGAAGTTTTCTTTTACCAGGTACTTGATACTCTGCAACCTTAAGGATATGTGTGGGTCCTTCCCTTCTGTGAGCAGCAAAGGTCATTCAAGCAGAAGGAATGATGTGTCCAGAGGCATGGATGTAGGACCTACCAGCGCATGGTTGTCTACCCATGGTGCAACAGGAAAAGCTTCCAGAAAAGGAGTAGCCAGGTGTCAGATCATGGAGGACGTTTTGTGCCCTAAATGTTGTCTAGTTGTTCACTCAGTTAGATGAACTCCATGATAACTAAGATGTGTGTTCACTTAATTTTTTCTCTGGGACTTTGTCTCTTTATATGTATAGCTATATCTAAAATCGGCATGTTTTCCCCTCATGACTTCAAAACCCATCTCATTTGCCAGCTCTTCTGGGAAAAAACTCCTGATCCTTCCGTCACTCCCATTCTCTCCTGCTTTGTGCATCCTATCACAGTGTACTTTCTCTCCTTCAAGGTAGTTCCCATGTGCCTCTATATATGTATTACCAAGAATGTAAATTTACATCTATTTAATTAGATGTCTCTCTCTTTCACCTGAAATGGTAGCTCCTTGAGATATAGAACAGCCTCTTATTTTTATTGCTAAAGCCTAGAACAGTATATGATCTATTGGAGGTACCCAATATTTATGAACTGTATTGATCAAATGATAGGTGTTTCTATTGTCATTCAAATGGTTAAACAAAGACTGTTGTGATTTTAATTGTTGGGAATGTGAATATTCTCTGTTTTCTGGCTTCCCCTTTCTAATTACTGACTGATGCCATATACTCGGAGGGAATGAGTTCTAAGACTTCATGCTAACATTTCTTAGAGAATAAAAATTTACGAGGTTCCTCCAGCCTGCTAGGATATTCCTGCAGGCTGAAATCCACTCAGTTTAAGCTCAGCTCAAGCAAGATTATAGGGAAGCTGATAAGAATAAGGGAGAGTTTCCATAATGCCCAGAAGTGGGATAGAAATGCTGATCCTTGAATTTCTGTGCAAGGCTTTAGGACATCTCTAAACTTGTCACCAATATGAGTCTACCCCCTACCAGTTATAGAAATCAGAAACTCCCACTTAAAATCAGTGAATTTCAGGGCTGGAAAAGACTTTTAGATACCTGCATCAGCATGTCTCAACTTGAGCAATATAACTGTTTTGAACTCTAGTGGTAGATTTTCCTGGGATGTGACAATTACTACTCATCTTTCCTTGGACGTTTCATTACATATATAAAATTGGGATAGTAATAGTAAGTAAATTAAAGAGTTACAATGAGGACTAAACAAGAAGATGCATACATAGTTTCTGCCCTCTAGTTGTATCTCTATCTAAGCTCTTATCATATCATTATCTCTCCTAGAGGCAAGGGTGAGGATCAGGACACAGACTACTTGAGTTCAAATTTCGTGTCTCCTATTTACTAGTTGTGTCATCTTAGTAAGTCACTTGATCTCTCTGGGATTCAGATTTCTCATCCCTAAAAAGGAAAAATAATAATAACTACTACAAATGATTGCTGAAAGGATTAAATGGTACAAAGAGTTCAAGACCGGTTCTGGTCCATAATTAATAGGAGATGAAGTTGAGATATAGGTTAGCATTAGATCAAAGAAGTAATTGAATTTCATGCTTCGGGAAAAGAAATAAACTCTTATAGGACTCCCACTATATGTTTTTAAAATATTTTATTTATTTATTTATTTGAGAGAGAGAGAACGCATGAGAGCAGAGAAGGTCAGAGGGGGAAGCGGACTCCCCACGGAGCTGGGTACCTGATATGGGACTCGATCCCGGGACTCTGGGATCATGACCTGAGCCAAAGGCAATGTCTTAACTAACTGAGCCACCCAGGTGCCCCAGACTCCCACTATATTTTAAACAATTCCTTGCAAAGCTCTGGCCCACTGATGTTACTTAGTCACTACTGTTCATTCATTACCAGCCCATCAATGAACATCCCAGTGCCTATATAGATCATAGACCATCATCTGCAATCATGATAAATATAGCCATTTCTGCTTCACAATTAACTTACGAACTTCAATATTTTGTAAAAGATTCTTCAATTTTCCAGTAAAAATTTTAAGCTAGTGTTAGGGTATATATTTGTTTTTATTAAAATAAAATTAATTGACTCTAACAGAGTCACCCCAGACCTCCTTTTTCTGTTTCTTTCTCTAGCAAACAAATGTCCTTTAAGATTACTGATTTTTTTTCCTCCTTAGAAATTCAAGTATGTTGCACTTTAACAAAATAGTAATAAAGACACAGCCTCAAGGCACCTTACTGTTATGCATAGGTTGGTTATGGAATATAGTACATGAAGAGCATTTGCTTGCCCAGAAACTGTTTGGGCTCACATAAAAGTGCCAACTTCACCATACATGTCTTTTGATCATTTTACTTTATGAGGTTCTTGAGGATAGAAATTATATATAATCATCCCTGGGTCCCTAGATCCCAGCACAGATTAAGACCCACAGTAGGTATTTTGAATGAATAAATATAAATAAATATAAATACCTTAGCCATTGGGTTGCTGATGTTTGTTTATGTGAGTGTGTGTGTTGGATGCATGCACACACATTGACAGGTGATTATTTATTTATTTATAGTTCAATTAGAACATATGGTAAAAGAAGCCAGACATGAGAACCTGGGTGACTCAGTTGGTTAAGCCACTACTTTCAGCTCGAGTCATGATCAAGTCCTGCATCCAGCTCCCTGCTCAGTGGGGAGTCTGCTTCTCCCTCTGACCCTCTCCCCTCTCATGTTCTGTCTTTCTCAAATAAATAAAATCTTTCTAAAAAGCCAGACAAAAAGTCTACATACTATGTAATTTCTTTCTGTGGCATCATTGAAAAGGCAAAACTTTAGGCAGAAATCAGATAGATGGTTGCCAGTGATTAAAAGTACAGATAGGAGGTCAGTTAGAAAGGGGCACAAGGAAAATTTTAGGGTGATATATACTTATCGTCTATTTCAATTGTTGTAGCAGTTATATAGCTGTACATATGTGTCAAACCTCATTATAGACTTTGACTTTATGTAAGTTATAACTCAACAAACTCGAGATTTTTTTTTTACATGAACATATGTAATGAGTTTCACACATAATGCAGGATCAATAAACATTAGTTCTCTCCACACCCTTTCCCCAAAGGAGCTAAGCATACCAAGTCTTAAATTAATGTCCTTTGTCTTGCAAGGTATAATTGGGAACCAAAGCAAGCATTTTCATTCTTAGCACATTTCTAAGGCCTTTGCATTTCTATAAAGAAACAAAGCAGAAGCGTGATCTGATTCTAGGAATCTGAACTTACTAAAGTCCCCTGAAAATCACTACAAAAACCCAGATCTAAAGGCAATCTGAAACCATGCATGACCAACTCATGGAGTATTCATATAGATATAATCTCTATGCCTAAAGTTTAGCCTTTTCAATGATGAAAAGAAATTACATAGTATATATGTAGTCTACATACATAGTATGTAGTCTTTTTGTCTGGCTTTTTAGAAAAATTTTATTTATTTATTTGAGAAAGACAGAAAATGAGAGGGGAGAGGGTCAGAGGGAGAAGCAGACTCCCCACTGAGCAGGAAGCTGGATGCAGGACTTGATCATGACTCGAGCTGAAAGTAGTGGCTTAACCAACTGAGTCACCCAGGTTCCCATGTCTGGCTTCTTTTACCATATGTTCTAATTCAACTATTACTAAAACCTTTTGATATATGTTGTTATTTCCATTTTATAGAAAGGAAAATGCAGGCTTTGAGAGCTTAAGTGACTCTCTAAGCTAGGTTTTGATCTCACATCTAAAGAAGGTGATACTTTTAGGATAATGTTAATCAAAGTCCATTAGTTAGGTATCTGCTCACATCCAGATAATCCTGACATATTGGGGCATTAATGGGAAGACCATTGGGTCAGAATCACCTAGTTCTTCATCTTAACATCTAGCTCAACAGATGCTCAACAGAACTCTTAAGGAAAGTTAGTAATTGGCCACCATGAGATGGCCCTAATGCTCTGGTCCACAATGCTTATAATAATAAAGTTGAGTCAGTACAAGGTTTGGTTCAGCTGAAAATAAGGTATGAAAACAAGAAATGCACATTGAGATAGGGAAAATGAACCCACAAGGTAGAATATACATAGAAAAACATTCCATACTGTTGAAGAGGATGGCATAATCGTTTTTCAGCCAAGGTATATGTATCCCGCCATTCTGATAAAGCCTAAGTGAAATATATGTTTTATTTTTTATTTTAAGGAAAATAGAAAAAAAAATGAGACAAAGATTTGGGGCAACATGTTATAAAAATAACTTTATGTTCCTCTGCTCCAAAAGATGATTTCATATCCCAGCAAAGAATATTAAGGTGATCCTGATATGATGTGAGAGTTGGGGAGAAAAGAATTCTACTAGGAGAGATTATTTAGACTCTAGGATGAAGAGTTTTCTTTAATAGCAAATTTTCCTTGATACCTATTCTTGACCCTACTATACTGGCCTGAGGAAGAAGGATGTTATAAGAAGTAATCTGCTTCCTTGGAAAAAACACAAGTGTTTATAAAGGTGCTTGCTATATGCTCAGACCATGGGATTTACATATTTTTTTAAAGTTAGAAATGTTGAATATTTTATTAGCCTTAAATCAGATTAAGTATGACTATGGAAAAATATGAAATTCTTGGAAGTGTTCTATGGATAAAAATCTCGGGGTGCCTGGGTGGCTCAGTCATTAAGTGTCTGCTCAGGTCATGATCCCAGGGTCCTGGGATGGAGCCCCGCATCGGGATCCCTGCTCAGCAGGAAGCCTGCTTCTCCCTCTCCCACTCCCCCTCATGTTCCCTCTTTCACTGTGTCTCTCTCTGTCAAATAAAAATATAAAATCTTTAAAACAAACAAACAAACCTCCATCTCCCTTTTCTAGTTCAACTTAGGATGTCAAGTGACATTAAACAAGTGACTTTCCCCACGTGCTAGGTTCCAGTCTCCTTTCCTTTATTGACATATGGATGCTATCACTAAAGATAAAAGGATATCCTCTCAGAAATAACTACTCCTTTTCCGTAACGAAGATATTATCTTCACAAAATCTATCACATTCTTTGAAGAAGCAGCCACACACTGACTTCCGTCTTTCTCCAGTCATTGATTCTCATGAGGATGGGCTCTCTCTGGGAACAATGGCTGCTGAATCCGGAAGGAGATGATTAGCCAGACAGGCAAAACAATGAGTGGTATTCAGGTGGTGTGACTGCGAGGGAGCTGTTCAGGTGAGGAAGGACTGACTTCTGAGGGGGGACTGAGGCCTGCCTGAGCACTACTAGCATGTGTTGGCCACACTGCACACCGCCGCCGTTGGACTGATGTCCTGTACAACCAAAAACTTCCCTGAAACAAATTCAGGATGTAACAAGTTATCAGCTTCCTCTTGGTTAATATATAAGAGGTGTGGAGCTGGTACTCTGACAGAAAGTTCAAGAATTCAATTTTCCTCAGCTATTGCTGTCCACAGAAAATTTTCTCAATGTATTCTAAATGAATTAACTCTAAAGACTGGCACTTACCAGCCACAATCACAGCATAGTGGATAAGTGTTAGGACTACTACATAAATTAAACATAACATTAATATCCAGAGTTCTTTAGGATATCTGACACTAAAACATCTTCTCTTATGGCAGTCATTTTCTTTTTCTCATTTGATTTTGTAACTATTTCTTGCTAAAGGCTATCAAGAAGACAATGCTGAGACAGAACTTTTTTTCAGAATTTTTGAATATGTGAGTAGTTCCTGGAAAGCCTGATTATTCTTTGTGGAGAAATGACCTGCAGATGAAAGAAAAACAGCAAAATGGCTGCGAGCAGGACCCAGGTTAAAAAAGAAACTCAGGCTGAGGAATGGCATTGTTGTTCAAGGCCAAAGTCATACTTTATATAGAAGATTTTTCTATCTTTTATAGCCCATGTGCTCTGTCCCTCTCCTAATTACATAAACTTGCAAATATTGTGTTTCCCTTTAATATTTAACTCCTTTAAGTATGTTTGCTAAAGCAAGGGGGAAAGCATATTTTTGGTCGAAAAATATGCTACTATTTTTCTTTTGCAAAGTTGGATCAATCCGTACTCTTACCACTGCTACGGGAATATGGCTTCTCATGTCTCTCTCACTTTTCATGCTGTTGAATCATTACTACTAACATGTATGTAACTTCCTATGTTAATATAAAAATTAATGTCATCCCTAAAAGCAAATAAAAATAATAATATAATAGTATGGTTGGGATTTTTTTACTTCTATAATATAAATTCCCCCTTTTCTCCATGACAGCCCCCCATGGCCACCTATCTTACTTAACCACTGCACCAAAGTATGAACCACACCCTGTCCCTCTCCTCCCCCTCAGTCACTGCTCCTCCAGGGAAGGAGGAATGATTCTCCTCTGATTTGCTGGCATTGAAGGAAGGAATGTGGAGTGAGTGTTCTGATATTTTTTCTCTTTGTCTTTGAGAACCAGGCTGCTAACAAAGATAGGCTACTGTGCTCTGGACATGGCAGAAGGGTTTGCTCATGTTGGAAATGACTATAGTTTTCCATCTTTGACTACAATGAGATGAGGTGGTTGTTTTGGTCTAATTCAGGGGCAGACTGAGCTAACTCCTCTGGTCAAAGATCTAAAGCCTTATTTTCCAATAAGCTCATTACAACAGCTGTGACATTTTAATCTCCATTTGTCTCTCTTTTCCAGTCTTTTAACTCAATAGAAAGTTGGAAGATCAAGAGAGTTTGTAAGTTTCTTTAACCCTCTGTGTGTGTGCGCGCATGTATGCATATGTACATGTTTACATATGAGGAACCATGTTCTTACATGGATATTTATACTTCTATTTGCAATTATCATGGTTCATACTTTAGTAATAAGAACATGTTTGGGGTCCTGGGTGTCTCAGTGGGTTAAGCCTCTGCCTTCGGCCCAGGTCATGGTCTCAGGGTCCTGGGATCGAGCCCTGCATGGGCTCTCTGCTCAGCGGGGAGCCTGCTTCCCCCAAGGTCTCTGCCTGCCTCTCTGCCTACTTGTGACCTCTGTCTGTCAAATAAACAAATAAAATCTTAAAAAAAAAAAAGAACATGTTTGAGCTACTGAAAATTATTAGTGACATAAAATTTCATCTATGTTCTGTTCCTAGGATCCTAACAGTGATCTACTTTTCTCTGACTGCAAAAGCACCAAAAACAGTTTAGCAATTCTGTCTACCTTGTTTCCTCATGCATACTACCTTATTTTCATCTTGAGCCAATATTGGTTTTCCTGCTTAAACTATGGGGCTTCTTCAATATCGTTCCATCATAAGCAAGCTGGGAATCTCTCTGGGAGAGGAAGAGAAAGAAAGAGAGCAAAACACATTGAGAGAGTGTTCGCAAACTTCCTGGTGTAAATAGTACTATCAGAGCTGGTTTCAAATTGCCAACAGTTTAAAAATCAGCTCATGGAATTCCTAAGTATGTAACAAGCAGCACCTCACTCCAAAATAACTAATGGGAACCCAACCTTTCTGATTCCAACCCTGTGTTTTATTCTGCCACACTTTTTTCCCTCTTCATAGGGTCCTCTCTTTACTTTAGTTTACTCTAAGCCTTCAGGGTAGATTTCTTAATTCTGTCATCTAGATTTCTCCCTCACAATCCATTCTCTAGTTGGCAAGCAGAGAGTTCTAACATGTGACTCTGATTTGGTCTTGCCCTTGTTGTATTCAAGTATGTCAGGGGTTTCCTGTTGCCCTTGTGGAAAAAATGTAAACTCTCTGTAACATTGATCTGATTCAAATACAGAAAAGTTTGTTCAAATATCAAAATATATCATGATCTTGCCTCTTTTGGAATCCTCCATTATCCTTTACCCTTTAGTTAGACCTTCTGTTCCTTCCAGATGTTCCTGTGGTAGGTGGAATAGCAGCTCCTAAGGACATCTACATACTGGTCCCCCAAAAGATGAATATGTTACCTTATGTTGCAAAAGAGGCTTTGCAGATGTGAGGTGAGGAACCTTGAGGCAGGGAGAGTATCCTGAATTACTGAGGTGGGTCTAGTCTAATAATATGAACTTACATTTACAATTAGGTTACAATTAGATAAGATTTCTTGGTGCTGTCAGAGAAACGTGATTTGAAAAGACTCAACCCTCTCTGCCTTTGTTGTTGGAGGAAAAGGCCAAGAGCCCATTAGTGCAGCAACCTCTGGAAGGCAGAAGTGGCTCTCACCTTATAGCCAACAGGATAATGGGACATAGGTCCTACAGCTGCAAGGAACTGAATTCTGTCAATAGTACTTATATAAGTGGGACATGAATTCTCCCCCTTGAGCCTTCAGAAAAGAACATGGCCCTGCTGATAGCTTGATTTTAGCCCAGTGACTTCTGGACTTCTGACCTCTGAAACTACAAGAGAATATACTTGTGTTGGTTCAGCTGCCAAGTTTGTGATTTGGTATGGCAATAAGAGAAGATTAATGCAGGCCCCTTCATCAGATGCCAAGAATCAGCTCTAGACAGTTCATATAATGCCCATGCTATTAAAATTCAACCCATTCTGCAGGCTCCAGTCCCCAAGCCATCCTTTCTCTTTACCCCAAAGTGATGTTGTTATCTCGTCACTCATGTAAGCAATACTTTTATACCATTTATTAAAAATGCTTTTCCAAGACAACTTATAAGACTAAAGAAGTATTATACTATTAATTCATCATATTTTTTAAAAATTTTGTGCTTTTTCAGTGTTTTGTATTCTGTTTCATCTTTATTAGATGAATCATTTCCTCTCTTTATTTCTATTCTTTCAGTAGGTGTTATGAATTTCTGAATTTCTGTGTCCCCTCCATAAATCATATGTTGAACCCCTAACCCCCAATGTGATGGTATTTAGAGATAAGGGCTTTGGGGAGGCAGTTAGGATTAGATGAGGTCATGAGGTGAGGTCATAAACAGTGTCACTTGTCTGGGCCACCAGTTAGACCTATTCATCCATCATCCAAGTCTTTCAACATTACTTTCATATTCTTTATTTTCTTCTTTTTGTTTACTTCAAGTCTTTTAGTTTTTCAGTATATGATTTTAGTTGTTTTTAACTCACCCGTGGAGATTTTTTTTTTTTTAAATCCCTCATGATGGAATCGGTGCCCTTATAAAAAGAGACATTGGAGAGCTAGTTCTTTCTCTAAGAAAGAACAGAGCAATAAGGCAGCTATCTGTAAGCCAGAAAGAGACCCCTTGTCAGAAAGTGACCATGCTGACATGCTGATCATGGACTGGTAGACTCCAGAACTGTGAGGCAATAAATGTCTGTTGTTTAAGGAATGTAGCTTGTGGTATTTTCTTATGATACCAGGCAGATCAAGACAGTCAGTGCATAATCCTGAGGGTTTATCATACTGGAATTATTAGGGTGTGAAGTCAATCACTATGTTAACTGTTCTGATGTCAAGTGATCTAAATACCTTATAACACTTTAACACTGATAGATGAGTGTTATAAGCCTTTTGTCTCATAATACATGTTATATTTACTTATGTACTTACTGTTTTCACTACCATTTTTATTTAACTCTGGAGCCTTTACTGAATCATTTTTTTTCCTTCCATAATGTATCTCTTAGAACACCTGCTGAACAGTTCCACTGTCTGCATGCACTAGAACCCATTCTACCACTCACTTACTGAATGACATTTGGGTTGTTTCCAGTGAAACAGCAATGGGCATTTGTATGCAGGTATTTGTGTGAACATAAGTTTTCATTTCTCTGGGATAAATGCCCAAGAATGTGATTTCTGGGTCAAATGACAATTGTATATTTAATTTCATAAGATGATGAACAATTTTCCAAAGTGGCTGTATCATTTTAAACTCCACCAGAAGTGTATGAGAGATACAGTTTCTTTGCATCCTTGCAAGCAGTTGGTATTTCACTATTTTTTTTAAATTTCTGCTGTTCTAATTGTGTAGCAACCAATAGAGTTTTTAATTTCAGTGATGATGATTTCCAAGGGTTCTATTTGAATCTTTTCCATATTTGTTTAATTATTTACAGTAATTTCTCATTCCATGCCTATTTTTGTTTGTCAGCCATTATTTCTTTAGCCATTTCATATGTATTACTTTATATTCTATATTTAATAATCTGAGTTTAAACCCTTAGAAATCTAAATATGTTTGTTATTTCTGCAGATGCTCAATTGTGCTGGTTTATAGCTTATATGTTTATTACTTTGATTTTTGTTATAGACTCACATTTGGTTGGATTTAATGTGTGTGATTCCTGAGAGCCAAAAAAATGAAGATTTCCTCTACATAGGATTTGGACTGCTCATGCTGGCAGCCGGAGTTTGCTGCTGACTTGGGATCCCTTTAGCCTTCCTTCAGGATCTGAACCAAATGTAGAAGTTTCAGTTTCACTTCCAGCATTTTAGTGAGAACCCCCACATTAGTTTCCAATCTCAGCACTTACAAGCATGAATGCCCCAAAGTAAACCAGGGTTTCTAAATTGCTGATTTTTTTTTTTTTTAATTTTAGCTAATTATTGTTGTTGTGAGTTTGGTTAGCTCACTGGAGAATTCCTTTCTTAAAATTTCAGTAACTTAGTGAAATATATGTTTGTCACAATGGACCTAAGATTTTTATTTTGTAGTAGGAGGGTCTTTCTGAGCACTTCTTCTGTGATATTACTAGAGGCATATGTCCGGGACTCCATTTCTCATCTCTGCTGTGGTTGCCCCTTAGTAGTGCTTCATTAGACAAATAATGCTCACTTAATGGATGAACAAATCAAGGAATGAATACATTAATGAAAATTGTAGGTAAATGACTCAGTTCATAATCTCTTTGGGATATATCAGGATACTTACAGCTTGCTCTTAGAAAATTTCCCTTCAAAACACTGAGGGAAGCTATGGTGCTCTTCCCATCAAAATTTTATACATACTCCCCAACACACATATCTACATGATTTTACCATCACAGCAATACAATTACTATATGGTAAAAATAGATCAAGACCATAAAGTATAATTTTTTTTAATTTTATTTTTTATAAACATATAATATATTTTTATTCCCAGGGGTACAGGTCTGTGAATCGCCAGGTTTACACACTTCACAGCACTCACCATAGCACATACCCTCCCCAATGTCCATAATCCCACCCCCGCTCTCCCAACCCCCCTCCCCCCATCAACCCTCAGTTTGTTTTGTGAGATTAAGAGTCACTTATGGTTTGTCTCCCTCCCAATCCCATCTTGTTTCATTTACTCTTCTCCTACCCCCTTAACCCCCCATGTTGCATCTCCTCTCCCTCATATCAGGGAGATCATATGATAGTTGTCTTTCTCCGATTGACTTATTTCGCTAAGCATGATACCCTCTAGTTCCATCCACGTCATCGCAAATGGCAAGATTTCATTTCTTTTGATGGCTGCATAGTATTCCATTGTGTAAAGTTGGTGGCGTCACAATTCCGGACTTCAAGCTCTATTACAAAGCTGTCGTCATCAAGACAGCATGGTACTGGCACAAAAACAGACACATAGATCAATGGAACAGAATAGAGAGCCCAGAAATAGACCCTCAACTCTATGGTCAACTCATCTTCGACAAAGCAGGAAAGAATGTCCAATGGAAAAAAGACAGCCTCTTCAATAAATGGTGTTGGGAAAATTGGACAGCCACATGCAGAAAAATGAAATGGGATCATTTCCTTACACCACACACGAAAATAGACTCAAAATGGATGAAGGATCTCAATGTGAGAAAGGAATCCATCAAAATCCTTGAGGAGAACACAGGCAGCAACCTCTTCGACCTCAGCCGCAGCAACATCTTCCTAGGAACATCGCCAAAGGCAAGGGAAGCAAGGGCAAAAATGAACTATTGGGATTTCATCAAGATCAAAAGCTTTTGCACAGCAATGGAAACAGTTAACAAAACCAAAAGACAACTGACAGAATGGGAGAAGATATTTGCAAATGACATACCAGATAAAGGGCTAGTGTCCAAAATCTATAAAGAACTTAGCAGACTCAACACCCAAAGAACAAATAATCCAATCAAGAAATGGGCAGAGGACACGAACAGACATTTCTGCAAAGAAGACATCCAGATGGCCAACAGATACATGAAAAAGTGCTCCACATCACTCGGCATCAGGGAAATACAAATCAAAACCACAATGAGATATCACCTCACACCAGTCAGAATGGCTAAAATTAACAAGTCAGGAAATGACAGATGCTGGCGAGGATGCGGAGAAAGGGGAACCCTCCTACACTGTTGGTGGGAATGCAAGCTGGTGCAACGACTCTGGAAAACAGCATGGAGGTTCCTCAAAATGTTGAAAATAGAACTACCCTATGACCCAGCAATTGCACTGCTGGGTATTTACCCTAAAGATACAAACGTAGTGATCCGAAGGGGCACATGCACCCGAATGTTTATAGCAGCAATGTCTACAATAGCCACACTATGGAAAGAACCTAGATGTCCATCAACAGATGAATGCATAAAGTATAATTTTTAAAGGCTAATGATGGTCAAAGGTTAACCTACCTATGAAACAATAAAAATCAAAAGAAAAAAAAAAAGAGAGAAGTGTGATATGTTACAGGCAGCTAATCTTCTGAATATATAGAGTTGGTGATTCCTGATTGAAATAACTGACCCAATACAGACATATCATTTGAAACCAGGTTCGTTCAAAAGCTAGAATCATACCTCTGCAGCCAAGACAGTGTATTTGTTATATTACAAAAGCCTAACCTTTCAAGGTCATAGCAGATAACATTTTTTCTTCCAATATTCTTGTTATACTAAGTATAATGAAATCTTATCTCCTTCAGAATTACACACATAAATCGAAAATTTAAGCAAAAAGCATTGCATTGATAGGTAGAGGACTGAGATACTTTCCTACTCAGTGTAATTGGTAGCTTATTTAACTTTTGATTCCTTTCTTAATACATCAAAATGTTATTCATCTGTGGCAACAATACTTTTTTTTAAGGCAAAATAAATACTATGAACTCATCTTCTTCATATTTCTTTTGGTAATTCTGATGCACTATTGGCCTTCATGGGCATAAACATCATTAATTAAAAAAAAATAAAAACCTTTACATCATAAACAGTAATGTCAGCACTTCTAACTTACTGACCACATAAATAATAGTTGCATGGCAAAGGTAACCAATACCAAAGACTTGAGGAAATGTATTCTTATAAAAAGACTGAAAGAATTCTAATTTCTCTCTAGGCATAAACTTTAAGTGTTGTTTTGTTTTGTTTAATTTTATGGATGAATCTTAATGCCAGTAAAATTCAGATCAAAACTGGTTTAGCTTTTTGGTGTTTCGGTGTTTTGTTTTGTTTTTTTTCCTCCTCAGAATAACTAGCCTAGAAAGAAATCTGCATGTAATAGAAACATGATAAAAAAAAAATAGCAATTTAGGAGGCTGGCAATTGCAAGGAAATGAAAAACACAGTGAGATATGTCAAGCACTGCAGTATAAATAATTGAAAAAATATGCAGTTTTTCAGATTAAATAAACTATCCTTCCTTTTTTTTTTTTTTTTTTTTTGATGTTCACCACAATACCATTTAGCACTCCAGTTTGAGGCATCTAAGTAACTATTTAAGCAGTATTTACCAAAAGTAGTTTCATAAAGAAGCAAGCCTTTGAGCCCCACAAAACACATTTTCTAGTATTTGATGTGCTCTGTGGAGTGTTCCAGATTTTAAAATGTCTTCTGCAAAAAAAGCAGGTATGTGAAATCAATACAAAGGAAAGAGTAGCCAGGATCCAAGATGTTATCAGAGACGTGACAATGATGAGACCACCTGAAGAATAATGTATAGGAAAAGAAGGAAGAAGGAAGGAAGTGCAGGGGGCTGCCACTCTCAGACTTGGCTGAAATTCATTAGTTGGCCTAAGGCTGGAGTCCACACATGCCAAATCCTAAGATAGTTGCTGCCCATTCTCCCCTTCTCAGTCCCATCGCCACGGGGATAGGCAGCATTATAAATGTGCCAATTAAACAGGATCCTTTCTTTGGTTTTCAGGATTCTTTATTAACATACTCAAATTTTTCCTGATTGGAACTTACCATATATAATTTAGTATGCAGTTTTGTTAGTGTTTTTTAATCTTTGTAAAGCACAAAAACTATGATCTTCACTTCCGGAAATTATTTCAGGAGAAAAACATGTTAGATCAGGATATAGAAACACTGTCCAAAAAAGTCTGACCAACTTTAGAATTTGTTTTGTCAGAGGTGTATACTTTGGTCTATAAACTTTGAGTGGGCTCTTCAGAGAACCCGTGTTAGCGCCCCCTGAAGGTCATTAGAGGAAAACAGAGTGATCCCTGACTGACTAAATCATGTCAGTGGTTTTTTCTTAACACTTGGGATCCCAAGTCACTTAGCAGCACACAAAAGACCATCTTTTCATGATTTTGTCTCCTTCTGATCTCCAGATTCATTTTTCAATCTTTCCTCATGTGTTTTCACTAGCTCCAGCTAGAGTGGCCTGCAGAATCTCCAAAAGCGCCAGCCCTTTCATAGCCTGATGCCCTTGAATGTAGCACTATATCTTCCTCGAAGGTCTATTCTTTGATTTTTTTTATCTGAAAAATTTCTACCAACCTAGAAAGACTCACATCAGGACTCAGCTCCTTCCTGTATCCCACATCTGGGTGAAATGCCTATTTCCTGATCTCTCAACAGCACATATATCTGGTGCTTTCATAATGCTTACCAAACCATACTTTATTAACTAATTAACTCATCTGTTTCTCCACTGAATTTTGGAAAAACCTGCTTCTCTCATCTCTGTACCCTCAGTACACATCAGACCCTCAGACACATCAGAGAAACGCAAGGAAGGAAAGTATTTCACAGGAGTTTTTCCACTATTTTGTGTAGGTCAGAAATAATCTCTTGTGCCCAGCACCATTTTTATTCAGACAACGATTAAAGCTCCACTCAGGGTGTTACGTTATGGATCTGTTCTGATGCTGCCTCATAACATCTAATTGTTCGATTTGTCTGTCTAGTTATTGGCAGCCTGCTGGGTGTTAGGAGGGAAACTCACAGCTATTTTAAGAGCTACTTATTGAGTCAGCCCTGAAAGTTTTGTTTATCATTTTCTGTATTCTGCTTCCTTTTATATTCCTTGGGACCACTCAAAAGCATTTAAAGCCATCTTCCAATTTATTTTTCCAATGTATATTTCCAGCTGAGTTCTTTTTTATTACTTCCTAGTTCGTCTTGCAGAATTCTCAGACGGGCTTTGAGAAGAGTTCACATCACATTATTTCAGCTTCTTAGCTGTTTATAACATTATACTGAGGAATGCAACAGGAGGGAGAAGAAAGTCAGATTCTCTTTGAGAGGTTAGACAGGACTGCATAGCAATTAGACTAAACGGAAGAAAAGACGTAGAAGCAGAGATATCCAGTTAGATTCTTGATCTAATGTTTAGGGCTTCCTCCAAAGCTGCCGTTTGAGAGGAGAAAATCTCTGTTAGGAATTTATCCTGACTTCAATAACGTGCCAAGCCATGGAATTAAAACTAGGAAAGGAGTTGATACAGAAAACGCAAATAAAAGCAGTGACTCAGAGGAGGTGTAGCAGCTGCTTCTTGGATTCTTCTGCTGTGCTTAGAAAGGGGAGAATCAACCTTCAAGTAAGAGGAAGTGGCAGCTAGCATAGTGCTATTTCTGAGCCCCCAAACTGGTACTATTTGCTTTTCTGTCATTGTGGGGCTGTAACCCATATGGATGTGCAATAGAGGAGAACTGGTCACATTAGGGAAAAGAGAAAATACGTGCATTTCCTTATTAGAAGACTTCTTAGGGCACTTCCCTTGAGTTTTGAATCCCTTAGAGGGGTTCTGGCAAGTGGTCATGCAGTTCCCAAGCAGTGGCATGCTGAGAAGCACTAAGTTGGCTTTTGGACTTCTGCAGATTTGGCTAATAAGGAGACAATGGATTTAAACCATTTATTATTCCCATCACAAGTGGGCAACATAAACTCCATGCTTTCCTGGGTCCCCCTTTCCTCCCAGGTTCCATGCAGGTGATGAGTGATGACCCAGTTGTCTGTGTTACCTCAGAGAAACACTGAGTTTAGAAAATCTCCAGTCTTATGATAGAACTGCCAGTAAACCCAACTATCCTCCCTTATATCTTCTCCATCAACAGATGAATGGATAAAGAAGATGTGGGATATATACACAGTGGGATATTACTCAGCCATCAGAAAGGGTGAACACTTAGCATTTGCATCTATGTGGATGGAACTGGAGGGGATTAGGCTGAGTGAAATAAGTCAATATATGCATATGTGAGTTTACAAATTTTAATAACGTATGGTTTCATTCATAGGTGGAATATAAGAAACAGAGAGGAGGATCATAGGGCAAGGGAAGGAAAACTGAATGAGAAGTAATCAGAGAGGGAGAAAAACCATGAGAGACTTAACTGTTAGAAACAAACTGATGGTTGCTGGAGAGTAGGTGGGTGGGGGGATGGGGTAATTGGGTGATGGGCATTAAGAAGGGCATGTGATTTGATGAGCACTGGGTGTTATATGCAACTGATGGATTGCTGAACTCTGCATCTGAAACTAATGATGTACTACCTGTTGGCTAGTTGAATATAAATTTTAAAAAGTAACATTACCTTTATTAACCAGAAATATAAACAAATCTCTTCAGGGAGGAGAGGAAGCTTTTCTACTTTACTCTCTTGGAATGTCTCCTTATATAAATATTCTCAAATTGACATTCTTGAATTCTTAAAATCTTTTGCTCAGAAGACAGTATGAAGATCTGAAAGATGTAGAGAGAATTGTCTCCCAACAGGGATATAATATGTAGTATTTTCCAAATTCATGTAAATCACTAAAATTATCCTTCTTTCTTTTATTTTTTTTTCCATAAGCATTTTCTCCAGTAAGTGCTCTTTAGCATGTTCTTTGAAATATATGGGTGGAGGGATTGCACAAAGGGCTCAGAATCAGATAACTTGGTTTAAAGGACAACTTAAGACATTCTAGTTATGTGATCTTGAGCAAGTTTCATAAGTCATATGAACTTCAATGTTGAGGAAAGTGACAAAAAACTGAAACATTGTGACAAAGTCTATGAATATGATATACCCAATAAAATGTCAAAATAGCCAAAAAGAACTGTTTGTGTTCGTTCCTCTGCTTGACTGCTTTTTTAAAAAAATCCTTTTTGTTTCTAAAGTATCTTTATTTTCTCAGAGTTTTATGTACTTATTCATTTTCAGAGAGTTCTTCAAATTTTTCCAAAAACATCCTGTAAGAAACAGTATTTACTCTCTACAAAGTCAGAAATTGAGTCGTGTCTCTTTTTCTTTCCCTTTTTAATACAAATTTCACTCATTTTTAATGATATGGATTTTTTTTTCTCTCAAATGAGATTAAAAATACAATTTTGGCAAATCACATTATTACCCTAAGTTAAATAATTAGATTTCCGGGTACAGTCAGTGTATCTTACTTAAATCAGGTTTCCCAGAAGCAGGGCCTGAAAAGAAGGGAGATGAGTAAGTAGGACATGAGTAAGCTCTGAAGACAACCAGTAAGGAATGGAGGGAACTGGAATATGGCCAGATTAGAAGCTCAACGAAGACCTGGTTTGGCTGCCAACTAGTATCATTAAGCTTCTTCCCACAGGGAACTCTGGAGCTTAGGTAGGTAGTGCCACCTGATTTATCTCACCTCCAGGTAAGGAGCTGGCCTTTTGCTTGTAGTATCAGGTGGATGGGGGCTGCAGGATACCTTTGGAGGGGAGGGTATGCTCTCCCAGCTACTTCCCTATAGGCTAAGGACAACTCCTAAAGGAAGGAAGCAACTGCCCACCATTAGCAAAGAGGTAAAAAGGACCTGAGTGGGCCAGCAACATATTCTCTTGTAGGTGGAGACCAAGAAGAAAGACTTCAGTAGCAGCAGCATTAATGTAAGAGAGTGGATCACTCAGAAAACAGTGATGATAGTACAGATGGAGCTAGGTGGGTGGACGTAGGATTTTTAAAATAACGAGTGTTAAAGCTAAGAACTACCAATCACCTCTCTCTCTGTTGGTGTCTCTTCCTTCTATTTGATCCCAAATATTATTTCTCCTTTTCAAATTCTTCCATCTGCTTCGATTCCCATAAATCTCTTAGTTGCTAACTATTTTGCCTGGCACTTTGACTTTGTGCTTTATTCTGACACTCCAGTTGGCAATTCCCCAGGTCCTGTCTATCACACCGCCTTTAGAAATCTCACCTGATGCTCTTGATCTCAACTTATTTCCCTGGCCTCTGACCTAAGACTACCTAAACATTTATAAATCTCTGGTGCTCTGCTTTTCTGGTCCAAATTGCCTGCCTTGTCCCCACAACCTTCTAGCTGTGAAGTAGGATAGACAGAGCTACTTTCAGGCGAGGACCCAAATAACTTTGCAGAGAATCTTGTGCCACTAGTGGCATTCAGAGATAGCAGGAAGAGAAGCTGTAGATAAAACTAAAAAGCTTTTTTTTTTTTTTAAGATTTACATATCAATGGTCTGGAGCTATTTACTGTAGAAACAAAGATATATGGTGAGTTTTACTGTCTGTAGTATAAAAATATTTCATTGTCTTGTTTCTATGGTATTAACTATTCCCTAATGAAGGATACCAATGCCATCAGGTACATCTAAGAACAGTCATTTTCTTGTCTAATCAAGTCACAAACAGTTTGACCATAACCCAAATGGCTAATTCACAAATGTTTTGGTGTTTAGTATGGAAGGCATTAATTATCTGGAAGTTTTACTTTTCTGGGTGATTCCCTCTTTCTCCTAAATGAGATCAATATATACAGTTACTGTAATAAAAGTTTGATTAAGTAGAACACTTGGAAAGTGGTCTTTTCGATAACTTCGAAATTAACCCAATTTGTCTCAATAGTCCTGGTGAAACTCCTTTGAAAATGCATTAGTGCATTTCTTGTCTTGCAAATGGAGCCTTTGAAAATAATTGACTTTTTGTTTTATAACTGAAAATCTTACTGGACCACAAGGTTATCTGAACATCAATTTTCACTTAACTAGATTACAGATATGAAAGGGATAGGAGGTTGCTTTGAATGCTTTTTGAAATTTTTTTTGAATTCTAATGAAACTTTATTTTCCTATCCTTTATGTCATTTTCTGACAAGCCAAGTGCAGACAGTGTACAGTTAATTGAGGTTCCTGCTATTTTCCAGTGTGATTAATCAAGGTTTTGCTGTAAAATAATTCATTTTTCATGTATAGAGACATCTCTAATTTAGCCTTATTTTTTACAGGGTTAGAGGGAAAATGTGAGCCCATACATTTATTTGAAATACAATTAGAATAATGGAAACATCTATATCTCTTTAGCATTAAAGACTGTAGAATGGACAATTAAAAGCTATCCTAGATTAATACTATTAAAATGTCATGAGTAATATAGGCCTGCCCATCTGATTTATCATTCATCATTACTATATAACTTACTCAGAAGCCATATAATGAGGAGGGATGCTAAATGAACACAGCTATGAATTCTTAAGTAGAGGAGGACAAAACCTCAGATTTGCTTCTCAGAAGGACTTCAACTGTTTAACATGTGATTCACAGAGATGGTAGCTTGCAGATCAGTTCAGCATATGCTGTGTCTACAGCACTTGCAGAAGTGGGGATGGCCAGGCACAGGGTTTACAATCTTATGAAGGCGTTGTTTGGTAGAAAGTGTGCAAGGTCGAACTGGCTGCACAGATCACAGTGGCAACTGCTTTAACTGATTTATTTCAGGCAAGAGTTCTGGTACTTACCAGAGACTCAGTTGTGTGAATTGGCAGAGGTCTGGATCGAAAGCTAATCAATAGAAATGACTCCTCTTGAAGGACACATGCAGAAAACCATCAAGGCTCTGGAGTCAGGCCACACTGAGAACCATGCATAACACAGAAGGGGACCCAAACCTGCAAGCCCAGCTGCTTAGATTTTATTCTGTAAGATCTCTGGGACTCTATGGAAAGGGTCCCTGTAAAACCTAAATGGGTGTGTGCACTGAGGAGGGGATTATCCGCTATCGACCAACCATATTTCAACCAAAGTGACCCCACCGTTCCCAAGCCTGGCCACACAGCAACACCTAGAAAAAACTTGTTAGAGCAGAAAGCTGAGTCCCCATCCTCAGATCCGCTGATTTGGGAGATCTAGGGTGGGTTGTGAAAATTTGCATTTCTAACAAGTTTCAAGATGCTGTTGGTCTGAGGGTCACACCTTAAGAACTATCGAATTCTATTGTATGTCAGGTCCCTTAGTAAGAGCTCATCTGAAGAAAGCATTCCAAAGCTAAAGGGATGTAAACATAAGTGAAAAATGTTGAAAGTACTTAAAAAATTAAAAGTCCCCCTGGCATACCTGTTTTCCCTATTTATACCCTTTCCCCTGAGGTTTCTGATAACTGCACACTTCTGACTGCCCCACTGTGCAAACTTTATTCATCCTTATTTACTTGTGTCCTTCTTCCCTCTTTCCCTTCTCCATGTATTGAAGACAATATACAATAGACCCCAGGCCAGGTGCTATGCATTCTAATATAACTAAGCCTTTGAGACGCTCACAATCTGATATGTATACACACTTAATGACTAGTGTGAGAAGTACTTCAGCAGAACTTTCCTCATACTGTTTTGCCAAGGAACAATTAATTTTTCCTAGAAGTGTGAATAAATGTTTGACTTAAGAGATAATCCTGGAACTTATTCTTAAATGATGAGTCAAATGTTCTTAGGAAAAAAAAACAAAAAAAACAAAAAACAGTGGTGTTTCAGGAAAAAAAAAAGACATCATAAGAATATGCTTAGAAATTTCTGAAGATCTGACAGTTGGGGGTGGAAGGAGTTAAGGAAAGAATAGCTTGAGGCAGACATTGTGTTCTTGCCATTTCATCATCTTGGGTTGACATTTTATGAAGACTGAAGCCCTGTGAGGGCAGGGATGGTGATTTATAATCTTTCTTAAATTTGTTCCCAATTCCCAGTTGTCATTCCCTGGCCCTACTCCATCGAAATTTGGATTTATGGTCAGTGGTGGCGCTCAGACCCCAGAGTTTTGATGACGTTCCCAGGGTCACTCTCAGGCATCCCGAGCTGAGAGCCACTGTGAAATCGGCTCTGACTCGGAGCTGTTTTTGAAGCACCCCTATCAGGTGACAAATACGGAGGTCTGAACTGAGGTGGTTGTGAAATTCTCTCACCTACGTGTAAATACTTTTTTTTCCCCTCCTATTTACATGCATGTGTTTCTAGCTTTGACTATTGCTAACAAAACACCCTTGGATCATGACCCTGATTTTCTAAGATCTACAAAGTCCTTCACACGGAAGCATTCCTGGTCAATTCTTCAGATCCCCAGTCGTGCTAGACACCTCCCTCTGCCTTTTCCTGAACCAACACACCTCCGTATCTTGTAGGTGATACCTCCCTTGTCACAATTCTTCCTCCCACCAGAGGTTTCTTTCTTCCCTCCTTGCGTCCTCAGAGCCTATTCTAACTCCTGCCACATGGGGCAAATATGCAATAAATATTGACTTCAATTGGTGTTACGAGGGGGAAGATGGCCCACAAAAGATGGTAAGAATACAGTTGGAAAATAAAAGAAATGGTAAAGAATACATGCTGTGACAACTCTCTATTGTGGCATGTATTCCTTCCAGAGCCTTGGACACCCTGTATCCCCCACCTCTGCTTCCTGTGCCTTGTGGCTCCCTTGTCTGACAACGGGCACCGCTCACTCTGCAGTCTGGGCTCAGAAGGGAGGAGAAGACCTGGAGATTCTAGCTCAGAAGAGACTCCTCATCCCTAACACACACACACACACACACACACACACACACACACACACACACACACACAGAGTTTTCCCCACGTGCGAAATCTTACTTGTTTTCTTCACCGCACTTAATATAGCCTATCATTTGTTTCCTTATTTACTGTCTTTCTTTCACTGTAAAGGCCAAAAGGTCAAAAACTAATCCATGTTAATCACAAATATTGTAACCTGTCTCCTAATTCAGTGCTGGGTATCCAAAGGAGGGGATTCAGTAAATATTTGTGGGATAAACGAATGAATGAATGAATAAGAAAAAAAAAAAGAATACCAATATATATTTGTTTCCCAGTCCTGCTAATTAAAATATTTTGCCAATATATTTATTTAAATAATTTAGTACCTTATCAACAAAAACAATCCATTAGTCCCACTGGATCATTAAAAACGATAAATCTGCATTAAATGACCTAATCCAAACTGAAACAGTCACCTCGATGTTTTTACCGAGTTGTTATTCTATCCCAATCTTTCTTTTTTTTCTTTGCAAAATAATTTGTGCACTTTACTAACATGAAATTTAACTAAATACAGTCACTTTGTTTGCAAGACTATTTATTTTGCATGCAAATCAAACCCCAGTTTATATTCGAAAACCATGTTTTCATTTGCTATTTTATTTCATAATCTCATGCAGGTGTTGTTCTTATCCACAGGATACTCAGAGTCTGGTTAATTGTTGTTAATTGTTTCATAATCATTCCTGAGAAAAATCGATGATAGAAATGTCACCTCTGCACACTGGAGCAGGCTATCTTGGCCTCAAACAGACTTTTCTAACCCAGGCTACAAATCACAATTACCTGGGGAACTTTTAAAACAAATACAGATGCCAGGCTCCACTCTCTGAGATTTGAATTTCATTGGTTTCGGGTGGAGCAGGGGATTTCTACTATTTTTAATGCTCCCAGGTGATGTGAATGTGCAGCCAAGGTTGAGAATCAATGACTTAAAGAAAGAATAATAACTCTGCTCCAGCAGACAATGGACAGCTTGCTCTCCAGATTTTGAGGGTTGTTCTGATGTGCAAATCAATCGAAACATCACACATGAAAGGCAGAGAAATTACTGCTACTTGTGCTCTCTGTGCTGGTACCTTGAATAGGCAATGCATATAAAAGACTCGACCTGGGGAGCTGCTACGTCTAGTGATTGGCTCAGAAAGGGAACTGGTTGTGAGCCAAATGAATGGCTACCCCATCCAAGTCTGGCATCCTGTCTCTCTGCCCTGGAAGCTCTGTGGCTCAGCCTCTGCCCATGTTGCTCTCCATTCCTCTAACAACCCTACAACATCCCTCTCTTCTGCTGTTAACAGCCTGCCTTTCCTCCTGGCACCACCCAAAGCCACGATGCCCTAGTTGAAGTGCTACAGGATTGCTCTAGCTCCCTTCCCCATCTCGTAGTCTGAACTGTAATTGTTTCTCAAAAAAGTCTTGACCTGAGGGGTACCTGGGTGGCTCAGTGGGTTAAAGCCTCTGCCTTCAGCTCGGGTCATGATCCCAGGGTCCTGGGAGCAAGCCCCGCATCGGGCTCTCTGCTTAGCAGGGAGCCTGCTTCCTCCTCCTCCCTCTCTCTGCCTGCCTCTGCCTACTTGTGATCTCTGTCTGTCAAATAAATAAATAAAATCTTTAAAAAAAAATCTTGACCTGAGAAACTACCTATGTTCTAAGCATTCCACTAGACATTCCACACTATTTCTTTTAGTCTTTGTACTAATCTCTTTTTACCCTCTCTACACATACCTAACATCTTCACATTTGTGCCCTTTTCCCTAAGATTACAAATTCTTCAAGGTCAAGTATAATATGAAATATTTCATTGTATTAAGTCCCAAGGCTAAGGGATGGAGAAGAAAGGAAGAGAAGGAAAATTCCCCTATAGAGTCCCTCCCAGAGATAACGTTGTATCTTGTTTAACTTTCACAGGAGTCTTGGGTAATTTATCCCACTATCTCCGTTGTATACATTGTATACATATAAAAACTGATGCTCAGAGAGATTAAGTAACTGGATTAAGAAAGCATAAAATCTGAACTCAATTTAGTGACTAGTTAAAATCCCCAGGGTGGGGAGGAGAACATTAACTTGATGTCTGAGGTGAGAGTGGGTTGGCAAACTTGAGACTTAGTTTTTTGCGGAGAAGAAGGGAGAAACTACTAATAAATCACCCACTCCTTTTTCCAGAAGGACTTCCATTTGTTCATCATTCCTGGTCTCTTTCTATTCCTTCATAAAATACACTTTCTTCGGGAGTGATGAGTGATTCACCTAATTGATGGGCTTAACCAAAGGAACTGAATTTGCTCACCCCCGTCTTCTTGTCATTTTCATCAGCCGCTAGCTGCCTGCAGGGAGCACGCATCCCGCCCTGCTCCTTCATGCCATCAGTTTCCTAGAGGCAGGTGCTCATAAGGGGACGTGCGTGGGGTTCAGTGCTGCCTGTGAATGGGTGCACTCTTCTCTCGAGCTCTGGGGTTCAGCCTCAAGAACTTCATAGCTGACTTAATGTCACTTTCACCACCATCAGCTTCATCAACAAAAGTAACATTGTTTCCTGTCTTTTAACTTTTCTGTCTTTTCTGAATTGGTAGAAAAAAAAAAGGAAGCAAGTGAAAGAAAGGTGTCCTTTAATTTGATCCTTTAAAACAGTGGCTCTCTAAGTGCAATCTGGGACCAACAGCTTTAGTAGCGCCTGGGAACCATGCAGAAGTCCGAGCTCTTTGGCTCCGTCCCAGACAAACAATCTGTGCTTTGCCTACCCTCCAAGAATAGGAGAAGCACTGCTATGGACAGGGTCTTGAGTGCCGTCTCTTTCGGCTCTGAGACAGCAGGCTCAGCAGCGTTCTTGTCTGGGCAGCTCCAGGCAACAGTTCCAGTCTGTGATCAGGTCCAAGTGGGTCTAGGATGGCTGCTGAGCAGGCAGTGATGGTACAGACTGAGAAATGACGGTGGCTAGAGATATGTCATCTATCAGGTCTTTCTTCCAAGCTTTGATCAGAGCAGTTGCCAGATTTTACAGCATTTTGCTTCATTTTCTTGTTCTTTTCTATTGCTGTAGTATTTCAGTGTCTAAAAGGTTGGGAGTCTTTCCCTTTCTCTCTATTTTACAGATAGCTGGAAAGTAAGATTATTATCGTTCCATTGTCATCCCTGGATACACTGCCAGCAGAGGAGGAGGGGGGGAGCACTTCTTCCGGGGAAGGGGCAGCAACCTGTCCTTCTGAGAAGCAACAGCTGAATTCAGTTGGGAGTGGCACAGTCTAAGGCAGTGGTTCTCAAAGTGTGGGCCCCAACCAGTAGTATCGTCTGGGCACATATTAGAAAGGCAGGTTCCTGGCCCTACCCCAGAGTGCTGAATCACAAACTCGGGAACAGGAACCAACAGTTGGGGTTTGGGCAAGCCTAAAAGGCACGCTAATGTGTGAGAGCCCCTGCTGGGGCCTCATGGCTCATTGAGTGGTCTGGCCCAAGAGCAAAAGCATAACCTGGGAGCTTAGAAATTCAGATCTCAGGCCTCATGCCAGACCTCTTGACCTATTCACAATCTGCATTTTAACAAAAATCCCCAGGTAACTGGTGAGCACATTAAAGTTTTAGAAGCACTGGCACGAGTCAAGGATGCTAATGCTGTATCAAGGAACCAGAGCAGTGAACGGGATTTTAATGAGGTTTTTATCCCAAGCTACAAACATGTAAGTTACTCTCTAAGGAGTGAGGAAATGCATGAAAATGCAGAGAGAGCTGGCTGTGTGGAAACTGAAAATTCTGAGGTGCCTGTTTCAGTCTGGATGCTCTTGGGACCTCAGGCTAATTCCATTCGTTAATGCCCCTCCCCTGTGTAACTCACTTGGGCCTAGACAACTGTCAGGGGCTACTGTACCTCATTCCACTACAGGAACCTGCACAGGCCACCTCTGTAGATCCGCCTTAAACTTCCAACCAAGCTTCTTTTGGAATTCTTCTCACAGCAGGGCAGGCCCCCCTAGATGTCCACAGAAGGTCATTTCTCAGCCCAAACAGGTAGCGGCCTGGGATCAATAAGGACCAAATCAACACTGAGCATTTAAACAGGTGACTGGAGTGTGAATAAGTAGTTGGAGAAATTGTAAAAAGGTCAGGTAGCAAGTACTAGCTTTGTAACTAGCAAAGGTGCTTGTACAAATTTGGCATTTCACAGAACCTGCAGGCTGAGTTTGATTAGTTATTAAAATTATGGTCAGCCAGTGGGGAGAATCATGATAATTGGTATAGGTCACAGACAGTCAAAAGTGTCTCTCCCACTGGGATGAAACCTATTAAAATTTGTTATTTAAATCTCTTTGCCATTTCCACATTCTGCTCACTTGCAAAATGACTTGTCCCAATCTTGGTCTCCAAGGAAGAATGCAAACATCTTCCATTGTTCTTTGTTTGGTGCTAATTAACATTTTCAAGAGGATTGACTTAGATGCAGTTCTGTATATCCCAAAGCAATCACTCCATTCACCTTCCAGATCATAGCTTTATCTCATTAAAGAATTAGCTTTTAATATTCAGAATGCTTAGATTATTTCAACTGGTGCTTCCAAAACTTGTAATTACACAGAAATCATCTGCAGCCTTATGCCACCAGCGCTGAGGGGAGCAAGTGCTTTTTTGAGAGGGAAATCCCTTCTTTCTCCTTTTAGTCTTGTGCTTTGGAATAATGCAACCTGTGTTTCCAGCCGGTTGGACAACATGGACTGATTCAGTAGAACAGAATTGGCATCCACAATTCGAAACCTAGCAGATACTGGGAACCATTGTGGAAGTGTCAAGAGTATTGATTCCCGGGGTGCCTGGGTGGCTCAGTCACTGAGTGTCCAACTCTTCATTTCCACTCAAGTCATGATCTTGGGGTCCTGGGAGGGAGCTCTGCTTGAGGATTCTCTCCCCTGTCTCCCTGCTGCGGGCGTGTGGGTAGTGCACATGTGTGCGCGCCCTCTCTCTCTCAAATAATAAAATAAATAAATCTTTAAAAAAATATATTGGTGCCATTCTGCCTCCAAAATATTCATTTCTATGGTCTGAAGCTGAATCCAATTACCATTTTTTTTTTTTTTTTTTAGAACAGCTTCCAAAATTCTGGTGTCATTGCGCAAATTACCCTCCTCTTCTCCACTCAGCCTCCCATGTGATGAAAACTTTGTTTTCATCGTATATTTGTCTTGGACTACTTGACTCTTGATCTTTCCAAATGGTCCTGCTATTTTTGTTACAAACTTTCCAAGCTGTTCTACCCACCCTATTTCGTTCATATATTTTAAGCATTTTTTTTCAAAAGCATATTTGATACAAAACATGGAAAAGCATAAAGGGGGAAAAACCCTAAAAAATAACAACCCTACCACCCAAGGATAATTGTTGATACCATTTTTTTTAATGTATGTGTGTCTCTACACGTTTTCTTTACCAAAATCTGTCATACTAACTATATTCCTTTGCACCTGAAAAGGTTTTCCTAACACAACGTTATTTAGAATACCCATGACAAATGATTCTTTTATCACAAGCATTTTTGAGTATCAGGCATGTGCATTCATTGTATGCACCATAATTTAGTATACTTAATCCCTTGGTTTTTGGTGTTTTTGTATTTTTAGTATTTTTGCTATGAAAAGCAATGATAGGATGAATCTTTCTCTTTATATATCGTTAACCTTGTCATTCCTAACTATTACTGATGGGTTTGTGGTCATGAGGCATAGAAGACACTGGTAAAAATAAAGTAGTCCATTCTTGCTGGAAACTGAGTCTTCAGAAAAGACATGGTTTGCATGCCAAGGTTTTCTGCTCAGAGAAGAAAATTATCATCATCCTAACTGGAGAATTTCGGATGCTCAAGGTACCTGTTTCTCATAGGCTGTACTAACTGAAAAGTATTCTTCAAGCACTTTTTGCTCCTTTATAGCAATACATCCTAAAAACCCTCCTGGTTTGGGGCCAGATTTTTGCTGGTTTCATTTTGTTTTACTTCCAATTTTTCATGGATATATACTTCCGTAAAATAGTATAAAAATGAATATCTAGAAAAAATGAAATAAAAATGACATACAAAATACAAGGCCCATTTTTTTATTACTAGTTTCAAGAGTCATAAAATTTCTTTGACAAATTGCCATAAATATTTTAAGAGCTTACTCACAAACTCTATACTCAATTTCATAGCAGGCCAGTAACTAACTGTTTACAGTTCCTCACTGATGGGCCACAATTTGAATGGTGCTGGTTTAGAGCAAGTTTCCAAGTAGATGCATTAGCTAAAAGAAATAACCCAGTGTTTGAGTGGGGGGAAAGGTTCTCTAGCAAAGGTGTAATAGAAGTGCAAAGTCGAAGGAATATTTCTTTTAACAGTGAAACAACTAAGGTAGACTATAGTCATCAAGAACAATACTAGAAGCACATCGGGCTCAGAAGTTCATGGTCCACAGTTGGAATGATGCAGAGAAGAGAGCATTTCTGCACAAGGATAAATGGAAACTCACAAAGAGGTCCATCTTCCTCTAAAAATGTTCTGTTTCTTGACCTAGCAATGGTTTTACAGATTTTCTCCTTAGAACCATTTACTAAAACATATTCATAAGCTTTATGCAATTCCATATACTTTCTAATTTAAAAATACTACATATCTGCCTATATGTTAATATTAGCTAATGTTTCTCTATCAGCACAACTGAATGCAGCTACATGATGGAAAGTGTACATTGTAGGTGACTTTGTTACATTCACATTCAAAAGCTATAGTATTTGTGTCTCAGATTCCTTCCTCTAGCCCTTAAATAAAAGATCTCATATTTACCACCTTTACAAAGGATAAACAACTGATAAAAACAAAGACAGATGAAAGACTTATTTTTTACTAGTGAAGAACATAATTTGTTATTCTTAGAGGAAAGTTGTCAGGTAAGATGCATCCTAAAGGAATAATACTGTGAGTGTGTGTCTCACATCTAAATGCCCAGGACAGGGGATAAGAAAGGACAGTCTTACCATCCTCCCTCTATCCCTGTTATTTATATTTTGGTTCCTTGAGAGAAAGAGGCAACAGTCCTTCTTCACTTAACCTTTCTTCTCAAGTGTCACAGAAGATCACTCAGAACTCAGTGTAGCCTCACTGAGAATACATACACATGTATGTATATATATAAACACCTATATGTTGTGAGAAGCCTAGGAAGTCCCCTTGTTTCAGGGATAATGTTCCATTGGTGGGTTAAACTTTGCTTTTCTCCATAAAAGCTTTGCTTTTTAACCATTTTATGCTTAAATGATGCAGGAGCATGAGGTAGCTGGAGGATAGCTGTGCCTTTCTCCATAGGATACTCATTCCCATTTTCATCTTCATCTTGTCCCCAGAAAATCCCTAGAGCAGTTTGCTTTGATTCCTTATCTAAAGTTCTAAAGCACAATGGCTCTCTTGGCTCCTCGGGGCTCTACCCATCAAATACAGAGGAAGACAGATGCTCTGGAAACCTTCTCTAGCCTTATTCTTCAGCCCACCCTCCACAGCCCTCTGGAAACCTTTCTCCTCTTTTCTGGCAACTAGCCTTGACTCCAAACACATCAAGTCCCACCCTGCAGGCTTCTCTCCCCTGAGGAGTGATTGTTCATGGCTAAATTCTGTAGCTATGGGCAGGTCACTAACCCATTTGGGGCTTAGTTCCCTCACTTCTTTGACTTATTTTTAAATTCCCTTTTAAAATTGTTAAAATATATATTGATTTTTCTGCCCTAGGAGCAGAGAAAGGGAGGGGGAAAAAAGACTGATAATGGGGTCAGAGCAAATGAATGAGTGAATTAAATGTACTTGGCTTAGCAGAAATAGAACCAAGTGGATGAAGCCAAAGAGGACCCTGCTCTTTGAACCCCTGGGACATCTGTTGAGCTATGTGTCACCATAGTTATTTTTATTGGCATTTCACAAGACATTTGGGTAAAGGATCAGAATCAGAGAAAATAGGATGAGAGAGGGAAAGAGAAAAGAATGGAGTGTGGGGAAGAGAGGCAGTTGTCCAATTTTCTTTGGTCAATTTCCTGCTGGTGGAAAACAAGGGCCCGATAAAGAAACAATAAAATGAAAATGAATTGCAAGATGACACAAAAGTAGTCAAGGAAGGGACAACAGGCACATAGTCTGGGGCTCTCTTCTCTCTTGCTGGTCACCAGGAAGAAGCCTACGGTGTTTCTAAATTGAGGGTTGCAAGTCAAGTGCTTTGAAAGTCTGGTGGCTAATACATTAATTCCCCCTTATCCACAGCTTCACTTTCTGGGTTTTCACTGACACCCACCAACCACAGTCTGGAGCAGGTGACAGTCTTAGCATATCATCAGGGAGCAGAGAGCAGCCTAAGGCTACACTATTCCCTTTACTCCATCTCTTCACATAGGCATTTTATCACCTCATAGCATCATAAGAAGGGTGAGTAGGGTACACTATTTTAAGAGAGGAAGACCACTTTCATAAGACTATTATTCCAGCATACTGTTACCATTGATCAGTTACATTATTGTTGTTGTTAATCTCTTTCTGTGCCTAATTTATAAAGTAAACTCTAGCCTAGGTATGTATATAGAGGGGAAAAACAGTATATGTCCTACCTATCTGTGGTTTCACACATCCACTGGGAGTCTTGGAACCCATCCTCTGCAGGTAAGGGGTGGGGGGCTACTGGATAAATAAATGAAGCTGGCACAGCGTGACACAGGAAGGAATGACAGGAACTGTGTGAACAGAAGAGCCCATTTCCCACATGAAGGGGCAGTCACCACTCAGCTCCAGAGGACTTCTAAACCAGTAGGTCAGCCAGCCCAGTGCTGCCAGCTCTTCTCATATTTCAAGAGAAACCACATATCAGGACTTGTATTTAAATTGTCCTGGTTTTCAAAACATTCTCTAGTTGCCACGAACACTTGTTTTTTGTCTCTAATTCTAAGGAATAAAGGAAAGAAGTCAAGAAATGGAAATTAACTCTCACATTACTTCTCCTTTGGCCCAGTGAATATTGCCTTATTCTATTTTCATGTTTTTTATATATGGACATGTGCTTATGGAGATTTAGAAATCCCTGAAGGGCAGTCATCAAGCCATTAATATCTTTATGCTCTATATGCAATTCATCTATGTAGACCAGAGTTCAGGTTTGATTAAAAACTTCCATGACTGAATTAAAATAATCTGATAATGCAATCCTCTTATTTTTTTCTAGTGCAGCAAAAAAAATCTGTCATTACATAGGTTTAAGTGGCCGCCTTTTGTCAATAAAGTAGCAAATGATGTTGTGAAGCAGACATATCCTCCTTCCAAGTGTTTCTTTTAAAAATGCCAGTTCCCAAGCCTCTAATTAAAGTCTTCGAAATTTCAGAAATGATTTCCAATATACCCCCAAAAGGAATAGCAATGTGGTTCCAAGAGCTAATCCAGTTTCTGAGATTTACCTTAATATCATCATATTCCTGATCAGGAGTCAGGAATATGTTTTGAGTAAATGCCCAGAAAGTGAGTATTTTAGGTTTTGCAGCTCTATGATTGAGCCACTCAACTCTGGCCTTGTAGGACCAAAGCACCCATAGATTAAAAACAAAACAAAACAAACAAACAAAAGAAATCAAACTAATAAGAGTAACTGTCCCAATATAATTTTACAGAAACAGGCAGCAAGCAGCATTTGGCCAGTGGGTCATACTTCATCTACCCTCCCCTACAGGAAAAATTTTTCTTAGCCTGCGTTCTCTGGATAACTGCTTCTATTTCAAATTTATTCTCCAGTGTCAACAGTTTTCTTTATTTAGCATTTTCTCCTGCTCCTACTTAGAATTGCCCCTTTCCTGATTATCATGTACCAGTCCTAGGACAGGTCATTCCTATTGCAAATCATGACTCCTTCCAATGACAAGTTCAACTACAATTCAGTTTTCACTGATTTTGTCTCTCATTTGATTGTTGAAAATAGCTTCCAATTTGGTCTCTCTTTCTGCTTCAGTATAGTCTACTTAGATATACTTATTTTTTTTCTTTTCTTTTCTTTTTTTTTTTTTTAACAATTGAAGCTATAATTTGTCACTCTTTGTTCAGACATTGTCTATGACTCCCTGTTGCTCATAAAAATAATGTTCAAACTCCTCAGCAAGGCATAACTCCCATCAGACCTTTCCAGCTATGTGCATATCCAGTCAATGATCTTTAGGCGTCCTACACTGAGTCAAGCCAGGGTCTTTACACTGTTCTGTACATTGGTTGTGCCAATCCCTCTATGGATCCTGACCTTGGATAAATCTCAGTCTGCTTTAAGACCAGCTCAAATGCCACCATCCCCAGGAAGTAGCTTAGGTTCTCCTCAGCCAGTGGTATCATTTCTTTCACCTAGAACCTAAAGCTTTGTGTCTTACTTCGAATACATATTACCTTCAGTCTTAAACCACATGAGGACAAGAACAAGAACCCATTACCACAAGAAACAAGACCTGGACCTGGACCAGCAACCCTGCTCGTAGGAGACATCATTATCAAAAGCTAATATTCATCAAGCACCTTCAATATGGCACTATAAAACTTCATGGTTTACATACTTGTAAGTATTAAATCATTTAATCCTTATGACCACATATTATACAATACATATTGAGCAAGCCAAGTTGACTATGTAATGTTTATTTTATGGATGAGGAAGCAGGCACAGAGAGGTTACATGGCTACTTGGTAGAACTGATAGCCAAACTCAACAGGGGGACTTGGGAACCAGCCTTTAGAGAGCCCTTAGGTGCTTCACTGGACCATCTCTCAACACATTTTTACAGGATATACATTTCACATAATTTGAAATCTATCTTGCCTTTTTTCATTTACAGAGATTGTAATAATTATACCTATGCCTTAATGACATCTTCTTGGTCAGAATTATGGTATATTTGATATCGGGTACATTTGTTCAGAAATAAGACCCCGAAGGAATAGAATTTTTTTAAGAATTACAACCTGTTCTACAGTGTTCTCCTTGATTATAACTAAAATAGTTACTTTTTTTTTTTCAAGATTTAAAAATCCCATTTTACCTGCCTTTATTCCTATTAACTTTACAAGTTAAATTAATTTTTCCATTTTCTTCTAATCTTCAGGATTTTTTTATATTAAAGCAAATTCCACTTAATATTAAAACAAAGGTCATTTCCTATTCATCTATAAACTAGCAATATAGTATTTTTCTATTCCTGGAGAGGGATGGGAAATCACTCGTAAGGATCCTAGAAGCCATGTATAAACATATGTTGGGTTTTGCCATGTCTCTAAACACAAATCTGCTGAGATTTGGGGGCAATATTAACTTACTATATTTGATATACCATGCCTTGGCATAAAGATCACAGGAAGAAGCTCAAAAAAAAAAAAAAATCCCCTTGGAGAGTCATCATGTTTGCCTTGATTTGCATGTCACTGGACTGTGTGAGTTGGATTCCAGATATTTCATCTGTGGCTAAAATAATCTTTCCTTTTGGTGGTGGCTAGATCTCTTTCTTCCTTCTTTTTCTTTTGGCCTTGGGCTGTGGATGCCTCAGACTCTCCCTTAATGCTTCAGCAGATACAAGGGAGAGTCTCAATGGGATGTTTTTGAGGAGTGAGTCTTCAGTTTCCTAGGAACACAGACCTGGTGGCTGAAAACAACAGTTTATTTTCTCAAAATTGTGGTAGATAAATGTTCAAATCAATGTGTTAGCAGAGCCATGCTCTCTGTCAAGCCTCTAGGGGAGGGTCATTCTTTGCCTCTTCCACTTCCTGGTGGCCCTAGATGTCCCTTGGCTTATGGCAACATCACTCCCACCTCAGTCTTCACATGACCATCTCCCCACCATGTATCTCCATCTTCACATGTTGCTCTCCTCCCTCCTTAAGAATGCTAGGCACAGCCTAATGACCTCATTTGAACTTGACTGTATCTGTGAAAACTGTATTTCCCAAAAGGATCTCATTCACAGTTATGGAGAACTAGGATTTCAACATAACTTTTTTTTTCCCCCCCAGGGTGTTGGAGATATAATTTAACAGATAATAAGGGGTTAGACTCCTTTCCTCTCTTGCTTCTTGCCCCTATAGGACAACATGAGGGACAGAAAGAGGATAGACTGTTCCCCAGGAATTTTAAGCAAGACACTCTAGTCTTTACAACTCCTTCCTCTTTAACACTCTCTCTTACTGCCTTCAGCCCCAGTGCTGCTCTCTATTGGTGCATCTTTTCCAGCCTTTGCTACTGCCAAAAAACTGTGGACTCCCAGGATAACTATGGAAAAACATGCAGGTTATTCTTATTCCTTCTGATAACCAGATACTTCTCTATTGTGCTAGGGTCGGGGGGGTGCGGGGACAGTTACTGATGCCTGGGAAGAAGCTTCTGTTGGTATAGAGGAGTACAGGCTTTTGTAATATAGGAAAACTAGATTTTTATCCAAATCCTTTATTTATGAGCTCAATAATTCTTGCCTATTTGAGCTTCAAGTTCTTTCTAACATAAAAATGAAGATTAAATGATCTTACAGATTATTGTAATGATAAAAATGCCACAATATATTAAGTATCTTGTGTCCATGTGTTCTTTAGCAAATTAGTTTTTCAATTTGTAACTCTGGACAAATTTCCCAAATTCAAATTGTGCAAGATAATCAGATTCTACAGTGTCATGAAGTCTATGGTTCAGATATAAGATATGCTGAAGAAACCTGTCCATGAAGGAAATGGATCCCACATTTAAACAACTGACCTAGGATGAAACTTTGGGAAGACAACATGTTCTCTCCTTTGATAAAGGTTCTAATTAATTATGGCAAGACCATTGCTATAGTCTGTCTGTTCCTTTAACATCATGCTTTCAAGACATGTTGTATTTTCCTTAGATTTATCATATGGATTATTTGGCTGTAGGTAACAGAAATACATTTTGCCTTAGAATGAAACATAAATGTCTTAGATGGCAGGGAGTAGCCTGCAGAACCAGAGGAACTGTTGAACAACCTGATCATAGAAATGATAGGAACATGGTATCTCTGAAAAGCTAGTCAGCAAGAACAGGTGTACATCTAAACATTCATTCATGAATGAATAATCTAGTGCCATTTGGGCTATATTTTTGAGAAGAGAAGTTCTGTCCGAGCTAGCACTTTCCGTCACTTATCCTAAGAACACAAGGCCCTTAGTTAGATCGTCTTAATAGGACCACATGCACTAGAGAAGAAGTTCAACAAAAGACAACCCAAGTGTTGTCACTAGAGGAATTTAAATGAATGCTTGGCAGGTAAAACTGACAGATAGCTACTGGGTTGTAATTTTAAGAAGAGATGTACCTTTACTTTCAATTGTCATTCATATGATTAATCAATTGCATCCGCTGAACGAATGATGACTTGGCTTGTTCCCAAAAGGACTTGGAAACAGGTGGACAAGGTAGGGAAAGGGATGTTTGGAAAGAAAGACTCCTACACCTAAATCACTCAAAGAATTTCTCTGTGAAAATTCCTTCATTTTGATTAGTGTTTATTTTCCAAACATGTCAAAAACATTCTACAGCATGGTAACCATTTGTCAGATGTTGACGAAGGATTACGTTATTTTGATGTTTTCATACTGCTTCAAACTAAGATAGTGAAACCTCACACTAGGAAAGAGGGAAGCCAACCTGGAGAAGAGTAGGAGGGGAGGCTGTGTTTTCAAGGATGGGTACCCTGGGAGAACCTTGTCTTGTGTTAGGATAGGTGAGGTCTGCAGGGGTGGGCTCCTGGGCTTCCACAAGGCACCTTGAGCATCTCACACATACAGAAGAACAGACTCAAAGTGGAGAAGAGAGTCTGTGCCTCCTCATCAGAGGTCAAGTCAAGCATGTATATTTCATGGGCAGAGAATTCACTGAAAGAGCCAGGGTCTAGGCAGTTACCTGTCCGTCTCCTTTTCCTTAGACCTTAGTCTGGCTTGCTTGATCTACCCCACATTTCTGCCCTTTTCCACTTTACAGATAGGGAAACTGGGGTTCAAAATACTAACTCAGCTCTAAGTTCATACACCTAAGCAGTAGTTGAATAGGATTCTAGAACAGAACATCTAGCTCAAGTTCCCCTTTTAACCTCGTGCTATATGGTCACACCATTTCCCAGCCTTCATTTTCTCCACAAGGGGTGAAACCATTTGCCACTTCTTAAGATAGTTCAGCAACCAGCTGAGAAGCTATGTGCACGGGGGCGTACCATAGCAGTGAGAGGGCGAGCTGTGGGTAAGAGCTTCCCAGCCTTCCTGCAATCACCCAGGCAGGCAGCATGCTTATGCATGAAAGAGGTCTTTAGCTATAAATTGTGGTTTTAATTCTTACTATGTGCCAAGCACTGTGTGAGGTGCTTTTACATATTTTATCTCATTCTATTCTCAGGAAAGTTTTGTCAGGTGGGCAAAACAGTCTGTACCACATAGCCAAGGAAGCAGGCTGAAGTGTCTTGCCCAAGGTCACAGAGCTAGTCCTTGACAGGGCTGAGAACATAACCCATGTCACCTGATTCCCAATCTCATGCTTTTTGCACTGCCCTGTGCTGTCCTTTGGGGCTCCGGTAATTACAAGTCACCATGTGACATTCTTGGATGCCAGCCTTCTGAAATAAGAACGCATGGATCTCTGGGTTTCCTGAGATGGGAATAAGGATGCCTCCTATTGATTCTATCACTTCTCTGTTTCTCCTTGAAGTCTTACAGATTTCCCTTTCCATCAAGCTTTCTTTACAAATAGGGCTCAGGAAAGGCTAGAGGGATGTTTATCTGTCAGCGAGATTTCTCTCCTGCAGAAATGTTTGCCTTCTCACAGACCACTGCCTTGTGCTTTAAAAAATGTGTAGTAAACTAAAAGATATCTTCCAGGACCAGACTGATGGAGGAGACACCTTCAATCAGACGCAGGTTCAGGCCACAGCTGAAGACCCTCCGTTTAGCTCAAGTGAGGGCAAAGTCTTAGTGAATTTTTCCTGCTTTATGGAGACTTGCCTGATTTAGTTCCAATAAATGAGTTAAATAAGTTGGTAACAATTAATATCTAGCATACTACAAGCACCTATCCTAGTCACTGCTATGAGCAGAAAATAACAATACTCTTTTGCTTTAATTTTTTAAGCTTGTAACAATTCCTTAAGACCAGAACCACTTCTTCTCTACTGCTTCCAATTCGTTCCACATCTATTGCTTTTGTTAATCAGATGGTGATAATTACGGAAGATACATTCATACAGGTCTCCATGTTCTTTCTAATGCTTAACACAGTTACTGTGCATTTAGCAAGAGCTCAGCAAGCACTTATTGATTGAAGGATTGACTCAGTAGATAGTTATCCACCCTAGGGTTATCGTTAAAAATAATCCTGAAAACTCTGGGAGAGTCTCTCATGTCCTGAGTGTTTCCAAACCGTGACAAAAATCTAAGTGATCAGAAGTACATGTATTGCACTAAAATGTTCAGGATTTACTTTCTTAGTTGGTACCATGCAGCACATAGCCAAAAGGAAATGGAAAGTTGGAGCATTTTCTGCAAAGAATTTAAGCCCTTGACTCTGTCCAAGTGAAATGAAGGTGAAAATAACCTTGACCCAAATTATCAGTACTGGTGCTTATCAGAGATTGCATTATCTAAATAACTAACTTTAAAATTTTCTTATTTTAATGAACTTTCTCTTTCATGAAATCAAACATTGAACTTAATGTTATTTTTCTAAATAGTACCCAGTTATTTGGCATCATTAAAATATCTTCAACTAACTATTCAAACTTTTGCCTGGATTTGCCCTGCGTGGATGTTAACTGACTTATTCATTCATTCATCAGCTGTCTACCAAGAAGAAAGAGGAAGCTAGGAACCATGCTAGGCAGTGGGGATGCAGGATAAAATGACATGTTTTGTGCTTGAGAAATTTAGACTGTAGCCAGACATATAAGTAGATTTATCAACATATTATGTAATTGGGAGGAGGCATGAACATGCTCACAGCTTAGGAGGAAACCAGTAGAAGGAAGTGTGCGATATTGTCTAGAACAGGACAATGGAAAATGCAAAATCTCAGAGGAAATAGAAGAAGGTAGAGTCCTGAGAGTAGCTGAAGGAGGCTTGCATGGGACCAGAGATCCATCTTCCAATGCAAATAGGGAGAAAATATGACTATTAGAAGACTTAGAGAGGTTTTGGGAGGTGGCTGTAGATGTGAGAGTGAAACCTTGAGAAATTCTCCTTTAAAGGTCCGAAGTTTCCTAATAATTGCTCTAGTTAATGACAGCATGTCTATCTTAGTGGGGGAAAAACTTAATTAACAAACTGAAATTTATGAGCAAGATTTGTGTGCTCTTTTCTCACAAACTCAACTTTTTATTCAGCACCTCAAATGCCTGCAGAGTTCTTCTTGGAAGTTACCATGGAAGCTTATGAAAGGGCCAGGATATTTCCTTCTTTGATGGTGATGCCTGGTTATAAGCAAAATCCTCTGTCACCCTCATGAAAAGCCGATTTGCTTGCACATTAAAAAAGAAAAAAAAAATCCCATAAGCAGAGGGATGGAACCAACATGGATACTAATCAGTATATTTATTATCTTAAAATACAGAGAGGAGAGAGAAAACTATTTGAAAGATTTTTACATTACCTGGACTCTTGAAACTTCTGAATCCATGCATTTTAAGGAAACCAAAAGTACAGTAACCCAGCAGAAAATATTCATTCCCCTCTGCCTTTTTGCCAGCACTGAAAAATTTCTGGTCTCCAAGCAGGGAAACGTTAAAAAAATTGGGTGTTATTATTGTAATAGTTCTATATTTTTCTGGGCCAGAGCTCTTTGTCTTCTTTTTCTTTTGTTGTCATTACTTTTGGGTAACAGTAAAAGTAAATACAAGGATGTCCTTTTGTGGACAGAATTGTGTCTCCCCAAAACTGCTGTGTTGATGTCCTGGCCCCTAGTACCTCAGAATGTGACTCTCTGTGGAGACTGGGCCTTTAAAGAGGTAATTAAGCTAAAATGAGGCTGTTAATAATACACCCTAATCCAATCTGACTGGTGCTCTCCTAAGAGGAGATAACCAGGGATGGGCAAGCACCCAGAGAAGGCCTGCAGAGGACACAGGGAGAAGATCGCCACCTGCTGGCCAAGAAGAGGAGTCTCACAAGAAACCAGACCTGCAGACACATTGACCTTGGTCTTCCAGTCTCCAGAACCCTGAGAACATAAATTTGTGTAGCTTAAGCCACCCAGTCTATGGTATCTTGTTATGATAGGTGTAGCAAAGTAATCTATATGCCATGCCACAAAGATTAGTATTTCTATCTGCTCCAAATAATAGCAAGAATTCAGAAGTACAATCTTCTTGGAGACCTTCTTAGACCCATTTCCCTGGGATAATTCTTCCTGCCTCTGGGAAGTAATTGGCTTAACAAACCAATGTTACTAAAGTGTGGTATCACAAGGCCTTCTCCATTTTATCTCAAGAATTTATGTAAGTTCTTTCTGAGGAAGGAAATGGAAGAAATGGACTCCTTCTCTGGAATGATTATATTTGCTAGTCTATGATAATTCTATTTGAAATCAGCAAAATCTAGCCTTTCTGGCCCTGAATGAGAAAATAAAAGTTAATAGTGGATGTCATCCCCACCAACATTTAAAATATAAAGAAGAGGGTTAGAGAGTCTCCTGCCATTTCTGGAGAAATGAGTGACCAAATCATATTTGCAGCGCTCTACTGTGAATGAACTTCTTTTCTGCCTATCTGTCCCTCCTGAGGCTGGAACTCTTATCAGCTCAGGCATTTGAAACAAAAGAACAAAACCTCTCTAGCAAAAGACTGAGAAAGCAGGGCTGGAAATAATGGCTGTTATTTGATATTACTACAGGTAGGAAGTAAAGAGATCTTGTTTATCACTGATTTCTGGCTCTTCATATTATGTTCTAAATCTTTTGATAACGAACCAGTTAATTAATTTGGACCTGGAAAAAAAATAAGAACACCATCAAAAGTCTTAGCCAAAGATACAAAAAAAGTAGGAATTATTATCCACTACTGATTGATGAGGAGGAGAGATGGAATAGAACAGTGTCTGCAGAAGAATGGGGAACACTGGAGAAGTCTACTGTGAAGAAAAAGAGATGGGTCCAGAAAACAAGTGATAAAACTATCCAAGATATAGAGTGTCCAACTGAAGTTGGGAGCAAAAATTGTAGTGAGGCAACTTTAAGATTTCATACCATCTCCCTTACTCTACCCCACAATATATCTTCAAGCAACCACCAAGACTTTCCCATTCTAGTGCCTCTCAGGTGTGTAGTTTCTGCTTTCCCTTTTGCCTCTATCTAGTTCACACCATCTTCTCCTCTAGCATGAAGGCAGTGGTCCAATGTGTAAGAACACAGACTGAGTCCATATCCTGACCATAATACTTCATGGTTGTGGGATCTGAGCAAGTTACTTAAACTTCATAACAGTTGGGATGCCAGGTTGGCTCAGTTGATTGAGTCTGCCTTTGGCTCAGGTCATGATTCCCTGAGGTCCTGGGATCCAGCCCTACATCAGGCTCCTTGCTCAGTGGGGAGCATGTTTCTTTCTTTGCCTGCCACCCTTCCTGCTTGTACTCACTATCTCTGACAAATAAATAAATAAAATATTTTTAAAAAATTTTTAAAAAATGTAAATTTCTAAAAGAAATTCATCTTACCTGTGCAGTTAATATATTAATATGACATTTCTGTAACCTACCTTGTAACATTATTACAAAAATTAAATGGAATTTGTATAAAATGCTTGGCATATACTAAGAGTAAACTGTTAGCTGTCATAATTAGCTTTCCTATACAGAACTATACAGAAAAACAAACAAAACAAGAAAAACAAAGGTATTCTTCCCTCAAGCATTGCCCCCTTTCAATCCACAGTATATCCTATAGCCAGAATGAGCTTTATAGAATACAAATTACATTGAGTCACTCTTCTGCTAAAAAGCCATTCATTGGTTCACCATCACATTTACAGAAACAACATACTCCTCAGCAACATTATTGAAATCCTATTTGATCCAGCCCCAGCTTACATCTCTACCAATCTTCCTCATTTTACTCTCCCCCATTCCCTCTACTCTGTTGTGGAGCCATAGTAATTCATCTGATCTATCAAATTTGTTGTGTTCTTCCTTCCTTTTGCAATTTTGCACTGCTATCTGCCACTGACTTTGCCTAGAATTCTCCTTCTCTCCCATTTCCTGGCCTCATACTCCACTTAAAGACCACTTCTTCAAAGAAGTCTTGGCCTCAGTAATAAGGTCTACAGTCCCTCTTACGGACCATTGCCCACCACTTCCCTTCTCATTGCGTGTCCCATGCTACTGAACAATAGCTTCCTGTTACATGGTCTGTTTTCTCAGTTGGAATGTAAACTCAGAAGGTCTAGAACTAAGCCCTTTGGCATTCCAGGGTTCTGGCACTGAGGGTCACTCAACCATGACAGCTGTAATTGAAGAAGAGTAGCACCACAGTCCTGCTAATCTGTGACAAAAATGTTTCTCAGGACCAAGGCATTCTTGGAAATGTGATGGCACTTAACTAAATCCTAATAAATGATATTAGCATACCTCAAGAAAGAAAATGTCATCTGGGTAGGGGGATCAGTTTAGGATAGAATATGGACAAATCAATGAGAGAGGCAGAACACATACTGTCCAGGGATAATAATGTCACAACTTATGAACCTAAATAGCAGATTTGTTTGACAAGTCTATCCCCACAGCAGAGATGGATGCATTAGGATATTAAAACCCCCCTTTAATTTCTTGTGATCTAATATTATATTCATCAAGCACATTTCTAATTTTAATTTGACTTTCCATTTAGGTTGACCAAGAAAACTATGTGTGCAACAGCTAACAGACTCTCTGCTGCTCATAGCAAATGGAAAAAAAAAAAAAAAAGGCATGGTAAGTAATATTGATAGGAATCCCTTGTGGGTTTGATTAAAAAGAGACCATCTCTAAATTTAAAAAAGAAAAGAAAAAAGGGACACCTGGCAGGTTCAGTCATTAAAAGTTGCAGCTCTTGATCTTGAGGTTATGAGTTTGAGCCCCAGGCTGGGTAGAGATTACTTAAAAACATTGACAAATAAACATAAAAATAAATAAAAAATAAATAAAAAAGGACATCATCGGGGCACCTGGGTGGCTCAGTGGGTTAAGCCTCTGCCTTCAGCTCAGTTCATGGTCTCAGGGTCCTGGGATTGAGCCCCGCATCAGGCTGTCTGCGCAGTGGGGAGCCTGCTTCCTCCTCTCTCTCTGCCTGTCTCTCCGCCTACTTGTGATCTCTGTTTCTGTCAAATAAATAAATAAAATCTTAAAAAAAAAAAAAAGAAAAGAAAAGGACATCATCTCTGAGGGACTGATCAAGTCTGGATATCATGACAAAATGAACTTTATAGATTAAATTAAGATGGAATCTTGGAAATGTGTGGCCACACTGAAGGACCCCTTTCTTCAAGGTCCTCAGAGGGATCAGTGTTTGTCTGTGGTGTTGCTCTTTGTGGTTATGTTATTTTATTTCATGGAATAATGGTCCCATTATCTACCCTCCACTGTAAAACCACACAATTAATTAATAAAACCGATTTGTTTCTGGACTAGACTTCAGTCAATGTCCATTAAAGTGGTAAAATTACTTCTTCCAAGAGTCTTTATGCTTTTTAACTGTGATTGACTTTTCACCTCCAGCATTTGTCTCATTTCTTTCTTTTCCTGTTGGAGCAGTCAGCTTGCATTATATTTTTATTATGCATTTATTCTATCTGAGAACAATTAAAAATCATTTTCAAAGCTTTCTTTCTCATTTTGTAAGTTGTAAACCTTTCTGAAAAAGAAAATTACCTTAAAATAAAGCTATTTTCCTGAAGATTTCTGTGCTATTGGCAAGTAGGCAGAAATTCAAATGATGTGAGGGGAAAAACGAAATTACTTTCGTCCTCCATTTCTCACGGATTGTTCTGTCCATTTTTAAGGGGTTGCTTTCTTTCATGTTACTCTTCTTTGCCCAGCCTGGTTCTTCAAGAACATATATAGCTTTAAGCTATAAAGAAGACCACAGAGAATTGGTAAAGTCTCCTACAGGGAAGATTTGCCCCACATTTTCAAGTGTGGATAGCAACAGTTGTCTCAACACCTGTCTCTCTGGTTCTCAAAGATGAGTGTGCACCACAATCACCTGGAAAGCGTGGGATACCCCATTTCTTGACCTTCACCTATAACTTCTGACCAGTAGGGCTGGAACTAGTGTTTCTGAAAAATGTCCAGGTGGCTCTGGTGCTGTCATTCTGGGGACCAACCCCACTGTGGGCTTTTACTCTTTAGTTCTCATGGAAAGAAATTTGGCCAAAGGTCAGACAGGGGCCAGAGCCCCACTCTAAGTTCTGATAAGCCTCACTGCATCCTGGAGGGGAAAGCCATCCATAACTGGGTTAGTATGCCCAAGCCACAAAGACACTCAGACATTTTAGGGGTGCATTTTACGGAGAATCATTTCATTTTTTAGTGATAAACTTCTAGCTGCTGCTCATAACCTACAAAATGGCTTATTCTCTCTGCAGGTTTCCTTGGAGCTGTCATCTGGATCTATTCAGTAAGCGGTACTGCCACCTTCTGATTTTCAATTGAAAATGTATATTTAAAAGTTTGGCTTTTTGTTGAATGCATTAGGTACTCAGGAAGTATTTATTTTAACATCCTTTCTTCAAGAATTCGTTTTCTCTCTTGGGCCTCTTACTTCAAACGCCACTATTGTCTCCTGTTTACACATTTCTCTGCAAAGCCCTTGTGCTATAATCACAGCTCCTCAGCCTTTTATAAACTCTGTCCCAGTGAAACCTCCCTCCCTTTACCGGTCTGGAGTTTTGTGCCAGAAAATATACCAAAGATTACAAAGTTTCTCGTGAGTGGGTTGGTTTTCAAAGACTATTTCAGAAGAGGCATCATGCCCCAGTGCACAGTCTTTTTGTAAAACTCATTTAAAAAAAATCTTTGTGTTTTTAGCTATTTGTGTTTGTAGCTATTTGTAACCACCTAACAGAGATTTTTCCTCAAAACACTTCCTATCCCCATATCTGATACTTTATAGAACCCAAAAATAGTGAATGGAAAGCTGTCAGTTTATCTTCCTCCAAGTGGAATAATAAACAATTAGAACCATGATTTTGTCTCATAGAGAAAGGTCAAATGCTGAGTCAAGGTCATGTGTATTTAGTGGCAAAGCTGAGACTCTTTCTAAATACAGTGTACTTCTCTGGACAGACCTGGCTCACAGGAGTGCAAACAGCACCTCTGCAGGAATACAGTGCTGCAACTGACCAAGGTTGCTTCGTGTTCCTGCCTCCGTGACCAAGGGTCAAGGTTTCTAACCTGATGCGGGGAGACGTGCCTTTGAAAATAGTCCAGGCTCAGAATAGAGTCACTCTCCCGGATTCACAGAACTAGAAAAAGGCAGAGTTGGAGCTCAGTCTAGGTTTTGCCTCCAGAGCCCTAGGGCATTCAGGGGACACTTGATGTCCTCCACTGCCCTGAGTTAGGAGTTCAGGTAGGGCATAAACACGTGGTCTCGAGGGAAAAGTGATGATTTTCTGCATCTTCTCTTCACAACTCTTCTGACACAATGAGGGTGCCATGACCCTTCTCTCTGCTGCCTCCCACTCAGTCACGCTTCCTCTTGGGTATGCTGTCAGCCAGCAAGTCTATGGAAAGATTGTTCAGTGCTAAAACTGTTTCACACTATGTTTTCAGACTTGAAGAGGATGGAGAAGAGTAAAAGGAGAAGACTGAGAAGTCGGTCAGAAGACTGACTCTTACGTATACGATTGTCATTTCTCTATTAGTACAAACTAGTTCCTGATCACAGACAAATCAAGCTGTGTGCCTCAGCTTTACCATCTGATGTTGGATGGGAGTTCTGCCTCATAGGATTATATAAAAATTAAGTGAACTATGACCACAGTGACAGAGAGATAGAAGACATTCAATGACTCTCACTGCAATTATTTTTATTATTAGCATTATTACCTCAGAAAAAAAGGTGTTCAGGGCGTAACAGTTCCGATCTATAGCACCCCTTAGAACTACTTCTGTTCCCTACTTGTAAGAGTCCTTTACTACACAAACCTTGAATAATTTGGACTAAAAAAGCTGAATTCGGGAAGCCATCAGGGAACAATGTGTTGGTTTTCCTAAGAGTGAATATTTGAAATCCTCCATTAGGGAAAAGTAAATTTAAAAATACCCATGTCCATTTGCAAGGCCCACAGTGGCTTGTGGTTTGGGCACCATGTTCGCAGAGGAACCGGGCCCGCCATTTAACATATCCCAGGGCTCCTTTTATTTTTATCCTTTAAAAACAACCTGCTGGATCATACATGACATCCAATCCTGCCTTATTAACTAGAAACTAAATGAGCATTCGAGAAATTTAATTGAAAGCGATACTCAGAATGCTAATAAGCTCCCAGTCAGGAGGGAGATTGATGTTCCCAGCTGCAAACCTAGCCTCGAGGAAGAGTCTCTGAAGATCTTGTCACCAGAGGCAGACTAAGTTTCTATTTGCTGCCATAGCCTTTCTCACAGGCTCCCTTCCACCGGCTCTCCCAGCCGTCCACCTGCTCCCCGAATTCCTACTGCTTAATCAGTCTCCCCCAGAGAGGTCTCTGCCTACTGGCTCCATAGCAAATCAAGCAGCAGGCCAACAGTGCAGTGTTGGTAAAAATGAAAAACAGCTCCTCTGAGTAAGATTATCAAGTAAATAAAAAGAATGATGTTAGGACAAGGAGGGTTCAAGCATTTGAATCCCTTCCTTTTCCATGCAGAAAACCTAGAAAACCACATATGTCCTCTGCTCTAAGAAACAACATCTTTCTGAAAACACACACAAAGATAGACTGCATGATTCAAACCACGTGTTATGTTGAGAGAAGGGTTTCCCTCCCCAAGGGTTAACGATCTTAGAGAATCCCAATCACACTTGGTCTTCAGGCACATCTTTTCATGAAACATTTCCAGGAAATGAGGATATTCTTGAGTCTTTTTCCTTCACAATTCAAAACTCAGCTGTCCTGGGGGCGCCTGGGTGGCTCAGTGGGTTAAAGACTCTGCCTTCAGCTCAGGTCATGATCCCAGGGTCCTGGGATCAAGCCTGGCATCAGGCTCTCTGCTCAATGGGGAGCCTGCTTCCTTCTCTCTCTCTGCCTGCCTCTCTGCTTACTTGTGATCTGTGTCTGTCAAATAAATAAATAAAATCTTTAAAAAAGAAAAAAACAAACTCAGCTGTCCTGCTTAAATCTTAAAAGGTGTCCAGTTGAAGCTAAAGCATTCCTCTTGATACTTCTGATGATTTCCATTGTTGTTCTGACATATATATATATATATATACACACACACACACACATACGTATATATACTCATATATATGAATATATATGTATATTCAGTACATTCATTTTGTTTTCTATAAATAAACACAAAAAATCAAAACAAAAGATAAAGCAAAGTCAAATTTTCCAATAGTTACAAAAACAACTGTCTCAGTACAGACAAAATGGAGATAATCATGAAACAGAAGAACTGACTGGAAGGCCACATTGTCAGGTCTCATTTAAAATGTTTATTCCCTAGTGGCTTTTGGAGGCTTGCATTTAGCCTATAAAAGAGGCAATGAAAGTGTCATCCCTTGACAGATCAAAGTGTGAATCCTATGAATAGTTGAGGAAGTGAGTATTTCAAAGCACAAACCACTCCCCATTGCCACTTGCCTGAGGTCTGAACATTGATTTAAGGACTCACAGGCTCATCTGAGACATTTGGCTGACTACTTTAGCTTTTCTCAAATGAATTGCAAGACTTTTCCTGAAACCACTTCTATTTGATTATGCGCTGGACCTCTTACAAGATAAAAAGAAGCCTATATTCTTATTTGTCATTTTGGTTTAGGAGAGTCAAAGAAGTGTACTACACAGGTTATAAGTGCATAGTCCTGGGAATGATTGATCTTGATCAAATTTCTTCCCTAACACTAAGGAAACAAACAAATCTTGAAACCAGTTTTTTTCTTCCCTAAAAGAGGGATAACTATATCTATTCCAGAAGACTATTTAAAGGGATTAAATAATATACATAAAAACATCAAGTACAGTGGGTCTAGCACACAGTGATGCTCAGGAAATGTTAGCCTTCTTTATCCCCCACACCCTCACATTAAGTACTTTAGATGCCATGGGGAGGAGCTCAGACTTTCTTCTGCAGGAGATGTAGAGCAATGCAAGGAGCAGTTGCATCATTAGATCTGGCCTTTCCATCGTGGAAACCATGTGGAAGGTGGATCTAAAGGGGTCAGGCCTGGAGGCAGGAAGATCAAACAGGAGACTGTTGTACAGCGTCTGCTTTCCAACAAGCTTTGGTTGGGGTTGACCTATGGAATCAGAGGAGCAGCTGAGGACACCAGAGCTAAGGCTCACAACTGGGTGATAGAGAAAGGCAAAGAAAGAAGGGGCAGGGAAGAGCTAACAGACTTGCTAGGTCAATTATGGTCATCTGCACTCTCAAAACCGTGCTTTCAAATACTGGCAAAACAGGACGAAAAAGTCTATTAAAAGCTTCCCTCTGAAAAAGATAAAAACTTGCACATAGCCAAATTAAAAATTAAAATTGATGTCATTCCAAATGCTTAATTCAGAAATAGCAAGATTTCTTTTGGAAGCTGTCAGCTTTGATAGCAACATCTTTTGTTTATAAGAATGTATTGGTAAGGCCCTTGTTACTTTTCAAAGCATCTTCTCAGTAAATCTGCAAGATTAAGTAGGGCAGGCCTTAGAGAAGAATTAAAGAATGAAAGTAAACCCTAGAAGAGTCATTGGAGGCAATCTAGTCTAACTTCTATTGTATGCATGAGGATTCTAGAGCTCAGAAAAAAGCAGTGACTTCTTCCCTTATAAGCACCGAGAGTTAGCATAATCAGGACAGGACAGGCTACACTGTATAACATACAAACTCCAACATCTCAGTGGCTTAGCCTTCAAAAAATATTTCTTGCTTATACAAACTTTGTTGCAATTTGTGTAGCTCATGAGGGTGTGCTCCTCTAGGAGGTGACTTTCTTCTAAGACATGACTTTGCAGACTTTTGCAGTTTCCATGTTGTGAGTGCATCTTCTCAGTATGTGTCCTTTCAGAATCACCATGCTAGGTGAACAGAGGTGATCGGCTGCCAGGGCTAGTCATGGCCCCAGCTCATAAATGGCATTGGTAAATTCTACTCAAAGTCTATTGCCAGAACCAGCAATGTGGTCTTGTGCAAGGGTCTGGAAAATGCAGTATTTGGTCTGTCCAGAAGGTAAAGGAGAATCAGTTAGGGGTGGGCATCAATAATCTCTGTACAGAAGTGATCGAAAACTCAGGCTTCCTGATGCCCTCTCTCTAGTAGCACATGGCTTCTGGGAACTATCTCTCACTGCCATAGATACCGGAAATTGGGGGAAATTAATAGGAAATTTCAGGAAACCCCAGTGTTATCTGAACTCTAAGTAAATTTTTTCTTTAATTTTAGGAAAATGACCTGTTTCATTGAGCTTCGTTTTTTCCCAAATTATTGAGTTTTAAAGAATGCCATCTTTAATTTCCCTTTTAACCCTTGCAACAAATTATTGAGATTGATACTAGCCCCAGTTTAGATAGGAACATTTTGGTTGCAAATTACATGACATCAGTAGATTAGCTCAAGTTCAAAAATAAAAACTAAAAGGAGAAATTATACTGAAGAGACCAGTGCACTAATGGAGACTCAAACAGGAAAAGTTATCAGGGAACCAAATTTCTGACAGACTGGAATTGGGCCTCATTCTGAATTTGTCGCCACTCGCTCAAGGGCCACCCTGTCTTCTGTGAGTAAATTTTGGCTCCTCTAAAGCAGGTTGTCTGGTTCTGTTTTCTCCTACGTGCCTGTCTTCCATCCTCTGCCACTGCCCATTTTTTCTGTTTTTAGTTTCTGAACATTTTATCATTTCTGCTTGTAAATATCTCAAAATTATTCACCATTCCTCTGTGCATCTTGGCAACCCTAAATTATGGCCATTGCCCTCACTACTAACTGGCCTTGTCTCTTAACATCTTAGTTGCAAATACAAAACTACTGGATACCTAGTTCATTCTAATGAACCTTGCAAGTCCCATGTTATTGGGCCACCACGGATCAGCTGCTATTGGATCAGGCACCCAATGATGCACAAACCTATGTACCTGTAACCTGGTTGAAGAAGTTAGAGAAGTAGTGGACATGGGCACCCTGACTCAGCAGGAACAAGGGCAGGGAAAACTTTCTGCAGAAAGTGGGGTGGGCTGGCAGGTCATAACGGATACACCTAACCGTGTGCCAGGTTACCACCGTGGTCTAAATGTTTATGTTTCCCCCCTCCTACCACCAAATATTGATGTCAAAATCCTACCCCCCAGAAGTGATGGTACGAGTGATTAGGGCCTTTAGGAGGTGTGCAGTCATGAGGCATAGGAGTCATGAGTTGGAGCCCCCATGAATGGAATCAGTGGTCTTATAAAGGAGATCCCAGAAAACTCTTTAGGCGTTTTTACTCATGAGGACATGAAGAGAAGTCTGTCACTGAGAAGAGAGCCCTAACCCAACCATGCTTACACCTTGATCTTGGACTTCCAGCCTCCAGAACTGTGAGCAATAAATTTCTGTTGTTTATAAGCCACCCCCTCCATTTGTTATGGTTGACCAAATGGACTGAGTCACAATGGTGGTAAATGTCAATGTGAGATTTAGTGCAAAATTGCCTGACAGCTCAGGATCCAGCTGAATGAGCCAAGTACAGGAGCAATACCTAGGCTGGAATTGAGTCTCTCCCCTCATTACCTTTCACTCTAGACCTCCACTCTCAACCAGTTACACGTCGAGCGAAACGGACACCTCACAAAAGTGAAGTGTTTTGCCAAAGCCAAATAAACTGTTTTAGGGCACACTTAGAGATATTCTTGATTGAATGGACCAAACGCTAGAAGTCAGAGTGACTGGATAAAAACAGTAAATTCTCAAACTGAACTTTGAATTTGGTGTGTCAGGGCACATTCACATTTTGGACTTGCTTGAATGGGAACTCCATCTGGTTTCCATGCAAGAATTAATTTTATATCCTTATTTCAAAAGTTGTGTATGTGTGTCGCTATCAATACTGATGATTAAACTTTGTCACAAAATCCTAGGTGACATTACACAAAACACTTAACCTCTCTGCACCTCAGTTTCCATGACATTAAAATAAGAGGAGCTATATTAAATTACCTCCTAGGGTCCTTACAGCTATCAAATTCTATGACTAGCTCACCTTACAAATTTAACATGCAAATGTCTACATCTAATGATTACAACCTGAGGCAAGATCATTTTCCTCCATGTTCATTTTAAATAGCATCCAAGAATCCTCGAATAGATTTTCATTTTATTAAAGTACGGAGCCGTCCAGTAGAATTTTCTGTAGTGATAGAAAGAATCTATATCTCTCTAATACAGTGGCTTCTGGTCACATGTGACTCTTGAGCAGCTCAAAAGCAGCTCGTGCAACAGAAAAACTGAATTTTTATTTTCATTTAAATTAAATGCAAATCGCCACATGTGGCTAGTGGCTATCATACTGAACAGTGTAAGACTGGAGTGATATACAATGTGAAAGACAAAAGGGAAACCAAGAAGTAATGATATGATTTTGGTTCAAAAATTTGAAAACCACTGGCTTTCATTTTCACACGGAATTGTAGACTTTTTTTTTTTTTGGTTTTAGGTAACAATCTATTCTGGAATGATGAAGTCCTTTTCGGAAGCAGGGAAAGAGACTGAGACTGATGATTTCTCAAACTCTAGCTATCCGTGTCAGAAGAGTGACTATTTCACCTAGATAAGTATCAACACTATTCAGGGCGGCGGGCAGGGTTGGGGAGCAGTGGTCTCTTACAATATGTCTCATCAGAGATTTAAGATAGTTTTATATAAGGTTTTCTTCTTATTTGTTTTTTGTTTGTTTGTTTTGCAAAAGACAGGAGCAGGACAAAACAGTAGATATAAAGTCTTCAGCAAGTTACTGGATTTGAAACTTGGAGTCCTGAATTTCTGGTTTCATCTTTATTATCAACAACTATTTTCTGTAATGCTAAATTACTATTTGAAGTAAAATTCATCATCAATTTAATAACAGCTTTGGGGGAAGGAAGGTAGTGGTAGAAGAAAGAGCTAACCGATGGTAAACATTCATTAATAGGCTACCACTTAAATTTCAGTAGCAACACTTAAAAGTCGAAAACACCTCTACACATACAATCTAACAAATGTCATAAATGGCTTTGTCATTCGTGGATCTATAAAGCTTCTTCAGGGAAAGCTTGGTGTTTTTTTTGTTTGTTTGTTGTTGTTGTTGTTGTTGTTTTTATCCTCCAATTTAGGATCTTAACTTCTTCAGTCCCTCTAGAAGTGATGGTACAATTATAACAATAACAAGTTTTCATCTTTATTTCCTATTTGCCAAAACTCTTATTTTCATTTATTTTTCTCTGATTGAATTACGTATTTCTAAAAATTAAGTTAAGTAGCTTTTCTAGAATATCAGCAAGATGCTTTTGACAGATGTTCTTTGCCTAAGTGATAGTCTTTTGTGACACACGGATCAGTCACAAAACAGTCCTTGAGATTTCTCAGATTTAGTCTGAAGGATCAAGCAGTTTCTACTGCCTTGGAGGGCTTCCCGCAGCATGGGGCATGCTGTGTACTTCATATACAATAGCTTCTCATTGCAAATGGTGTCCTAAGGAAAATTTTTAAAAGAAATCTTAGTGGTAAGTTGAGAATATAAAAATAAGGTAAAATGTAATTGATTGTGGTGCTACCAGGAAAATTAACGTTTTAGGTGAATAGATGGGCCTCCCTGCATGGTCATAGAGACTTAGGCAGCCATGACTCCATCCCAAAAATCTCTTTTCACTTAGCTGGCAAGCAGTTATTTTGTCTTTAAATGTGTGTATGTCTTATATTTTAATAAATATGGTAGCCATTATTTTAGGCAAGCCTCTTTAATTAAATGAGTCACCCATAAAATGGAATAAATGAAGCCAATTACCACTCTTCTCCAAAGAGTAAATATATACATATATACCCACCAAGCTGTGTGTGTCTGTGTATGTGTTTGATGTTTTTATATCACAGTAAAGTAATTACTAAATTAACAATTCTAATTAGTTGCTTTCTGATTAACAATAGCCTTGCTCATGTCCACAATAGCCAAACTATGGAAAGAACCTAGATGTCCATCAATAGATGAATGGATAAAGAATGGATAAAGAATGGATAAAGAAGATGTGGTATACAATGGAATACTATGCAGTCATCAATAGAAATGAAATCTTGCTATTTGCAAAGACGTGGATAGAACTAGAGGTTATTATGCTAAGTGAAATAAGTCAATCAGAGAAAGACAATTATCATATGCTCTCTCTAATATGAAGAATTTGAGAGGCAGGGCAGGGGTTGTGGGGGTAGGAAAGGAAAATGAAAGAAGATGATCAGGAGAGAGACAGGGGCGCCTGTGTGGCTCAGTGGGTTAAAGCCTCTGCCTTCAGCTCAGGTCATGATCCCAGGGTCCTGGGATTGAACCCAGCATCGGAGTCTCTGCTTGGCAGGGAGCCTGCTTCCTCCTCTTTCTCTGCCTGCCTCTCTGCCTACTCGTGATCTCTGTCAAATAAATAATAAATAAATAAAATCTTAAAAAAAAAAAAGGAGAGAGACAAACCGTAAGAGACTCTTAATCTCAGGAAACAAACTGAGGGTTGCTGGGGATGAGGGGATAAGGATAGGGTGGCTGGGTTATGGACACTGGGGAGAGTATGTGCTATGGTGAGTGCTGTGAAATGTGTAAGCCTGATAATTCACAGACCTGTATCTCTGGGGCAAATAATACACTATATGTTAATAAAAAATGCACAAATATTCTATAATAAAAAGGTTTTATAAAGAAAAAAACAATAGCCTTGCTCTAATAATCAGCTTTGATTTTAATTTTTAACATGTACTTTTTATGTTAGGTGTTTCAATATAAAGCTCCTGGTACCTAGATTCTAACATTTTTCAGATTATTTATCATTAAAGGTCTTAAAAATTGTGTTGGCAGAAAAAAAAATTGTCTTTCATGAAATATTCTTTTTTAAATATTTTATTTTTTTATTTGAGTGAGAGAATGAAGAGAGAGAGAGCATGAGAGTGGGGCAGGATCAGAGGGAGAAGCAGACTCCTGGCTGAGCAGGAATCATGATGTGAGACTCGATCCCGAGACTCCAGGACCCTGACCTGAGATAAAGGCAGTCGCTCAACCCACTGAGCCACCCAGGTACCCTTTCATGAAATATTCAAAGTTATTTCAAAGAGATATGGAGAGGAAGATCTTAAACCTATCACTAGTGAATTTTTTTTTGCATTTTCCACCAAGGGGGATGATCCTTTCTTATTCCAAACTTTTTAATGAATAAAGCATTAATTGTCCTCCCACTGACAACTTGGCCATTAAGAGACTGAGCACAAAAGAAAGTTGGGGAAGATTATTTATATAAATACAAGTTGAATTACTGAGAATTTTGTAGCAGGGGACATTTTCTTCTCAATTGTTACTATTATTTTGGTGCTCAACTACTCTCTTAATTTCAAGTGGGATCACTGCCTGTTTCAGTGCCTTTTATTTATAGTGCCCATTTTTTGCTAACAGATGATAGAAAGATTTACAGTTGCATATATATTTCTTTCTGCTATCAAATCTCTACATGGTTCTCAGACACTTGAACAGGTAGAGGCTAGAAGATGTACTATAATATTAATATGCTCATAATTTTTTAAATCGAAAGGTCGTCTTACAAATGGCTTTTATCCATCCAGGGAAACTGTTCCCATTATGGAATAAGATCAATATTTTTCTCTTTTTTATTCTTAGTTGCTATATTTTTGCCTGTATCTTTCTCAGCTCTGTCTTCCTAATGATTGCTGATGGCACACAGGGTATGGAAAAGCTTAATATTTCAGAACCCTCAGAACTCATTTTGCTTTATTAGTTTAAGCTTTATAATAAGAAATAGAGGTTTACTCGGATTGCATCAAATAAGAAAGATAATACCTTCTCCAAATAATGAAGATTTACCATAATCTAGGTCTCACAGAAACCCAAAGAAAACCTTAAAAATATCCCCAGAAGAAGAACCAAACCTCAAATATGCTTGAGCTTTATAGAAGTCATAACAGAGTTTGGGAAGTTTCAAGGAGCCAAAGAAGGCCTCTGCGCACAGAAGGTTCATCACTTCCTTAAGGCCATTGTTTTGGCTTTGCTCTGGTGCTTCACCGCCAACTTGCCTGAATTACTCCTTGGTCTTCTCTGCTTCTCTCAGTGCCTACTTCTGGTGTCACGAAGTCAAAGGCCCCTCAGCTCTGACTAGGGTATCAGGGCTACACAATCCAGAACTCAATTATCTGTTTCCTTGGTATAAGTAGTAATGTAATGAAGTATAGAACTGTGAGATGTTGCTTTGAAATGAATTTCTGTATTTTAGGAAATAGATTATTTTTCCCCCAGAAAACTTTAGCTACCATGATACTGCTAGAGATCCTCTTATACTAGGAATTCTTGTCATCTCCATAGATTTTAGAAGATTCGAGGAAATTTGTGGGAATGCTCCACATCAGCACCTCCCCCACCACACACACACACACACAGAGTCAGAAACACACGAAACTTTTTTTTACCTTTAATACCTAGCCTTATCAGTTATCTCTTTGAAAATGATGGGCGCTCAACAAATATCAAGTGAGTAAAGGGATGATAATTTGAATAATTTTATCTTGGATTATACATCTATAGAAGAGGATAGCATTATGTCTTAAAAATTTTTGTATTGTTCAGTCCAGTTCCAAATATAACCTGAAAATTAATAAAATTCCTGGTGACTAATGTGGGGAAACTATATAGATGTTGCTATATTCAAATAGGGCACTAGATGAATTAGCATGGAATTGTGGTCTTTCTGGAAGACGATTTATCTACATACAATCAGTAGTCTTAAAATAATTTAACACTTCAACCCAGCCATTCTACTTACAGGAATTTACCTTCTAAATAATCAGAGGGTCAAAAATGTATCAACATTGGGGCACCTGGGTGGTTCAGTCTTTAAGCGTCTGCCTTCGGCTCAGGTCATGATCCCAGCATCCTGGGATCGAGCCCCACATCGGGCTCCCTGCTCAGCGGGAAGCCTGCTTTCCCCCTCCTAGTGCCCCTGCTTGTGTTCCCACTCTCGCTGTATCTCTCTCTGTCAAATAAATAAATAAAATCTTTAAAGAAAAAATATCAACATTGTATTATAAAATTATTTAGAATTTTATAATAAATATAAAATATATTTAATTTCATTAATATGAAAACATTCAAAATATCTGGTTAAATGTTATTGTGCTATAGACATAAAGATACATGATGCTTGGGATGCCTGGGTGGCTCAGTTGGTTAGGCCACTGCCTTTGGCTTGCGTCATGATCCGAGGGTCCTGGGATCGAGTCCCACGTTGGGCTCCTTGGTCAGCGGGGAGCCTGCTTCTCTCTCTGCCTCTGCCTGCTTGTGCTCTCTTTCTCTCTCTCTCTCTGACAAATACATAAATAAATACTTTAAAAAAAAAGATACATGATGCAAACATGGAAATAATGTTGTTTAATAAAAAAATGGCACAGAAACTCTTGATGACATGTTTAATAAAAAATCTGAATTAAGATATAGTAAGGAAGTATGTAGGAATGTATATCTGTGTGAATATAAAAAGACAGAAAATCTTAAAAGAATATATAAAATATATTAATAATGGATATTTCTAATGGGTGGGATTATGGTTGATATGCAAATTCCTCCTAGTTTCCTTCATTTCTGAAAACTTTAGTAAATATGTGATGCTTTTATGATTGATAAATGATAGAAAAAATATAACTTGACTTACTAACACCCTATTATTAAAAGAACACGTTAAGTATTTTAAATGTTAACTTATAGGTTCATGTGCCCTGAGACCACATCACATAACAGGGAGGAAAGACCATGGAGTTTGGAGTCAATAGGGAATAAGTTCTTACTCTGACTTGGGAGTATCATCTTAGCTATCTGCCAACCTGAGCTTATTCACTTGAAAAATGAGGACACGGACATTAGCTTCATGGAATTTCTATGAGTGATAAAAATAGTCAATAAATATGTTAGATCGACTTGTAAAACCAGTAGGCAGTAGACATTGAGTAAATGTTACATGACAATGATGATTATAATTTGGTTTTGCTATTCTTCATGACTCAATGGAAAACTGCATATTTTCAAAGAAAGCATTTGGGGACTTTGGAAAAAAGCAGTCCTGCATATATGGAGTGAATTTTCGAAATCAAGTAAAGAAAGCACAGCATGCTAATTAAATTATAACTTCATGCTAGCTTGATTTTCTAACCCTCAAGTGCTTTTTAAAAAAAAAAATACAAATAAAGAGCAAAACATTTCACTCTTCTCAGACTTGTTCACTCATCCAATCAGAGATACACCAAAAGATTAAAAAAAAATGTGGGCGCTTTTAAAGTAAGAACAAAGGGTCAGCCTAGTTCTTCTGTGAATAAATACCAAATACCACCAGGCACTTACTATGTGTCAGGCACCCACCAATCTAAACACTTTACAAACAAGCTTTCATTTCACCTGTACAACATTCTTTTGCTAGATACTATCATCATCCCCACTTTAGATAGGAGGCATCTGAGACACAGAGGTGCTCAGTAACTTCCCCAAGGTCACACAACTGATAAAGGGCAACCGAACACAACCCTAGGCTGTTTGAATCCTGAATTCATGTTTTCCAAACTTTCAGCTCTCCTGAGTCAACACTACTGTACATTCTCCTTGTGTCTTGATTTGAAGATCCCTTAAAGCCGCCACTGGATTCTTACAGACTTCCCTGCCAGCATGCTGAGGTGGGGGTGTGTATGTATAATACCTACCCACTAAAATATAAGCTTCTGGGGGCAGGACTCTTTCCTGCCATGTTTATTATCTCCTTCCACCACAAAGTACAGTGCCCGGAAGAGAGGACACTCAAATATTGATGAGTAAATGGACAAATGAATTGATAATAATCCAAAATTGTTTTCACCTAATTTTAATCTTTTTTTTAATCCTACTTTCTTTGGAAGTAAGTGAGGTCCCATAAGATGAACTGACAGCACAAAATAATGTGTCCAGTCCTTTTTTCTTTCAATGCCTAGGAGGCCTTGTGCCTTCCTGGTTTGAAAAGAAAGTAAAATCCATATCCCTGATGTGTGGGCTGCACTTTAGTTGGAAGCAAATTCTTTATCTTCTGGAACAGTCTTTGTGTGCATCTCTACTACCTAATGAATTCCTTAACTACACTATTTCTCCTCCTTCTCCTCCCCTTTCTCCCCCCACCCCCATGCTTCTTCTCCTTCTCCTCCTTTTTCTTCTTCTTCTTCCCCAGTATCTAAGGTCACTTTAGGTTAGTCCTGTTTGGGAAAGGAAGATCCTCAGAGACTGAAATGAAATTTGTAGCAGGCAGATGGACAAGCCAGCAGGGAGACCATCGAGGTACCTGGGAGTGACCGATGAATACAGCATAATGTATAAACATGTCAAATCTCTATATTGTATACCTCAAACTAATGTAACATTGTGTGTCAACAATTCTTAAATAAGGAAACTTAAAAATAATAAAAGAAGATTTAAAAAAGGGGAGTTATGGAGTAGGAAGGGCTAGAGCAGCCTAGGGTGTTGTTGGGATGGTCTGGGATGTATTATGGGAGGGAGCCTGGGTACGGAGCGTTCCAGTACATTGACTCTTTTTTAATCTATGCTTTTATTCTGCATAGCATCTAGACAGTACCTGGCACTAGTAGGTGCTCCAGGGACATTTTATCTGAAAAGACAAAAGGCCAAAATGCCCTTCTTTAGAACAGACAGTGTCCTCTACAGCAAAGGTTGGAAAAAGTATCTTTTCATAAATGGACATTTTGGTTTTGCAGGCCACACTACCTATGTCGTAACTACTTCACTCTTCCTTTGTAGCATAAAAGCAGCTATAGACAATAAGCAAATGAATGAGTGTGGCTATGTGCTAATAAAACTTTATTTATAAGAATAGGATGTGGGCTAGATTTGGCCCATAGGCCGTAATAGTTTGACAACTCCTGCTCTTTACCAAGTCCCACACTGTAGTTTTCTCTTTGCACTTACTACCTACTGAAGGGTAGATTAGGCAGGAGAGAGAATGAATTTATCTATAAAACCTTCCCCATTCCTGAAAAACCTCAAGAACCTGACCCCCTGAAAATAGGACAGATGCTTCATTTGCATATGAAAAGACCATGCAAGGTTTACTTTATGTATCGTTCATTGCATGAAATCCTTTCCTAATCTCATCTTGTCAATTCTCCCTTAAAACTCTTCTTCATCCTCCCAAACCTTTAAAAGATAATAAATAAAAATTTCCTATTAAAGATAATGTGCTTTCAGGGATCTCTCTGCAAAGAGGAAATGAGGGAAAAAATTCTTAATAGGATCTATTGCCATCTTATAGATTGATCTGTGATTCACCAATTATAAATATGGATTTTGCTTTATCAATCAACTCCATCTCTTCTCTTACAATAACCCTCTAGGATATTGAAAATAAAATTAGTTCTTGGCAATTTCCTAAGGTAAAAAAGGGAAAAGCATACAGAAAAAACTCTTGACTGAAAGTAAAATCATAAGCAGATGCAAAGCATTATGCGATTAAGTGGTAAAGTATAATATTTCAATAATGATCACCTCTTTACTTCTAATTTAAACAGTGTATTAATTGGTTCCCAACCAGAGAAGTAGAAACTAGTACTTGTGTTTAAGTGAGGAAATTCAAGGGAGGATATTGTTTACATAGGTAGTTAACAAGTTGGCAACGGGCACCTGGGTGGCTCAGTCAGTCAGGTGATCAACTCTTAATTTCAGCTCAGGTCATGATCTCAGGGTCCTGGGATGGAGTCCTCTCTCAGGCTCTGCACTCAGCTGGGAGTCTGCTTGCCTCCCTCTTTCTCTGCTCCCCCTTCCTCTTATACTTTCTCTCTCTCTAAAAAAATAAATAAATCTTAAAAAAAAAATGTTAACAAACTAAAGAGAAAAGAAGCCATATTACCAGAGCCCAAAGAAATCAGGATGGTCCTGCTACAAAAGGTGGATTATGGAGGAGAAGCAGCCAGTGCTGATCTTCCCCTAAGGCTTAGAGAAGAAAAAGTGCCCTGGTTTTCCCTTTTCTCTCTCCCACCAATGCTTTCTCTTGGTTGACCCCATTGTAAAAACAAACAAACAAACAAACAAACAAACACCAGCTTGGGAAGCAGCCCAAAGGGTCCACTCTTTGTGATAAGGGGCAGGGCAGAGAAAGAGGAAAAATGAACTTAAAGGTAACGTGTCTGGACCAGTACAAAAGGAAAATGTGAGAGGGTAACTACAAAGAAATAGATTGACATGGACTCTAAACTCCACAAGGCTTGGGAAACCACACGCTCCTTATTTATATACATCTCCCTGGACCAACACTCAGGGGTCACTCAGTAAATATTTGTTAACTAAATGAGTTAGACCAGAATGCTGCTTAAGATTCTCACCCAACACATTAGCTTCAAATTCTGCCTCTTCTATTTTCTTGCCTTTCTGTCCCCCACCCCCGTCCTTGCTTTCACCACTACACAGCTATTCAGCTGAACCATACTTGCAGGGAAACTAAAGGTGCTGGTTCTCTGGGAAACTGCCATCTTGAAGAGTGAGGCACTCAGTTTTCTGCCTCTATAGGGTCTTTTAATAAGTATCAGTGGTGGGGACAGAGGAGGAATACTGGAGGCGAACACAGGGAATCATCCCAGGCACGGTCTGTGGAGCCACAGCTCTGGCTTATGCTCTGCTTGACTGACCCTGGGCAATACAAGAGGCCATTAAGGTGGGCACTTAATTTCTGACCTCCATGGGCTGCTGACTTAGGGTTCTGTCTTCCAGCCACCCAAACAACTCATCAAACTCTCATGACCCATACTTTCTCAGAGTTTCTCAGGTAGAACTACTAGATCCCAAGCAGTGTTATTATTTTTGTTAAACAAGAAGCAACCAAACTTTATAAATTGCATTGTCTTAGCAATAAAACATATTTGAGCTTACACTCTCAAAATATGTACATTTAAATAACTATTGTCTTGAGACACATCACAGACTTAAAATTAGGTCACAACGAACAGTGGTGGATAGCAATCCATGATACAAATAGTTCCTGGCTAAAAATTTAGAATTGTTGGGGCACCTGGGTGGCTCAGTGGGTTAAAGCCTCTGCCTTCGGCTCAGGTCATGGTCCTAGTGTCCTGGGATCGAGCCCCACATCAGGCTCTGTACTCTGCAGGGAGCCTGCTTCCACCTCTCTCTATCTGTCTGCTTCTCTGCCTACTTGTGATCTCTGTCTGTCAAATAAATAAATAAAATCTTTAAAAAAAAAATTTAGAATTGTATTACCTAATTGCTTTTCAGTTCTGATTAGATTACCATGATTTTTATCTCATCTTTGGGTGTTGAGAGTCCATGCTAAGAACAGAAAAATCAGCTCTTCCCATTTATTCTATTTACTCATGCATTAGTACTATCTTCAAGTAGTAGCAGTATTTTAAGGCACTTGTTCATTTGGTGAGGGTCATCTTAGTTAAAAGTAGAAAATATTTACAACTCTACTTAATGGGGCTCAGGTATACACCAATGGGTTATAGTACATGGAAAGCAAGTAGATGAATGAAGACATGACTATCAACAACCCCCTTCCCTATTCAGGACATCTCCTATACCATGACACATGCATATCCATGTGACCAGCCAACCCAGTGCAGATCATGATGTCAATCAATATACTCAGTATGAAGAAAACCTCCATTCCTTTCCTATTTCCTTAGATAAGCAAAATTATAAATAGGAGTTCCGAGATAGTCTCATTTCTCACTACTTGGAAGACCACTGCTTTAAACCATATCCTCTCCTGGTTGGAATATTAGGCATAGTGTCATGATGTGCCTAGAATCTCTGCTCATCTACCACCTGAACCTTCATTGATGGTGATTTCCTCCAATAAGTCTATAGTGAGTTGAACAGTGGATTGAAAAAGACATATCCAAGTACTAATCCTCATTACATCTGTGAATGTAACCTGACTGAGAAATAGCATTTTTGCAGATATAATTATGTTAAGGGGCATAAAATGATTATTACCTGGATTGAAAATGGGTCCTAAATCCAACAATAATATCCTAATAAAAGGCAGAAAAGTGGAAGACCCAGAGACCTAGAGCAGAATGCCAAGTGAAGCTGGAGGCAGACATTGGATGGATGTATAACAAAGCCAAAGAATGCCAAGGGTTACCTACAGCTACTAGAAGCTAGAAGAAAGGCATGGAAAAATATTTATCCTCAGAATATTCAGAAGTAACCAATTCTCCCAATACCTTGATTTTTTAAATTCTGGCCTATCAAACTGTGAGAGAGTAAATTTCTGTTATTTTAAGCCATCAAGTTTGTGATAGTTAGTTACAGCAGCCTTAGGAACTAATTCAAGATCTTATTGTCTCTCTTTACAATTTAGTCTCTTAGAGTACACATCCTCCAGTTCACATACTCCATAGCTTCTGTATTTCCAAATCAAATTGTGAACTGTGTCTAGATTCTTTCTTAAAAAACTCTAGTCTCCAAAGATATGTCCAGGCACCTTTTTCCATGACCTAGAACTTTCTCTGACAGTTAAGATGCTAGGAACCTTATGAGGCTAGTCTGCACAAAGTTTAAAACATAACCTGTGTGTCAGTGTGGACCAGTCCATAAACTGGCCTAACAAAGATACTCTCTCTTTCCTCTCTGCATAGGATATTCGTGTGAAGTCTTGGGGCTAATATAAATGTTCTGCTACCATTAGAGAAACTAGCCTAAGGATAAAAATGAATATGAACTAGAGAGAATAACACAGAAATAGAGTTGGCACCCTGATCAAACCATACCTGAAGCATGACTTTCACTCTTCTCAATAACTAGAGCATAAGAACTTTTATTATTTAAGACTGTTGGGACTAGATATTTTATCCCTTGCCATTAAAAGTATCCTAGTTGGTATACTCTCTTAGTTCTTTCTTGACTTCTCTGTTTTTCCTTTTTTTTTTTCTTCTACTTTTAAATTTAGCAGTTACTAAGTCATTGTTGAATTGTAGGCCTTTACACTTCCTGTTTTTTTTAAGAGTGTTATTCCCAAAGTTAGCCAGAATTTTCTTAGTATAAACATAACAAGATATGTTGTTTTCCATTTCCTTTTGCCAATGATGATCAAGGAAAGTAAAATAAAAAGAATTGAGTTACAAATTGTTTATAGAAAAGTTAAGACAGAACAAAATTCTTCCATATTTATTCTGTTACTTCTTTCTTAGGAAGTTATAAAAATTGAGGTTTAGAACATCCTTCCCTAACATGATGAATTTACAGTGCATGTTTATACTACATGTTTATACTATACTCAACATAACAAAGCTATTTAAAAGGTACTGGGAAGAAAGGTTAGGTCAGGATGTAAATATTTCCATTCTGCTGACAAAGTCACAGTCCTCCAACTGGATTCACGAAGGGATGTAGCTCAACTTCCTTTTGATTTTCTTTCATTTTGTAATAGCTATTTGACTATAAACCTGCCATATTAGTGTGTTTGGGCGGCCTCGGCAAAATACCACATACTGGGTGATTTAAACAGCAGAAATTTATTATCTCACAATTCTGGAAGTCCAAGATCAAGGCAGGGTTTGTTCCTGCTGAGACCTCTCTCCTTGGCATGAGGATGGTCACCTTCTCTGTCTTCACATGGTCTTTTCTCTTACTATGTGTACTCCTGCTGTCTCTGCTGCTTCTTCTAAGGACAACTAGATTCAGACCCCACCCTTCTGAGCTTGTCAATCTTAATTACCTCCTTTTAGGCCCTATCTCCAAGTACATTCTCACAGGGGGCTAGGGCTTCAACGTAGGGATTTGGGGAAGGACGTAATTCAGCACATAACAGCCCTCTTGTTTTTTTGTTAACTATGCCTCTTCCTCTTGCAGCCATATTGTGTTTGCAACCCCCCATAAGCACCCTCACACGCTCACCTAAAAAGGAAAGGTGGGATTTCAAAATCTATTTTTTTCTGAAGACTTTGACAGAGAGAGATCACAAGTAGGCATAGAGGCAGGCAGAGAGAGAGAGAGGAAGGGAAGCAGGCTCCCTGCCGAGCAGAGAGCCGGATGTGGGGCTCGATCCCAGGACCCTGAGATCATGACCTGAGCTATAGGCAGAGGCTTAATCCACTGAGCCACCCAGGCGCCCCTTCAAAACCTATTTATAAAAGAATATTACCATTTACTTAGGGACACTGATGGTAATACTCCAAAAGATTCAGTCATAATGTTACAGCAAAAAAGTTGAAATCAGTGAGTGTCCTATTTCGAGATAGCCATTATTTGTTTGGCTTATTTATTCAGGCCCAGTTTGCCCCAGTCATTCAAACTACCCAACACACGCAAACACTCTGCCCATAGCAGGTTAGGCTAATATTGGCAGAACTCCATCACACCACATCTCTATCCCTGCCTCTCTGCTTCAGGTCATGGTTTCCAAGGCCTGGAATTATTATCCAAGCCTGTCCAAATCCCCCCTCTCCTGTACAACTCACACTGAGATCTACTCTGTCCCCTAACCCTTTTGTAATTCCAGGCCACACTGATCCTCTCCATCTTTGACCCCCCTATGACCGGCACAATTACAGCTCTGTGTCTAATCCATCTTTGTCTGTTTTGTATCTAGGGGCCTGAATTGCTTTCTCTAACACATTGTTCTGAGAGTCACCCTATTCCTAAACCTCATCACACCAGAAAAGGACCAAGCCTTCCCCTGATGCCCTCATGGCCCTCATGGTCCTGTGTGGGGAGCTAACCAAAAACTTGAAAATCTTGGGGTGTAGCCCCCCCTCCAGGACAGCAGCAGGCAAAAGGCCCAAATCCCTTCTTTGGGATCTCCCACTTCCAGGTCCTTTCCCTGTAGCTCTTCCCCAGACCTTACATATCTACTCTGATTTACAGCCCAGATACTGTGTTGAAGTCAATTTTTCCCTTTTGGCATTGTAAATAATAAAGATTGAGAATTGAAAATGCTCCTATTAACCTAAGATCTAAGCAAGCAACTCTTCTAATTTAAACATTTCTATTTTATGGAACCAGACAAATATGCTTTATTAACAATATTGTCTAGAGAACTTTAGATTCAGGTATATTTATTATACTTATAAAACCAGTCACCATTTTCATTTCCCATGGACATCAAGCTAAACTTTGTGTGAACTTTAACAACGAATGAAAATTGATTAAAATCACACATGCTGAATTATTTTTTTTTCACAGGGATAGCTAACAATTTTCTAAATAAACTTGACCTTTTCACTTCCATTCATTTTAATATAAAGGTAAATGGAAATCACATTCAAACAAGTATATCAATCAGGTTGGGCAAGCCTAGAAGCAAATGTATGTCTGTGAAAATGAAAAGTAATTTACTCTTTTTATTAAGATGTATTATAAAATCACATTTGTGATCTAATGCATGTTTAGTAGCTCTGTGCACCTATTCATGATTTTCTGGGTTTTTTCGTTTGCTTTTTTGTTTTTATTTTTTAATGGTTTTTCTGTTTGTTTCTCCAAAATGAGGAGCATAGTTCTTAAGGATAAAGATACTTAGATATGCATTTTAAGGGGATGGAATAATTATTTAATGTAAAACAGCCACATCAATAAAATCATCTAACTCCAATAATTAGCTTACTACTTAGCATTTTTTAAAAAATGATTACACATGGATGATACACTCCAACTTCCAGAAGAAGCTCATCTCTCTATCACCCCCTTTCCCACCTTACTCATCCCAGTGCAGAGAGACCTGAATTAGCTCAAAGACCATATGGGCCCCAAATTGGTCAGGAACAAACGTCATGGAGATTGTGGTGAGAAGAACACAGATAGAAGGACTTCATCAGGGGCACCTGGGTGGCTCAGTGGGTTAGGCCTCTGCCTTCAGCTCGGGTCATGGTCTCAGGGTCCTGGGATCGAGCCCCACATAGGGCTCTCTGCTCAGCAGGGAGCCTGCTTCCCTTCCTCTCTCTCTCTGCTTGCCTTTCTGCCTACTTGTGATCGCTGTCTGTCAAATAAATAAATAAAATTGTAAAAAAAAAAAAAAAAAAGAAGGACTTCATCTTCTTTGCAAAATATTTCCCAGGGGCTTCCTTTGTATCTACTTCTTTCGTTTAGATCCAAGCACTTTGTCTGCCTCGGGTTGCCACTTATCTTGGAGCTATATCCTATTAGGAAGTAAGAGGAATCCAGGTTGGGACCCAGGAGGTAAGGGATGAGTCTGTTTTCTTAGGCCTCTTCCATGCCAGAAGATGTCCTGTGACTCATAAGTCAGCAGGCCACACCACCAAAGTTTAATACAACAGGAATGTAAAGCCATGGCTCCAGCTACCAATAAAATGGACATTTGTTGTGAATTAGCCTCACGGGCCAGGGAAAAGAAGCCAAGCATATCAGGAAACAGGATAGGACTTAATCATTTCAAGATCAAGGTCAAACATCTTGAACTAGATAATAATGTCTATTTTATTACTCTCTATGCTGAGGCTCAGAGAAGTTCAATGACTTCACTACTATCACATAATAAAATAATTGTCATCTCAGAAAAGAGCACAAGTCTCGATTTTTCCTGCAGGGTACTTTCCAGGGTGCCTCATAGCAACCTTGAATCTGTGATGAGACCTTCCAGAATCTACAGTTTTCTCTCTCATTTGTGATAGCCTCTGGTGTCTATGCCCTATCTGCAGGGCCACACCCAGATAGTGATGACCACTTACTGCCCCTGGACCAGGAAGATGCTGGGAACGGAGAGCATTCGCTGTGATTCCTTCCTGACATGACAAAGTGGCTCACATCATTTCATCCTGCTGACAGACCTTCCCACATCATCTTACCTATTAAACTCCTCCCCTCACTTCAAAACTTACGCCCTCTGAGATGGTTTCCCCAACCTTACTCTCATAGGTGGAATGATGCTGGACTGGTACAATAAATTTTCCCTGAATAACTATCAAGTACCACAAATTGGGTCAAGTTCTGAGAACAAAATACAAAAGTATTTGATTCTTAATTACCCTTAAGTAACTTACAGACTAGTGGGGTTGACTGGCAAGTTGACAGTTACATTATCCCACAGTGAAGTCACTCATAGACTTTCAGAGGAAGGGTTTTCTCAAAGGGAGTAAGGCTTAAGCTCAAATCCCCATCCTCCCAGTGCCTGTATTTGTAACTATTCATTCAACAGAAAAATTAATCACCTTCTATCCCAAGATATCTCTCTAGGCTTTTGCTGAATCGCTATTTAAATTTTTCATTGGTATTTAACTTTTCACATTATTTTCTTAGATGACCTCAAATAGTCGTTCTGACTCTTAGATCTTATAATACTAGATTTGACTATTATGGCAGTGCTATAAATTCCCATAAGGCAGAGACTTATTTCTGTAGCTGCCTCGACTTTCCAGACACACACACACAAACAATTCCTAGGATGTAGCTAGCACTATTTTCCTGGGGTTTTACTGAAAAATGCATACATGAACACAGGAGTTGAGAACACTACCATTCAAGAGTGTCTCTACAATTACAGATTATGCTTTTTTGGAAAATTTTAAAATCTTTTCTAAACCTGAGTTTCCCACATTTAAAATGAGAATAGTAATTCCTACATTGTAGGATTATTGTAAACATTTTTTAAAATTTCATAATAAAATATCTAGTGCTCTGCCTGGTACGCAGAGACCCTTAAACCACAATCTGTAACTGATCTCAAGGTTTTAACTGTAGTTAGAGAGACCTGAATTCAAATCCTGTCCCCCCTAGCTACAGAAAGTATGATAGTAGGCAAATTATATACTCTGTAAATCTAAGCATTCTCACTGATAAAATGGCAAAAACAATGATGGGATCTACCTCCTGAGGTTTTTATGGAGATAAAATGAAATAATGTTTGTAGAGCACTTAGCAAAGTGCCCTCCATATAGAAAGCACTCAATAAATAACTTTTAAGATTCTTATCTTTTATCTAGATTTAGGAGCATAATACATGAATTCCTAAGATCTTAAATGGAATCACATCATTTATCCAAAGATCCGTTTTTGCCACATCGTCTGGAGGCACTTAAGTCGTAACTGAAGAGTGAGAAAAAGCTCTTTCAAGTTGACAGGAATAATATTGCACCATAACAAAGCCCCCACACATTCTTGACAGCTGCTTCACTGACAGGTAAACCTACCAATGGTTGCATGTTCACGAAACAAAGGTTTAACAAACTACGAAGGCTAACGCAAAGACAAATAGGAGAGACACAAATCCTGTGTTTTAATTTTTCATGGTCTCACTGGGAGTGAAGCATACAAACAGAATGCTGATGCAGTAGAGTACGTACTTACCATTACAGAGCATTTAGGGTACAGAAGAGATGGATCAACTCTGTTCACAGAGAGCAATAAATAAAAACTCCAGTGGAGAGGTCGCACTTGAAGTTAGTCTTGAAGGCAGAGTGAGGGTTTACCAGAAGAGGTAGAAGAGGAAATGAAATGGTTATAGAACCTGAGACCATGAAATGGCCCATGAAGGCCAAGGGAAATGTTAGAATTGTTTTTGTGTTGGAGGTAGGGATGGAAGTTGGGAAGCCACTAGAATAGAAGAAATAACCAGCTTATCTAGGAATTCCAACTAAATTTCAGTAACTCTGGATATTTTGGAATTACAAATTTATTTTAATTTCCAGTGAATGTTATGCACCCTCTCTTTGGGAAAACACACACACACACACACACACATGTTTCTATAAAATATCCTTAATGCTAGAAGAAGTGGGAAGTGTAGTCTACAGACAGAAAAAAAAAATTCCTCTTAGTCTATTAGACAAGTGCATGGAGTCTCAATGGGATGAAACAGTCATGGGTGTGGTGACTGGCTCTTCAATATCAATTGTGTTTGTTTCATTTCTCTGGGAGGCTTGCCCAGTTTTCATTTCAACAGCTACAACTCCTCCATATAACATAAAAATGCTTTGAGAGAAACTGACTCAATCTTTAGGGTCTGGGGGTAGGACATGTGGCTCTACTTTGAGATAACCATCAAAACCCCATTGTTTGGCCACAGTTATTGATTCAGGGGAGGGTGTGAGACACATGTTTGACCAAGTGATTTACTGAAAAGGTTTGCTGAGGGCTTCTGGGAAATAAGCATCCTGGTTTTTCTGGGAGGGCTTCCAGAAGCAAATTGCACAATTTCTCTTTTCATCTATATGGTTAAGGACATAGTATCTCCAGGGGTTACTGCCAGCCATATTCTGTGACTATGATGGGGAGCCAGGCTTTAGAATTAAGCTGGTACCATGGGAGGCAGAATGAAGAGGTGGAAAAAAACACAGCTTTTACTGATACTTTTGAGTCACAGAATCAATACATCCTTGATGCCCACCTACCACTGGGTCCTTTTTATAGTAGCCACTAAGTCTCTTATGTGGTTAAATGAAACTGAATTAGATTTTGATTGCTTGTATCCAACAATATCCTAAACAATACATTGCAAAAAAAAAAAAAAAAGATATATACTCTCCTATTTGTCCTTACAGAACCCAACACAGTGCCTCCTTCCCACTCTGCCTTGTCCGTCTCCATCTTGGTCCCTCCACTCTGCCCACGCTGCATGATCTCAGCTCTCAGTACTTAATTACATTTGCCTTGATGGAGTTGGGAGAATATTAGGAGGCCTTTATGTCTTGTGTTTACTTAGTTGTTTTATTCATTTACCTTAATAAACAAACCCTTCTCCTGCTAATACTTATGTCCTCTTAAAACACAACTCTATAAACTTGCAACTAGTAGATAAATAAGTCCTAGAGATCCTTACACTACATGGGGGTTACAGTCTACCATACTGCATTATAAACTTCAAAGTTGCTAAGACACTAGATCCTAATTGTTCTCAACACACACAGATGATAATTATGTGACATAATAAGAGTGTTAGCTAACATTACTGTAACAATCATACTTCAATATATAGGTGTATCAAACCAACACATTGCATACCTCAAATCCATACAATTTTATGTCAATTATATCTCAAGAAAAGAAAAAAAAAACCCACAATTCTAAGGTTTACAATGTTAACAATCCTTGCCTCTTTGCTCACCCACCAAAGACTGCAAAGTTTTTCTTCTTCACACTTAGATTGAACCTAGAAACCCAGAGGAAGGTAAAAAATTCTGTCATAGGGTTATGGGGTTGAGGGAAAAAAAAACATTCTACCATAGTAGTGTTCGCAATGTTTTCAAAGAGTCCCCAGAATGCCGTGGAACTTGTAAAAATCTGTAAGTTCAAGCTAAAAATACTTGCATTATATGTTGGGGGAGCTACCAAAGTAGTTTAAGGACAGATATAAGAGTCATATTTGTGTTTTTCAAGGATCATCATGGAGGAATGCTGCTAATGTATGGCTAAATAGAAATCTCTCACATCTGTCATTTTATTTTTGTGCCTGGGAATTAACTTATCACAATTTGTTCTTGTGAAAGATTTATCTCCCCTCCCTTCCACCTTCTTTCTCTCTCCTTCTTCCTTCTTCCTGTACTTTGAGCCATTCTTTCATAGTACCACCAACATGCACATAGAAAGAAGGTTCTTCTGAGTTTGACTACATTGGTGAGACAATTTTGTAGGAGGTTTTTGGTCTACAGTCATTTAATGATTTGTACTTTTATCTTTTACTTAGAGGAGTAATAGGATCATAGCACTAAAGTAGATCATAATGTCCAGCTTATCCACTTATTTAAAAAATGACAAGCTATCTGTCTAGAAAGAAACATAAGGCAAGTAAGAGCTAGGATTATTGAATGCATCATGAGAGCATTTAAATAAAGAAATTGCCTATTCCTGACCAATGGAACTTACATTTTAAGCCTGTATAACATTAAATCATAAACACAAGATAAAATTCAGCATAGAAGGGACAACTATGACCCTGGAAGACATCTCTGACTTATGTAGTTTTCAGAACATTTTATGACTCTCTTGTTTTCATTCATTTCAATACACCAAGCTCTTCTTTCCCAGTACATGCTGGAAACATGCAAAAGCTAGGTAAGTAGTTACACTTGATCTCTGGAATTCATTCAGACCACAGGTCATTCCGAATGGCCTTGATCTTAACTCTCCAAATCCACCCCTCCGCCTTTCCTAAGATCTCTTGACTGAGTGTTGTTCTCCTGACTTCGAGTTAATCAAGTCTTCTATAGGGGCTCTTACTTTTTGACTTCATCTATTGTGAGTACAGGAAAAAACATCTGGACTCTTGATCTCCCTGTATTATTTATTGCTCCATAATAAACTACCTCAAAATTATCAGTGAAAAATGTGAACATTTGTTTTCCATACTTTCTGAGGTCAGGCATCTGGAAGAAGCTCAGCTGGGTGATTCTGGCTTAAAGTCTCTTATAAGGTTGCAGTCAAGATGTTGGATAGAGCTGCAGTCATCTGAAGGCTTGGCTGGGGCTGGAGGATCTACTTCTAAGACAGTTCACTCACATAGCTCTTGGCACAAGACCTTAGTTCATTTACATATGGGTTTCTTTTTATGAGAGAGAGAGAGAGAGCAATGAGGGATTAAGAGAGGGGTGTAGGGATGAGGGCTGGGGACCTGCAGCGTTCCTTAAACGTAATCTTGGAAATAATATACCACCATTTCTGTCATATTCTTTTGGCTACACAGACCAACTTTAACTCAGTACTTCAACACAGAGACCAATTTAATATAATAATACATATGAGAGGGGAATATATGGAAATATGGTCACCAGTAAATGGGGAGCATCAAGTGCCTTCTGAAACTGTGACAACCATATACCCTCAGTGATTTCAGAAGTCCTTACCACAGAGGCCCACACATCCCTCACCCAATTCCCATCACCCTGTGATAGAAGGGGAGTGGAAATCTCTAGCAGGCATTTTTCCTCCAAACATACAAAAGTATACATGAAGAATGTGTCCATATTTCTTGAAAACCATGGTGGGTTTGAGTAAAAAAAAATAATCTTCACTAGGCAAAACTGTGAAGTTTCAAATGTGCTAGAGCAGTTGATAAAAAGCAGAGTTATAATTATGAAGTCATCTAAATTATAATCCAAATGACACCTTGAAAATGCACTTAAAGTGTAAGATGATTTGTTCTTGAAATATGAAATAAAGAATTACTAAATACTTTCTCTATTTTGGTATTTTCCAACTTTGTAATAATACATTTTTGTAACAAAATTAAATAAATATAAATAAAAGACTAAGTGGATGATGGGGGCTTTGTCTAAACTGTAAATATACTATCATTAGGCCTATATTCTAAGAAAATTTTCTAGTATCCAGAATTCCTAACTCTAAGATATATAAACAGTGGGGGGAAAAAAGAACAGTGAGGTACAGTATCTTTAAAAAAATGGAAGTTTAAAGCTAGAAGATGAAAGGCATTAAAAAAGAAAAAATTGTTAATGGGTTATCCGGAAAAGAAAGCGGAGGATCCCAGAAGTGTGCATTAACAGAAAGAGGTGGCAGTTTGACATATTCTAAGCCATAAATACTCAAGGAGACTAAGGCTTTGTGAAACCATTAACGAAGCTTTGATAAGATGCATAACACCATCATGTTAGACTGAACTCATAAAGGAATAGTGATACAATCTTCAAGGAAAAGAAACAAGGCTCCAAAGTAGACTGAGGGCCCACATCCAGGCAAAGGTGAGAGGTTTTGACTGAATTTAGAGCGTACACCATTCAAAACTTTGCACAGAATAAGGCAAAAGTCTATAATCGTTGCTCCCTGCTTGCTTACGTGCATTTCTCAGGAAAACATCTAGTTTCGGTAGAGGAAGATCTGGTGGGCCCCTGGGCACCATCAGAACTGGTGAAGCTGAATGATAACTATGAGTGTTTTATATCTGATCATTAGGCTTATGCTGATGATATTAATGATTAAGAGCAGAGTCACGAAATTTCACTCCGCTGGACTATAATCAAACACTTTAGAACCACATTTCACCTATTCCCATGTTGAAAATGTCCTGGTTTTCATTTCAGTATGAAATCCAGATGTCCCCACATAGGATATGATCCTCCAGAAGAGGACACTTATAAGAATCTGAAATATGATAGAACATAAAATACACAGTATAAGAAATCAACTACAAAAATAGAGAAACAAGTCACAGTGAAATTATAAATATCTAAATAATAGCGGCAACTTAAAACCAAACCAAAATCTATAATATAGTACTCTATTTCTAACTGTAAAATAGACGTATGTTTCGAAGAGAACTTCCACTGCTTCTCCTGAAGAGGCAGGAACGTGACTTCCAGTTGATAGGGACCAAAAGGTGTATACTAAGGTTGAACTTGTAAAATAACTGCTGATTCACTTCTACCAGTCTGTTTGAAGTCGTAATTATCATATGAGCTCTTCTTCCTGCATAGCTTCCCATAAACTTCTTAGATTGTTACGTTTTCCTCTTCTGATGTATTAGATTCCTTTATGATCAATGTCTTCAACTCAACACTACTCTGTTGAGCAGTTACTGACAGTCTGTACTAGGGCTGACTAGTTGAGGCTGGTAAGGCAACTTGGAAGGGTCATCTCTGGTCTTTTCTACACATCAGTTATAACCCAGAGATTCTATACAAAGGCAGTTCAAATATGCACTTGAAAGAGATGTCAACCAAAGATCTGACCCATTTCGTGAAGAGGTACCTGGGGAAGATGGAGCACACTATTGTCATACTGCTATTCTAGATAATTTTTGTTTTGTCAACAGCTCCCGTAATTAAAAAAAAAAAAAAAAAGGATGAATGCCATTTTCTGAGTTCCAACAATGTGGCACACATCTTTATACATGCCTGACCTCCATTATATTACGTGATCCTTAAAACTCTGTGAGCTATTAGTATGACTATGTATTTTTTCTGAAGAAATTAATGCTCATAAATTAGTAACATATTGAAAATATAATACAAACCCAAATATTTGCCACCCTCAAAGTTCATTGTTCCCTCATGACATCATGCTAGTTTTTCAAACCAAATAGCTTTGCCTCTCCTCTGATGGCTTTTCTGAGTCACCTCTTCAACTTGGCTTATGGTAGACACATCACACACACACACACACACACACACACACACACACCTCGCTTCTTAGTTAGCTAAGCAGTATTTTTTTTTTTAGTACCTGTTATTTGATCCCTTGCCAACCAACTACAAAACAAACTGTTTGACTGAATTTTTCATATTGCATCCAGTTTGCTAAGTGATAAGGGACATGTAGTAATAAAATAATATCCCAGAGGATATTTTCATATTTTACTCGCTGTTTCTCTTTGAAAATTTCCATCATTAAAAGTACCAAACAGCCATAGGCTCCAGATATAATAGCTTCAGCTGCAAATAAAAGAACTATCTTTATGGATAGAAGGTGTGAAAAGGACTATTATATCAGTCTCTCAGCTACTCTCCCATAGAACACTGTAGTATGTTCAAACAAATGAGGGCAAGCAGTTAATAAACTGTTTTTTTAAAATTGTGTAAGATTTTCCATATCTGGATTTCAGATCATTCTAGAGGCAAGCATGGATTTATTCTTTATTTTCTCCTAATTTTTTTATATGGAAAAATTTGGCCACAGAGGAGATAATGAACTTGGCAGAGGGTCAGGAGCAAGACATTGATGGAAAATGGGCACATATTGTAGGATGCTGATTTCAGTGCTTCTCGCTTGCATTTCTCCTAATGGAAGCACAGCCAGCCTGTTACACTCGTATTTTATGGTTCACTGAACAGCCGCAATAACAAATTTTAAATACCTATCAAATGTCATAAAATGTCATTTAATATTGTTCTTGGTTTGTAAAGAGAAAATGAAAACTGATAAAGTTCATGTATATTTTGTGCTGGTTCAATACACTAAATACCATACTACGAGACTTTCAACAAATATAGTCAATTGTAGTATTACAGTAATATTAAATAAGAGTGTGCTACATTTTTTCAAGAGAGAGCAGTCATATTAAAAAGGGTTCTTTTAATGATGCTCTAAACAATGTCTCTGGCTGCAACACAGCATAGGTTCAGTTGATAATAAAAATTGCCTTTGAACAGAGTACTCTAAATTTTTACAAGACTCCAATTCTCCTGTGCAATTATGGAATTTGAAATGTAATTCTCCCTGGAACCATAAAAGAATTAGACCAGAGAAATGCTGTTAAGAATAAGGCAAGATAAAAAGGAACTGCTTCAGAGATCCTTTTTATTTTGCTATTTCTTGGTGTCATGTTGTATTCCAAGTCACCACGTTGTTATGGAAAAAGACAATGAGAAAATCCACTTAAGGCAATTGAACATTTCTAAAATGTTGACTCAGAGGTATTTTTTTTTCCTCTTGTTAATTACATATTAACTCACTATGGTCAGCTGTCTATGAAATACACAAAGAATGTCCAGAGGAATGGGTGATCAGACAACATATGACTATTTACCAAATGTTCATTATGGGTGATAAAAATTATGTGTAAACTAATCCAAAGAACTGACAATTGCTAACTCAAACTTGATTTCTATCTCTATTTCATATCCAGTTAATCACTGGGTCTCATGGATTCTACCTCCTTAATAATCTCTCAAGTCTGCCCATTCTAGAACATCTCCAGTACTGTTATTAAGAACTATCAAAGCAAGTTCCTAACTACAAGTCTCCAAACTTGTCCACTTTAATTCATCCTGAGTAATATTTTGGAAATAGAGCTGTGATGATACCATCCTTGCACATCTAACTGTCTCAGAGTATTTATATTTAACTCATGATAAAGTCCAAGCCCATCAGCATGGTAATGCATGGTCCTCCATAAGCTGACCCTTACTACCTTTCCAGCTTAGAGTTTTTACTCCTTCTCCAAATATTTCATTCAAATTAAACATTCTATTTAACTCCTGAGCTAGGAAGACCATTCTCTCTCCATGTCCCAAGTTCCTTTTTATATGTTTCCTCTTCCTAGAACACAAGACCTCTTGCCTGTTGTCTGGCTCCCTTTACTAGTCTGTTGACACACAGTTCAGGAAGCACATCTTCCATTGTGACTTTTCTCACCCTCTCCTCTCCTGTGGATTAGGTCTTTTTCTTTTTTCAGGTTTTAAGATTTTTTTTTTTTTTTTTTTTTTTTTTTTAGGAAGAGGGAATGGAGTGGGGGAGAGAGCATGCCAAAGTGGCGGGAGGGACAAAGGGAGAGGGAGAGAATATCAAGCAGACTTCCTGCTGAACATGGAGTCTGTGGCAGGGCTCTATCTCAAGACCCATGAGGTCATGACCTGAGCCAGATAAAAGAGTGGGATGCTCGGGGCACCTGGGTGGCTCAGTGGGCTAAGCCTCTGCCTTCAGCTCAGGTCATGATCTCAGGGTCCTGGGGTCGAGCCCCACATCAGGCTCTCTGCTGAACGGGGAGTCTGCTTCCCTCTCTCTCTCTGTCTGCCTCTCTGCCTACTTGTGATCTCTCTTTAAAAAAAAAAAGAAAAAAAAAAAAAGAGTGGGATGCTTAACTGGCTGAGATCCCCAGGTGGCCCTAGATCCTTTTTCTATATAAACTCTTAGGTTAGGTACTTATGTCTGATACTGTACTTAACATGGTTGTGCTGTCTTTCATGAGACATCTGTTAGACCTTTAAAGATGAAGACCGTCTTTTAGATTCTTGACCTACACTGAATCTGGTACATGGTTGTCAATTCAACAAAGGAATGTTTATGGAATAAATAAATGAATAATCTCAAAATAGGACATATATTAATTCTAACCTAATTTGCAAATTTCTCATTTCTATTCTTCACTGCAAATTATACGCAATGGGATAGTTGGTATCTGATTCCATTGCATTGATTTCTAATATTTTTAAACTAAATGTTATGTTTCAACTATTAATCATATATTTAATAATTCTATGTTTCATCAACTATAAGATTAAGTATAAGACACCATAAATGGTAAGACATATTCCCTTCACAAAGATGTTAAAATGTTGGGGGTAGGGAGAATGTGTGTCTTGAATCAATGAAATAAAATTTTTTGAGGTTTTTCCATGTGCTTGGCCCTGTATTGTATAATTCTTTTAATCATCACAACAGTCCTTTGAGGAGGGAACTTTTAATTTTTTTCATTTTAGGAAGTAATAAGTTGAATTCAGAGAAATTTAGGTAATTTTTCCAATGTTACACAGATTGTAAGTGGCAATGCTAAGATTTAAGTCTCTACCTTACTGCAATATTTATGTTCTACTGTCTGAAACATTCTTGATGTTCCTTTATTTGACTCAGCACTAAGAGGGAAACAAACAACAACAAAAGATTATATATATATATACACACATACATATATATATACATATATACATACATATATATACATATATATACATATGATTGTATAATATACACATACATACACTAACCCTCATTCTAGAATATGATCTTATGTTCTCTTGGGTCCATCATACACAGACACACACAAATACATTCTTCTATACAAAGCTGTCCAATTTTCCCAGTACCATTTATTGAAGAGACTGTCTTTTTTTTTTTCCACTGTATATTTTTTCCTGCTTTGTCGAAGATTATTTGACCATAGAGTTGTGGGTCCATATCTGGGCTCTCTACTCTGTTCCACTGGTCTATGTGTCTGTTTTTGTGCCAGTACCATGCTGTCTTGGTGATCACAGCTTTGTAGTAAAGCTTGAAATCAGGCAATGTGATGCCTCCAGTTTTGTTTTTCTTCTCCACATTTCCTTAGCAATTCGGGGTCTTTTCTGGTTCCATACAAATTTTAGGATTGTTTGTTCCAGCTCTTTGAAAAATGCCAGTGGAATTTTGATCGGCATGGCATTGAAAGTATTGATTGCTCTAAGCAGTATACATGAAGGTAAACTCGAAATGGAGAAAAGACCTCAATGTGAGGCAGGAATCTATCAAAATCCTAGAGGAGAACATAGGCAGTAACCTCTTTGACATCAGCCACAGCAACTTCTTTCAAGACATGTCATCAAAGGCAAAGGAAACAAAAGCGAAAATGAATTTCTGGGACTTCATCAAGATCAAAAGCTTCTGCACAGCAATGGAAACAGTCAACAAAACAAAGAGGCAACCCATGGAATGGGAGAAGATATTCAAAAATGACATTACAGACAAAGGGCTGATATCCAAGATCTATAAAGAATTCCTCAAACTCAACACACACAAAACAGATAATCATGTCAAAAATTGGGCAGAAGACATGAACAGACACTTCTCCAAAGAAGACATACAAATGGCTAACAGACACATGAAAAAATGTTCATCATCATTAGCCATCAGGGAGATTCAAATCAAAACCACATTGAAATACCACCTTACACCAGTTAGAATGGCCAAAATTAACAAGACAGTAAACAACATGCGTTGGAGAGGATGTGGAGAAAGGGAAACCCTCTTACACTATTAGTGGGAATGCAAGTTGGTGTAGCCACTTTGGAAAACAGTGTGGAGATTCCTTAAGAAATTAAAAATAGGGGCACCTGGGTGGGTCAGTTGGTTGGGTGACTGCCTTTGGCTTGGGTCATGATCCCGGAGTCCCGGAATCGAGTCCCGCATCGGGCTCCCAGCTCCATGGGGAGTCTGCTTCTCCCTCTGACCTTCTCCCCTGTCATTCTCTCTCCCACTCTCTGTCAAATAAATAAATAAAATCTTAAAAAAAAGAAATTAAAAATAGAGCTTCCCTATAACCCTGCAATTGCACTACTGGGTATTTACCCCAGAGATACAGATGTAGTGAAAAGAAGGACCATCTGTACCCCAATGTTCATAGCAGCAATGGCCACAGTTGCTAAACTGTGGAAAGAGCCAAGATGCCCTTCAACAGACAAATGGGTAAAGAAGATATGGTTCATATATACTATGGAGTATTACACCTCCATCAGAAAGAATGAATACCCAAATTTTGTATCAACATGGACAGGACTAGAAGAGATTATGCTGAGTGCAATAAGTCAAGCAGAGAGAGTCAATCATCATCTGGTTTCACTTATTTGTGGAGCATAAGGAATAACATGGAGGACATTGGGAGATGGAGAAGAGAAGTGAGTTGGGGGAAATAGGAGGGGGAGACAAACCATGAGAGACTGTGGACTCTGAGAAACAAACTGAAGGTTTTGGAGGGGAGGAGGGTGGAGGGTTGGGTGATCCTGGTGGTGCGTATAATGGAGGGCACGTGTTGCGTGGAGCACTGGATGTGGTGCATAAACAATGAATCTTGGAACAGTGAAAAAAAATTAAATTAAATTAAAAAAAAAAAAAGAAACAAATATATAGAAAATTTCTTTCTTTTTTTTTTTTTTAAACATTTTCTTTATTTAAGAGAGAGAGTGAGAGAGAGCATGAGGGGGAGAAGGTCAGAGGGAGAAGCAGATTCCCCATGGTGCTAGGAGCCTGGACTCCCAGGACTCCAGGATCCCTGGACTCCAGGATCATGACCTGAGCTGAAGGCAGTCGCCCAACCAACAGAGCCACCCAGGTGCCCCTACACAGAAAATTTCTAAACAATGTGGGCAATACCTTTATTTAAATGTTATCTACTATGCAGTATAATCAGTTTTGCATGTAAATTATAATATACCTCTTGAAAAAAGTAGACAGCTCAGGAATTTAACAAACAAAACAAACAAATAAAAACAGGGGTGAACTGAGGAATGAGTAGTAGCCTGGACTGTTAATGACATCCCACATTTAAGGGCAGACTCCTCCACATAAATGTTATCTTATTAAAAAATGTTATAGAAATAGTTCACATTTTAAGATGACAATAGATAATAAGTCTACCAAAATACTGAAGTGCAAATAATACAAAAAATTTTTTTTGAAATTTCATCATGCTGCAAGACAACTGAACCAATAAGATGTTGAAATCAGTATCATGGATTATGAAACTAATTAAACTCTTCCTACTTATTATTAAAGGGGTTCCAATGTGATCCAGGACCCAACATTGGAAAATATGGATACCTGAATCATTTTTGTCCTTTCTGATTATTCGCTGTTCCCCATTCCTCTATAAACACATATACACATGGCTATACACGCACACACACATATGCATGTGCACACACACACACATTTTCCACATCTAATTACTGTTATCCACATCTTAGTGTCAATTCCCCAGGAAACTACAGATGAAGATAAACTTTGTCTAATTCATTTCTCTATTATCAAGATTCCCAGATATTCGATGTTACTGTGCTATACCTGGTCACCCAGGATTTCCTGTCCCTCCCCCTCCCCCAAAGCCTGCTCTCTACCCCAGGGCACCATACAATTGATTCATTGAGTCTCTCACAGCTGCTCTCTACTGGAGATAATTAGGTGATCTAAATCAAACATAGATATTCTGGGCTGGTAATATTTCAATAAAATGTTCCTTTCAGTCACTGTTTTTATTTTTAACCAAGGATAAAGCTGTCCCAAGTCAAAATTAGAAGGAAACAAAATTTCATCTTAGAAACTTCCAAAAAAAAATTAAACCTGACCTTCTATTCTTGGGCAGTAGACCCTCTTTTCCCTTCTCATCAGAAACCCAAATTATTTTCTTAACCTTCTTAGAACTTTTCAAACCTGACTCTTATATGCATACATATTTTAGCAAACCAGACAGGATAAGACAGCAGTTGCGTTGATGCCTCCAGCTTTTTAAACCCAGATATGCTGGGTTTAATTTATCAAAATATGTTCTTGATGAGCCAGTACTACCATCCAGGTTTCTGATGTAGCCAAGAATACATAGAGATATATATACTCCTATAATTCTATCTGTTTACTTCTGTGGATAATAGTAACTACCAATTTAGCATCCCTCCTTAAATAGCCGAGGCATTACTTCTCTCAGGAAGTTTACCTAATTCCTCCTTTCTGACCCATGGCATTCTGTGCCCTTCTCTGTCACGGATCTTGCATTTCTATATGTGCTCATGAGTTCACATGGATTGTGGATTCCTCACATACAGAGACTAGAGCTTGTTTACTTCTATATGTCCAGAGCACAAGAGAAGGTCATCATAGGCCTCCCTTTTCCACCAGCTTTCCACACTAATCCAGCCATTTAGCCTAGTGATTGTCAAGCAGAAGGAGAAAAAGCTATTTCTTAGCACAAAGAATCTTCTGGGATGTTTTTCCAACCAAGCACATTTTTGATGTTTTTGTCATATTTTTTGCAAGAGGGTATGGCCTTCACGTCTTTGGATGAATCCCTACTGTCTCAGTCACTGCACAGGGCAGCAAAAAGGAGTATTTTCTAATCCTTAGGTGCATATAGGTAGGAAAAATAGAGGAGAACCATTGCTCTGATTCTGTAGAATCATGCGTAGGTCTTTTAATGCACTGCGCCTCTATGACTTTCCCCATGAGGGACTTCACCCTCTTATCCACTTGACTAACTCCTACTGGCCCTTCACATCATAGGTCAATTATCACCTCTCACATGAAGACTTCTAAGCTCTCCTTTCACTTACTGACAAGGATATCTCAGGATTCTACTAGTGCCTGTGTGTACAGCCATCACTACACGTTATCTGCTTCCTCCATTTGTTCATTTCATTCTCTGTCTCACCCACTAAATTGTAAGCACCTTGAGTCCGAGTAACATATTTTGTAATATTTCTGTCACAACACCCTATCATAGTAATAGGCAAATAATATTTATATGATAAATGATTCCTGATGAATAATGGAGTGAGTTAAATTCAATCTTAAACTGGGTACTACAGAAAATAAAACAGAATTGCATAACATGTTCCTCCTTTTGACTTCTTTTAGGTGATATGACTCATGCATAAGAACAGAGAGTGGCATAAGATACTGTATGATAAAGTGCTATATTTCTCATCTCCAGATGTTGTAAGAATGGATTAATATCTGTATTATAGAGGCTATGCTCCCCCCCCACCATAAATGGTAGAAGTTTGGGACATGGCAGCAGTCAGAGAAATGGGGGAGGACTGATCCCTGATTATCGCGGCCTGGCATATGAAAGAGATTGTTTTTCCTTCAACTAAAATACCCAGTTCTCAAAAATTCCTACTGAAGGGCGCCTGGGTGGCTCAGTGGGTTAAAGCCTCTGCTTTCGGCTCAGGTCATGATCTCAGGGTCCTTGGATCCAGCCCCGCATCAGGCTCTCTGCTCAGCAGGGAGCCTGCTTCCTCCTCTCTCTCTGCCTGCCTCTCTGCCTACTCGTGATCTCTGTCTGTCAAATAAATAAATAAAATCTTTAAAGAAAAAAATTCCTACTGAAGCCAGGTTAATTGTCAATTTGGCCTTACTACCCAACCTAGGATTCTGAGGCAGGAGCTGGGCTGAATCTTTTAAAATGTGTTTTGTCAGAATGGGCAAAACCTAGACCATCCTTTAAGATAAAATTTTTGAAGTCAGGGTTCAGATTTAAAGATTACAACTGAACAAGAATTCTGCCTTTCATTTTTAAATAAAGAAGATATGCCCAAATACCCAGAGTAGACAATTTGATTAATAAGTCATTGAATTACCAAAGAAATTCAACATGTTTCAAAGATAGACCTGTTAATATTTAACTCCTAAGGCAAAGACTACCTCCTATAACCATACCAGAAAGGGACTGCCAGAAAAGTACGGTTCCCAGGTAGTCCTTCCTGAAGTTCCCCTCGGGTGTGGCTAGGCAGAATAATCTTCAGAAGAAGTACTATAAAGGACATATGCAGAAGAGAAGCCAGAAAGGATGCCCAGGCAATCATGCAATTGGAAGGCTTGTGCTAGCCAATGGCTTCTCCTTAC